>NC_064270.1:7479166-7786785 GCF_003254725.2 Canis lupus dingo
TCACTGAGATAATGTAATATTCTTGTCTTAAATGGAGACCACAAAGATTCTTATTTTCTGTATTTCCATCATGCTAACTGCAGTAGTCTAGCTAACTTTGCATTCCATAGCAAAATGGTAAAGCATCTATATTTATATTTAGGATATAAAACTGAAACCTTATCTCTAGAAAGCAGAACAAGTGAGATACACAACTGAAATTAAGTTCCCTGTTTCACCAAAGTGAAATCTAGTTATGCAGTGATTGGAACTGGGTCTCCACTTTTGTCACTACCTACTAAGGTATTACCATAGAAACTATCCCCTTTAACTCCAGTAGTGATTGGGATTTAATGGTCTTGTTTTGTTTTATTTATCTCAAGTGGTCTGAGTTCCATTTTAAAGAAGAGAAGGATGCATTTATAACTAATGGCAAATTAAAAATACTATACATTACTTGACTTATAAAATTTTAGAATAAAATGTATGTGACTGATTTTATTGAAGACTAATCCATCTATTAGATTCTCCAAGTTTTCATTTGCCTTATTTTAAATCACAACTATGGGGAGGAAGGGAGAGAAATATCCACTTAGATTCACAAATTTTTAAAAAAATGGTTATTCTCCCTCCCTTTTTCTTTTTATCAAAGTGCATTTAAAGGAGTATATAATGAAGCACGAGCTTAGTCTCTAGCTCATTTCATTCAAGGAACTATATCCTGGAGTATAGACACATTGGCATATAATTTTTCTCCATTGGCTAATCCATCTTGTCTTCCTTCATTGCTCTAGGTCTTACACAGCCAATTTATACAAGCAGATCTTCTCCATAGCTTTTGTGTGTGTATGTGTATGTGTGTGTGTGTATTTTTTTATTGGAGTTCGATTTGCCAACATTCTCCATAGCTTTGATGAAGCAAAATGACTTACAGAGAGGATCAAAGTCTGGTGAACACCTCTCATCATGAGTTTCAAGGTTTGATTTTCTGAGTATTGGAAATGAGAACTTTATTGGTGAAGTAATTACATTTACTACTTGTTACAGAAGTATGGCAGATGATATAATGGATATGGACAGAAAAATGTATGATCTGAGAATGTTTGTTTAGTATGTTTGATGGTGGCATCCCTGGTTTACAAAAGGTAAACTCAGGAGCAGAACTTTGGTTGTGAAATATTTTTAGTGTATTCTGTAAGCACAAATTAGTCAATAAATCGACCAGTCTAGCTTTCAGAATAATTACAAGACATTACTAAAAATTCAAAGATGTTTTAATTATTAATAGTTAACATTAAGGTATATTTACCTTATGCTATCTTTACATAGCTATCTTATTAGTATATAAGATGTGAGTTCAGCATAGACTTATAAAATTCTGGGTCACAAGGTAACATGCATGGTTTCATCTCAACATTTACTTGTTGCCTAGTATACACCGAGTGCTGGGCCAAATGTGAAGATACAAATACAAGCAACACAAATTGCCAGCTTTGAGGCACTTACAAAGTACATTATTAGGAGGAAGTAAAGGCACTTCCAACTGCTGGGATATTGAAAAGAGACTGGGCTGAAATAACCATGGAATCACCCAAACTGCAAAGGGAATTGATATTTAATTATTTAATGGGTAGGCAGACACATCAGTATACTGTGGAAAATGCTGTGATAAAGATGTGGCAAGTGCTCTGAAGACATGAAAGGAACAGAAAACCCAACCAGGATGGTCTGGGGGGCTTCTTGAGAGAGGTGAGATTTAAATTTTAAGAAATTTAAATTTTATGGAATAAATAAGAGTTACATGGGTGATGAAGGAGGGGAAGGCAACTCCACACAGAGGAAAAGGAAATGAGCAACATACTGAGGGTAATCATGGTTCTTCTTAAGAGAACTATTAGGAATTCCTTGTTTAGGAGCTTAAATTACAAAGTAGGAGAGGAAGCCAAAAGGTTGGCCACCCCTAGATGGGCCACTTAGGCATGAACTTTGGCATATTTTGGGTTAAAAGGAATCAAAACTCAGCAGATATAGTTAAAGCTCTTTATGTCCCCTTCAAATGCCTGTTTGTTCCAGGAAGAGAGTATTAACAGAGATTCCTTTTTACCTAAGAAACTTCTCTGCATTATAGGGTGACCTCTGTTTTCCCAAATATCTCCTTTCACCTTCCTGCTAATGGTCCTTCTTCCCTTTGTATCCTCAGACCCTACTGCTGTCTCTAGCTCATATAAGCTTCATGTTGCCTCATTGTCTTTGGAATTTCCATGTCTGTGTAGATTCTCCATAGGTAAGCTATTAAATTTAATTTTCTCCGCTTAATCTGTCTCACATCAATTTGATTCTTAGTCCAGTTAGGAGGACCTTGAAAGGCAGAGGAAATTCTTTTTCCCCAACAACCTGGACTAGGTACAAAATCAGTTTTCATTTCATGTTAAAGAAACTGAGCTTTATCTTAAAGAAGTTGGGAAGCCATTGATGGTTTTAAGGACCTGAATGTTGTGGGGATCCCTGGGTGGCTCCGTGGTTTAGCGCCTGCCTTCTGCCCAGGGCATGATCCTGGAGTCCCAGGATCGAACCCCACATCGGGCTCCCTGCCTGGAGCCTGCTTCTCCCTCTGCCTGTCTTTGCCTCTGTGTGTGTGTGTGTGTGTGTGCGTGTGTGTGTGTGTGTGTGTGTGTGTCATGAATAAATAAAATCTTTAAAAAGAAACTGAATGTTGTGATCACATTTGTATTTTAGCTGGATCTCTCTGGCAGCAGTGTGGAGATGGATCTAGGGTATTAGAAGGAAGAAGAGTGGGATAGGTGAGACCAAAGGCCTCAGGATAGAGACTATAATATCTGAACTAAAATAGTAGTAGTAGGAGAAATGGAAAGGAGGAAGCAAGTGAATTCAAGAAATATTTAGGAGGTCTAATTGGCACAATTTTGGAATAAGTTAGCTGCCAGAGTTGTGAAAGAGAGGAGTCAAAACAGACTGAATGATGAAACACTTGGGTGGCTCAATTGGTTGAGCAACTGACTCCTGATCTCAGTTCAAGCCCCAAGTTGGGCTCCATGCTGGGTGTGGAGCCTACTTACAAACAGAGCACCAGTATCAACCAAAATCAATCTGAATGCAGATTTCTGGTTTGGGTAATTAGGTAAGTGCTCTTGTTCAATGTGTAACCCACCTTTCAATATCAGGAAACTGAACTAGGTATTCTCATGACTGAAGAAAAACAGGCCAAGTTTGTGTAAAGGTATTATAAAAATCAAAATCATACTCAACTGTTTGAGGTAAATGTACCTGAGGAAACTATCTGAAATTTTCTTTTCCTGTTTTGGATAATTATAGGGATTTTGCTTTTTAGAAATAGACACTAGAAAAATTCTTGATAATAATTTTAACATCTTTGGCATTTATAAGAAACTTTTAGGAAACTTCAGTTAAGTATCTATCGTTATTTGGGTTAAAATATGTAATATAAATAGCTTAAACCCCAGTTGCCAAAGAATTATTTTAAAATTCAACCATATGGGCAGCTTGGGTGGCTCAGCAGTTTAGCACTGCGTTTGGCCCAGGGCATAATCCTGGAGAACCAGGATTGAGTCCCATGTTAGGTTCCCTGCATGGAGCCTGCCTCTCCCTCTTCCTGTGTCTCTGCCTCTCTCTGTGTGTCTTTCCTGAATAAATAAATAAAATCTATTTAAAAAAAATCAAACCATATAAATAGATGTTAATTTCTTATATTACTAAATGGAGAGTCAGAAGATCTTAAAAGTTTATTTAACAAATTCTACTCCCAGTTATATAACCAAGAAAAATAAAAACGTATATCCACATAAAAACTCGTACATGAATGTTCACAGCAGTATTGTTGGTAATAACTAAAAAATGGAAATAACCCAAATGCCCATTAACTGATGAATGGATGAACAAATGTGGCATATCCATTCAGTAGAATATTATTTGTCAATAAAAAAGAATGAAGTACTAACACATGCTACAACATGGATGACCTTTGAAAACATGCTAATTGGCAGACACTCACTACAAAAAACACGTTATATGACTCTTAATTTGAAGAGTGTTAATGGTATGGAGATTCTTTTGGGTGACAAAAATGTTCTAATACTGATTTGAGATGGCTGCACAACTCCATGAATATACTCAAAGCCATTGACTCATGTAATTTAAATGGCTGAACTGTATGTGAACTACATCTCAAAACTGTCTTAAAAATTTTGTAAAGGTAACATAAGAGATAGCAGTTTATAACAAAGTTATAAAAGTAAAAATAGAGAAGAATTGTGATAGCCATCAAAAATAGGAAGGTTGTGGGCAGCCCTGGTGGCGCAGCGGTTTAGCGCCACCTGCAGCCCAGGGCGTGATCCTGGAGTCTCCGGATCGAGTCCCACGTCAGGCTCCCTGCATGGTGCCTGCTTCTCCCTCTGCCTGTGTCTCTGCCTCTCTCTCTCTCTCTCTCTCTCTCTGAATAAATAAAATCTTTTTAAAAAAATAGGAAGGTTGTGTAAGTAAGGTAAACCATTATATATGATAGATGCTAGCTGATAAATCAAAAGTTAGAAAAGTAAGTGTATTTAGAGACACTGAAGTACACCATAATTAAACAGAAGGAGTTAAATGTGATTGCTTCTGAGAATGGGAAGGGTGGAGCAGTGGACTGTTGGTTTTTATGATAGGCTCTATATGATTATTAACCATGTATTGGTAAAATTATTTTAATAAATTAGCCACATAAAATCATACATATATATGTATTTTTATGCCATTTTAGACATGATAGTGACCAAAAAATTAAAGATAAAGCAAATGTGGATTTGTATAAATTTGATTATGTAAATTCCATTTTTTACCTCTTTTCCCAAAATCCAAACCCACTCAAGGAGTTATCTAGGAGTACTACATAACTTAGCATCACAAATACTTTGAAAAAATTCTAACTTCTGCTGTGTGCAGTTCCTGGAGTGAAATGACCTGAAGAGATCAATACCTTTAAACAGTCTCTGCAGAGTGCTGTGCCCAGAGCTTGCTTGTGGTCCTACGTAGGTGGGAGTAGAAAGGCTGGCTGAGAACAGGTTTGGCAAATGGGACATTTGAAGAGGACAGTTGTGAGATAGGAGTCAGGTATATCAGCATGAAGAAGCTTGAGGGCAGTTAACACCTGAGGGCAAAAAGTGAGGCGAGTGAAGTCTCTGTACTGCTTCTTAACAGTTTTTGCCTAGGCCCTTTATGGCTGCAACTTAAAATCCTCTTCTGTGTTTGATATGGAGTTTTCCATTATGTGGTGTTTTTGAATAGCTGGAAAGGGGGTAAAGCCAAGAGCTTTAAAAATCATATTAAGCTCATCATTTGATTTTAACATCTGTTTAGAAAAAGGTCTTGTATTTTCCCCCATTGGGACTAACTTAGTTAAGACCCATTTTTCTTGAATCCCCAGTGCCTAATTGCTCATATTTCTTCGTTAAAGCTGTATTATGGTTTAGGATTTTTGTTGTTTAAATCTCTGAAGTGCTGTAGAACCCTTGCATTGCCTTTGCATTTTGGAGGGAAAGGAAAAATGATCTCCTGCTTTACTTTTGGAATCTGCAAAGCCAACTCTGAGGTCCCAGGTGGATTTGGTGTTTGGAAAAGGGAATTTTGGGCACTAAGGTTGACCCTGAGCCCCCAGGTCACTGTTCACATTTACAAAAGCAAACCTGGTATCCCCAATTGCTTTTCTCTTGAGGTTGGCTTAACTTTATTTATCATCTGTCTTGGGTCACTGCCCCTGAGGTGCTTCAAAAGCAAAACCCAAAAGATTCAAAACAAAGAAAGCTAAACCAGATTCAAGGAAAAAATGACCTGGCACTCTGGGTTCACTTTTACAAAGGCAAAAAGTCACTTCAAGATTTCCATAGAATGGTTTTAAGTCAGCCTAGGTTCATTGTATCATTTGCACAAAGTGATCTCAACAGGTCGGAGACCCCCAGTTTCTTGGGTATAAACTGGGAGTGAGACTTAGGATAAGAAACTGTCAGCAAGCCACATGCATTGACACAAATGAATTCTTCAGTGATTCTGAAGCGATTTAACTATTTTGAGCATATGAATGGGACCACACATGCAATCTTTTTTTTTTTTTTTTTTTTTTTTTTAGCTTAAGCTGAATCTTTTTGTTTGCTGGACACACACAGGGAATGCTGAGGAAGTGAAACTTACAACTCACTTACAGATATTGGCATAAATCCACTTTATGTTATCAGATTTGTTGTGAAGGGTATTTTTGAATCCTTGATGAAAAAAGAAGTTAGGATACAAATTTTAGATAATCTTATAAATCATGATGAGATAGAACTGAGGCATCGTATTTTGCTGTTCATTTTTGTATGATCCATACTTTGCTTTACTTCCCAAAAGGATTTAAGGTAGTATTACTTTACTTGACTATTGGAACAAACCCATTTATAGGACTTAATACCAATTTTCTTTATAATATGTCTGACTTTATCCTTTAATAAGTAATTATAAAAATTGCTTTTGAATAATCTAGGGAAGATTTTTGTTTCTGTTCATGTTTGATCTACATCTTTGAATATCAGGTATGTATGTTAATAAATTCACCTGTTGAGACTGTCTTACTGTTTATTTTTAAGACTGAGAGAGATTTTGTGCAATTAATAACAAATGTATTATTTGTGTACTGCCATCTGAAAGGGAGCAAAGCTTAAGGTAGAGAAGTGAGGTTTTCTATAACTTAGGTTTTAATATTAAGGATATAGTGCATCCTGTGAAACCTGACCAAATGTGAGAGGTAAACCCCAAGGCTATGACTGTGTATGGAGTGAAAGTGAGTAACAGTGGTTTTTTTCCCCCCACACCACTCCAGTTTACCTCATGCCTTCCTCCAGAGCAGGCATGTTCTTTTTAAACTACTCCAAAGACCCAGGATCATGCTTTTTGATCAAAGCAGGCATGGGTAGCAGCCTATAGAAATGGGCTCATTTCTGTAACTCTGGTCTGGCATAAGAGTTACAAGGTAGGACCCAAGAATAATGTCCTAGTTTTGTGTTATATCTTTTACTTCAGTAGAACTTTACTTTAAAAAATGAAGTGGGATTACATCAAACTGAAAAGCTTTTTCACGGTAAAGGAGACCAACAAAACAAAAGGCACGCTACCGAATGAGTGAAGATACTTGCAAATTATAGATTTGATAAAGGGTTATTATCCAAAATATATAAAAAACATACACAACTAGGGACACCTGGGTGGCTCAGCAGTTGAGCATCTGCCTTTGGCTCAGGGCATGATCCTGGGATCCAGGATTGAGTCCCACGATGGGTTCCCTGCAAGGAGCCTACTTCTCCCTCTGCCTGTGTCTCTGCCTCTCTGTCTGCATCTCTCCTGAATAAAGAAATAAACCCTTTAAAACAAACAAGGGCAGCCCCCGTGGCTCCGCGGTTTAGCGCCGCCTTCAGTCCAGGGTGTGATCCTGGAGACCCGGGATCGAGTCCACGTCAAGCTCTCTGCATGGAGCCTGCTCCTCCCTCTGCCTGTGTCTCTGCCTCTCTCTCTCTCTCTTTCTCTCTCTGTGTCTCTCATGAATAAATAAATAAAACAAAAAAACGTACACAACTGAATATCAAAAACAAAAAAACAAAAAGACCCTAAACAATTCGGTTAAAAAATGGGCAAAGGACTTGAATAGACATTTTTCCAAAGAAAGATATACAGACAGCCAATGGGCACATGAAAAAATGCTAAATATAACTAACAGAGAAATGCAAATCAAAATCACAGTGAGATATACCTCACACCTATGAGAATGGCTATTCTCAAAAAGACAAATAACAAGTGTTGGCAAGAATGTGGAGAAAAGGAAACCCTGTGCACTGCTGGTAGGAATGTAAATTGGTGCAGCCACCATGGACAGCAGTGTGGAGGTTCCTCAAAAAATTAAAAATAGAACTGCCATAAGATTCAGCAATTACAGAGCACCTGAGTGGCTCAGTCAGTTAAGTGCCCAACTCTTGATTTTGGTTCAGGTCATGATTTCGGGGTTGTGAGATTGAGCCCCACTGTCAGGCTCCATGCTGGGTGTGAAGCATGCTTAAGATTCTCTCTCTCCTCCCTCTGCCCACCCTCCCCCACCTCTCTCTCTCTCTCTCTCTCTCTCCCTCCCTCTCTTAAAAAAAAAAAAAAGATTCAGCAGCTCCACTTTTGGGTATTTATCCAAAGGAAACAAAAAGATCAATTTGAAGAGCTATATGCACCCAGTATGTTCATTGTGGCATAATTTACAGTTGCCAAGATGTGGAAGCAACCTAAGCATCATCAGTAGATAAATATATAAAGCTGTGGGATAAATGTATATACAGGATAAATATATATAGAATCCTGAAATATTGCTCAGCCATAAAAAGAAATGAAATCTTGCCATTTGTGTTAACATGAATGGACCTAGAAGGTATTATGCTAAATGAAATAAGTCAAAGAAAGACAAATACTTTGTGATTTCACTTATATGCAGAATACAAAATACGAAATAAATGAGCAAACAAAACAGAAGCAGACTCACAGATACAGGAGACAATGGTTGGTTACCAGAGTGGGGAGTGGTTTTGGAGTGAGTGAAATAAGTAAAAGGGATTAACAGGTACAAACTTCCAGTTTTAAAGTCATAGAGATATAATATGCAGCATAGGATATATAGTCAGTAATACTATAATAACTTCCTATGGTGATAGATGGTAACTAGACTTACATTGAGGATTGTTTTGTGATGTATAAAAATGCCACATCACAATGTATACCTGAAACCCATAGGATATTGTGTAGCAATTATACTTCAATCTAAAAAAGTGAAACAGTAAAAAAATAAAAAAAATTTAAAAAATTTTTTAAATAAAATAAAAAAGTGAAACAGGACCTTGTAATAATTATGGATGAAGGACACTGATAGGCCATTCAGAAATATTAGTGCTTCTTTCTCTGAGAAGATCATTTAACTCTTATTAACGTTAGATTTTAGTCTTTATCATGAGGAAACCTTATTTTCTTATTATTTTTTAAGATTTTATTTATTTATTCATGAGAGACAGAGAGAGAGAGGCAGAGACACAGGCAGAGGGAGAAGCAGGCTCCATGCAGGGAGCCTGACATGGGACTCGATCCTGGATCTCCAAGATCAGACCCTGGGCTGAAGGTGGTGCTAAACTGCTGAGCCCCCCAGGCTGCCCCCCAGAATCTTATTTTCTTTACCAGTGCCCCAGGGAAAAGCCTGGGTGCTACAGAGGGAAGTCAGTTGACTGTATTCACTAGCCCTAATTTGCCCGCAGGCCGACATTGGCCTTTTTTCAGATAGCTCTGAGCATAAGCCAAAGAAGTCTGTAGGGTACTCTTTTTTTCTTTTTTTAAGATCTTATTTATTTGTTCATGAGAGATACAGAGAGAGGCAGAGACATAACCTGAGGGAGAAGCAGGCTCCCTATGAGGAGCCTGATGCCTGATTCATTCCAGGACCCCAGGATCAGGACCTGAACCAAAGAGACGCTCAACCGCTGAGCCACCCAAGCATCCCAAGGGTGCTCATTTTTTATACTCTGAGAAGCTTAAGGAAAAAGCTCCCGAGTAAAATTGGAATGGTCTGGCATCATCAATCAGTAAGTTATTTCTTGAATGTCTACTGAGTGGTTAAACTGTGCTGGACACACTTTATGGGTTTGGCTGCCTAGCATTATGAAGTTTGTTTCTATTATTAAATGCTGTATTCTGCATTTGAAGAAACCTTACACACATGGAAATGAGAAATCAGAATAGGAGAGCAGTGTGTTTTATGGCTCAATATTTCCTCTGCACCTGTATCCATGAGTCCTCTGGGGCACAGACACAGAAATGGCACTGGAGTCTACAACCACTGGATTCGTGGGCTGAGAATGATGAGCAAGCAGTCACTGGCTCCTACAGAAATCAGCAACTTTTAAATATTAAATTGACTGTAGCTTCCCTGTATGTTAACTAGATGGAATTTAAATAAAAACTTGAAACTAGGGACGTCTGGGTGGCTCCACGGCTGGGTGTCTGCCTTTGGCTTGGGTCGTGATCCTGGAGTCCCTGGATCGAGTCCCACATCGGGCTCCCTGCATGGAGCCTGCTTCTCTCTCTGCCTCTCTTTGTGTCTCTCATCAATAAATAAATAAAAATCTTTAAAGACAACAACAACAACAACAAAAAACCTTGAAACTAAAAAAATGAAAATTAAATAGATGTAGCTTCGTGTGTTACTGTAGTTTAAATTACTAGTATTTTGTGTGAATGTTTTTTTTCTTTATAATTTCATGTTAATCGCTTCTCAGCCTTTTGGCCAAGATCAAGTGTATAATTTCATGTTAAAATCAAAATATTAACTGCTTGCTTTCCCACTTTTCCCATTTAAAATGGAAACTCTTGAAGGACAGTGACTATTTGTCTCAGTACTGTATCTCTGGTCTGGCACAGTAGCGAGTAATTATAGGTGGGCAGTCAATATTTGTTGAATGAATAAATGAATCTTACCTAGATTGTTGGCCTTTAATCCACATTGGCAATGCGTTCCTTAACCATGAATGTGCAACCTTATGCAGGTTTCCATTGATATCTACAAGTTAATGATGCACAATGTGTATTTCTATAAAGTATTAGTGTACATTTAAAAACATGTAGATTAGACCTGTCTACATGTGAACAGACAGGTTAAAGTTTAGGGTTCCTGTAATTTCTAGTAATAAGAGATTTGCATATGAGTATCTGACCATATGTGAAAATTGTAAGCATAGTATTTCTTTAAGTGAATCTGTTTTTGTGCTGTTATGTAGAAGAACCAGTTCTGTATTCACTGTTAGAGTTGGTATAAGTTTTAAATTCATTAAATGGACTCCTCCTTTCCCCACCTGGGTAGATCAGCCAAAGAGAAAAAAGAGACTTATTTTAAGGCCTCTTCCTCTTCCAAATCCCAAAGGTCATGTTGCTAATGCCTTTTGGAAAGAAAGGGAGATTACAGCCAGTGTATTAAGTGGTTACTTTCTGCTGACTGTGCGCTTGCCCACACATACTTGTGCAAATACACTTGTGTGTTATACTTAACACCTAAAAGAAGAATCCTTCAAAATTAGGCTTTTGTTAACAACTGTGTGAGGAGTATTTATTATTGAAATTATTTTAATATACAAATATATAACCCTTGTTTCTAATTCAGAGTTAATATGTGACCTTTGTGGAATATTATGAAAACGAAGAAGACAGTAACAGTTACCCATAATCCCACCACACAAATAACAGCCATTCTTAACATTCTCGAAAATTTTCCTTCAGTCTTTTGTTGATGAGTGTTTATGTAATTTTAGTAGGAACGTTTATCAGAAACATCTTACTTAGATACTTAAAATTTTGTATAAACATCAGTTCTAATAAGTACATGATATTCACCTTACAGATATACCTCACTATTTAACCATTTTCTCAATAATGAGATTTGGCATGTTTTCAGGGTTTTTGTTTTTTTCCCCCCTTCAGTTTTTTGATAACACAATTAATGTTTTTGAGATTAGTATCATTATTCTCTACCTTTATTATTATTTCCTGAAGCTCAATTCCTAGAAAGATTACTAAATCCAAGGGAATGGCCACTTTATTGTGTTCTTAAACATGTATTATAAAATCACATTCCAGAGATGTTATGCCGGTTTTCATTTTAGCCATCAGTGTGTGTGAAAGTTAGCTTTTCCCTCCTTGTGAAAGTTGCTTGTCGCCAAGCAACAGTCAAAAATTAAATAAATTTAAACTTAAACTTCAAATAACTTTTCTTTTTCAGACAGTATATTCTTTTAGCACTGTTTCAGTGTAGTTTCTTTACCGAGATCTTAACTTTTGATATAACCTAGACTGTTGTCCAAAAGAAAATAGAGGGGCTTTTAATATTAGTAGTTAATATTTTTATCATGGAATTTTCACCCTTTTACAGGAACGGCTCTATTAATAGCTCTGTTAATATTGGATGGGAAAAAAGTCAGGCAATCCATTACCTTCCTAAAAAAGAGGTAGTTTCTTGTAACCTTTCCTTAGGTTTTAATCACCCCTGAAGTTTTTTTGTTCCTCCCAGAGTCCACAGACTCTGGTTCACATATCCTATGAGTAAATACAAATGTGTCCTTCAATTGAAAGCAAAACCAGTACACCCCTTACTTATAAAGTGAGTTAAAACAAGAAGAAAGAAGAATTTAAAAACTGAAGGAAGGTAGTAAGTAAAGTATTTAGCTTTCTGAAACAATTCAAATGGGGATAGGAAGTTGGTTTTAAATGGCTTAAAGGAGATTAGGGTTTTAAAGTTGGATAAGGAGTTTGGTGCTTTGGTTTAGGCATGGCATTGCTTTTAAAAGATTACTTCCATATTTGACAACAATTCTAACTGGAGATTATAAAGCAAATAGTCAATTTTAAAACACTACGGAATACAAGAGGGCTTCTTTTTGTTGTTGTTTGTTTATACAAAATGATTGCCTAGAGTTAACAGGCTGAGTCCTGAAGCCCTCATTTCATAATACTACTGAAGATCTATCACCAGGGAGAATCCAGCAGAGGTTGTTTAATGCACTTAATTGAGATTATCTGAGCTTTTGTTTTAAATTACTTTGGGAAAAGTCTAGGTACAAACGGCTTCTTTGAAAGGTAAACATACTTAACCTCTACGAAAAAAGGTTCAATTTAAGTTCTTTGAAATTCTTCAAACAGGCAGTAGCACCAGCCCTTATTAATTAAATGGAAGTATGAACTGAATAATGTATGAAGATTAAATCTATATACATCAGTACAAGTATTAATATAATTCTATTAATAGTGTTTTCATTATTTTACAATTGTTTGAGAATGCAATCAAGTATTCTATTAGAAAAGCGACCTTGACAATTTCAGTAATTTCAAAAGTAAAAATATAGTATATGCTGTTTTGGCTATAAAGTATGGTTAATAATAAAATTTTAAAAAATGGATTCCTTATTTTGTTTCATCTAAGAAGCAGGTCATATTAGAGTGGACCAAGAATGGCATATACTGTATGTATTAGTTATGATAGGTAAATAGTCAAAAGTTGGTTTAACGTTTTTTGCCCTATCTTCCTCAGCTCCTTGACCTGTTTATGGTTTGGGATTGGTCTACTTATCTAGCTGATTATGGACAGCCAGCTTCTAAGTACCTTCGGGTGAATCCAAATACAGCTCTTACTCTTTTGGAGAAGTGAGTATATCCTGAAGACTTCTTTGCATACATAACATTTTAGCATTTTGTGATTTAGTGATGATTGAACAACTAGAGATTTTCAACAAAAGAGAAATGTCTAAATGGAGCTTAAAAGCTCAGTCCATTTTAATCACCAAAACATAACCCTTTCTCTTTCCTGGTGTAGTGTCAGTGTGGTTTTATGAGATTGCTGTTTATATTGATGTGAACAAAATTTTGACGCATCTTGTCCAATTAAAAAGAAGTTTAGGTGTTACTTTTCCCTCTCATGATGTGGCAGGTTTTCCTTTCACTTTAATCATATTTCATTTCAGGTATCACTATTAAAATTTTCAGTTTTTGAAGTAAAAGTGTTTATTATTTTCCCACATTTTAAAATATCTATCATGTATTTGATTTGAGAGGACAAAAGGAACTGTTTAAAATAAATGTAAATTGGGGATCCCTGGGTGGCTCAGTGGTTTAACACCTGCCTTTGGCCCAGGATGTGATCCTGGAGTCCCAGGATCAAGTCCCCACTTTAGGCTCCCTGCATGGAGCCTGCTTCACCCTCTGCCTGTGTCTCTGCCTCTCTCTCTCTCTCTATCTCTATCTCTCTATCTCTCTGTGTGTCTCATGAATAAATAAAATCTTAAAAATAAAATAAAATAAAATAAAATAAAATAAAATAAAATAAAATAAAACAAATGTAAATTTATTTTACCATGCCATGAAACACTACTGAGGCCACAAAAAAAAAAAAAAAAAAAAAAAAAAAAAGAAAGAAAGAAAGAAAAAAAATGCTGCTTTAGATTTTCTAATGTTATTTTTCCTTCACCTTGTTTTGCTATGAATGTGATTTGCAGAGTCCATAGAGGGTATGTATTTTAGCATACTTTGTGGGATGATACTAGAAAATATTATATTAGAAAAATTAACATACTTTAGACTTACATACTAATGCAGAAACCCCACTTGAGGGGCAGCCCAGGTGGCTCAGTGGTTTAGCGCTGCCTTTGGCCCAGGGTGTGATCCTGGAGACCTGGGATCAAGTCCCAGGTCTGGCTCCCAGCATGGAGCCTGTTTCTTCCTCTGCCTGTGTCTCTCTGCCTCTCTCTCTGTGTGTCTCATGAATAAATCAATAAAGAATCTTTAAAAAAAAAAAACCCACTTGATATAGAGCATAAAATAAAGCTACTAATTTTTTGTGTAATTACTTTCTCTGTATTTTTATTAGTCTCCACTTTCTTTGAAGTATATTTTTCAAGCATAAGAATTAGTATGAGATAATTCAGAGCATGCCAAGATATTTTACTTGTGACAGCATAGCTTTTAATTTCCTTTTACCAAGCTTCTTCATTCACATATATTCCTAGGATGAAGGATACTAGCAAAAAGAACAATATATTTGCTCAGTTCAGGAAGAATGATCGAGACAAGCAGAAGTTGATAGAGACAGTCGTGAAACAGCTGAGAAGTTTGGTGAATGGGATGTCCCAGCATACATAGACTTGGATTGCACTCCGTGACACCAAATCTGTGATTCAACATTGATCTCTAACAAGCACGGGTCATGATAGTTTAATTTGTTTGCAGCATTTAAAAATGCAGTAGAAAAAAAGACACTGATGAGAGATGAAACAAGAAACAAAAATATCATTTGTATGGATTTTTAAATAACTGGATACTATTTTATATATGGAAAGTGTGACATTAATTTTTTCACATTTAGGGAAAAAAGGCAAAATGTAATATATAAATTCGGTCAAAGTTGTGTATGTAACTGATTTTAAACACATTAGAAAAACCTTATATGCCTCTACATAGAAGTATTTTTTTCTATTTAGACTTGAATGTCTTTTCTGTTGTTTTTTTTTTTTTTTCATCACTATCCAGTTTTGAAATGCCATCATGTCTGATATGGGAGTATTTCACTGTCATTTTGTGGCTTAATTTTTATTTTCATTTCAATATGATTTAAGTAGACTAAATTTTCCAATATTGCAGATTCTGAGGGGAAAATATGCAAATCTTTAAAGATCCCTGAAATCAAACTTGATTTAACTCAGTAAGAATGTGAATTATTTGTTCTGCTTGGGTGGTTTAATTTAATGGTTCTGAATATGAAAGAAATAAAAAGGTGTTTGGATTTTCTAAAAATGCAGTGTTGTTTCTGGTTAGCAGAGTTAATATTTCTAACCATATTATTTGTAGCTGACCCCATTCTAGGATTTATTTGGTTTGGTTTGGTTCAAGTTAAAAGAGGAAAGGAATGAAGTGAGGTAAACCACTTCAGGTGCTGCTTGTGCTAGGGTAGATATGTTTGTACACACAGAAGTTTCTACAGGGGTCAGGTTACTTTATTCAGATAGCAGATGTCAGTACCTATCCTTTGTATGGAAACAAGCCAAACGAAATGAACTCTGGAAAATCTAAAATGAATGTACATTTTCTTCTGTGTAGATTACCGTGGTCCAAATGGAAATACCAGTCTGATCCCAACTTTCTTTTCATTGTATTTATGCTAAATATTCCTTTTGCATTTTCAGGATTTATGCCTGTAAGAAACTTACACTTGACTCTGTAAAATAAGTGTAAAGAATTATATGTACATTTCTTGATTTTGTGAAGAAACATTAAAAAGGTTGAGCAAGTTGTAGAAAATGCATTGCTGTTGAATTTATCCGGAGGTTCCTTATTGAAAACAACTTCTTCCTTTAGAAAGACTTTTATTCCCTGGTTATTGGAATAGGGAGTGTCACCAAAACAAAGATATAAGCATTTATTCTCTTCACCATCTCAATCTTTCAAGTACTTCACATTTTAAAAAACACTACATGGAAAACATGGCAATTCTTGCGGCACAGTAAAATCTGGGAGCTAGAAGAGGAGTGGTGCACAGCTAGCTCTTTTGAAGACTGGAATGTGGCTGTCCGTCGCCTGCCTTCCCCAGCCCCGCGGGACACTCAGGGCGTCTCCCTGGCTTTGGTTGAGGCGTCCCCAGATGCGGGGACACTCCGCTGTTGCACGGCTTGAAGCAGACCACGGTGGGTTCGCAGCCACGACGGTGTGAGATTCACCTTCTTTCGTAATACATCCGACACCCCTGCCCCTCGCCGCCTACTCTCGGGTTGCCCTGTAGGGACCGGGACGCCAACGCCCTGGGAGATCTGGAGCGCTCGGACCGGACGCAAACGGAGAAGCATCTTGGGAGACCGAACGGGGTGGGGTGGAGTGGCCTTCCGAGCGCGAGGGGACGGCGAATTCGGCCCCGGGGACCGGAAAGGCGCCGGGAGATACCCGCTGCTGGCGGGATTACGGAGTCTCGGCGAAGCTTCGGGCCGCAGGGGCCCTGAAGCGGCAGATCAGAAGCGGGTGCGGAGTGGGGATGGGGATGTCGGAGAATCTCGACCCCGGGTATCCCTTGATGTGCTTGCAACGCAAGGCCGCCATCGAAGACCTCAGTTTCTCTGGAAACTGAAACAGCCAAGGGGACTCCCCCCGCCCACGCCCCACCTCAAGCCCGTCAAGGTTTGCGTGCCCAGAGAGGATGGGCACCCCGCCTCGAGGGTGGGGACGGGGGGCGCCGGAGGGCCCGGGTTCGCCCACCCGCGGAGCTGCCGCGAACAGCCGGGAACTTCTGGCGCGAAACTGCAGGCCCCGCCCGAGGATCTGCGCGGGGCGCGGCCCCCAGCCCGGCCCGAGCGCCTCGCGGCTGCCACTCCCCACTAGCCGGTGGGTGAGCCCCCGCTGCCCCCCGCCTCCAATCATTACTCTGCTCCGAGCGCTTTAAATATGCATGGGCGCGTCACGTTGTATGAATCGGGATGGGTCCATAGGGAGGGAGCCAATATCTATATAAATGTGCCCAGGGTGGGCCGAGGAGAGAGGGCGGTGGGGCGGGGGGCGGGGGCCCGGCCCCGGTGATGGCAGCGCACGTTTGAACCCCGGAGAGTTGCTCCTCTCCTAGCTCGCCTCCGCTCCGTCAAAGGAGCGGGGACCCGGGGAGGAGGTGGGCGGTACCCGCGGATGCCGGCGACCGCGGTCGCGAGGAAGCCGCCACCCCAGCGAGGCACTGGCGTTTGGGCCCCGACGCCGTCGGACCAGAGGAAGGCCCGTTCCCTAAGGGCGTGCGGTCGCAGCCGCCTTCTACTACCACTGCCCCTAGCGCGAGGTCCTTTCCCGAGGTTCTAAATCTCGGTTTTGGCCCGCACGCCCCGGGCCCTTTCCGGACCAACAGGTGAGCCCTGGGCGCTGGCAGCGCCCCGGCTCTCGCGGCCCCTGCGCTCCGGCGCCGCCCGGTCCCCGCAGGCTCGCCATGTTCCCCTGGGGGCCCAGCTGCCTGTCGGTGCTGGGGGCCGCGGGCACCGCTCTCCTGTGCGCCGGCCTGCTGCTCAGCCTGGCCCAGCACCTCTGGACGCTCCGCTGGACGCTGAGCCGGGACCGGGCCTCCGCCCTGCCCCTGCCCAAGGGCTCCATGGGCTGGCCCTTCTTCGGCGAAACGCTGCACTGGTTAGTTCAGGTGAGTAGCTCGCACCCCGCACGGCCCCTTCTTCCCTGGCTCCCACCGGACCCTCCTCACTCACAGCAGTCCCAGGGTTCCAAGCCGGCCTCATCCTGTCGCCCGAGTCCCAGAGCGTAGACACAGCCCTCGCCTTTGCTCAGTTGCTCCCTTGAAGGGACCGTATGTCGCCGGAGTTCTCCCCAGCGCAACCTAAACACGACCCGACGCAACGCCAGGGTGAACCGAGGGGTTCTAAGAACACTCGCCCTCTACCCTGCAAGCACGGAATAAGGAAAAGGGGCACTTCTCAGCCGTGAGGCCTCGGGCGCCCAGGTCCCCATGCTGAGCCTCAGTCTCCTCACCTCACCAATGGGAACAGACCAATGCCATCTACATTTCCATCGGGGCCCATCTGAGATTCGGTTTTGTAAAGAGTGAGGCGCCCGCCTGGAGCGGGGAGCTGCTGGCGAGGGGCGGTTGGGCGGCCTGGGCCAAACCCCCGGCCGAGGCCCTGCGGCTCCAGCCTCGCTCCGCCTCGCTCGCAGGGCTCCCGCTTCCACAGCTCCCGCCGGGAGCGCTATGGGACAGTGTTCAAGACGCACCTGCTCGGCCGACCGGTGATCCGCGTGAGCGGCGCCGAGAACGTGCGCACCATCCTGCTGGGCGAGCACCGCCTGGTGCGCAGCCAGTGGCCGCAGAGCGCTCACATCCTACTGGGCTCGCACACGCTGCTTGGCGCAGTGGGCGAGCCGCACCGGCGGCGGCGCAAGGTGAGCCAAGACCAAAGAAGGGGCCGTTGGGACGTCAGGCATGCGGTTCCCGGGGAACCTGCTGTGGGCCAGCCGGGGCTAGGTTTTAGGGGCACACTTTGAAGCTGGCAGGGACCCCAGGCTAACCAGTGGTGGCTTTGAGCCAGTCTCTTACCTTTTCCCGCTTTGGTTTATAAAGTCAGGACTGGGACTCAAGGGGCCTTTCATCTCCGATCTTCTCTATGTGATTCTGATACCGGAGTGGTGGAAAATCAGACTCAGAGAGGGACCAGAGACGGCTTCCTGGAGGAGGTGGCATCTGGAGCCTGGGTGGATGGGAGGGACTGTATACATCAGAGAGCTAGAGGGAATGGCGGGCGGGCGGGAGCAAAAGCCAACACATTTAGGTCCTGGCCGCTTGGAAGAGGAGAAGGGGACCGAAATCGGCCTCCTGGCTCCTCTGGAATCGCTGAGCAGAGGAAGCCGAACGGACCGCGGCCGGCGCTCATGCCGCGGGCCCCCCACAGGTCCTGGCACGTGTGTTCAGCCGTGCAGCTCTGCAGCGCTTGGTGCCCCGCCTGCAAGGGGCGCTGCGGCGCGAGGTGCGCTCCTGGTGCGCGGCCCGCCGGCCCGTTGCCGTCTACCAGGCCGCCAAGGCGCTCACCTTCCGCATGGCTGCGCGCATCCTGCTGGGGCTACGGCTGGACGAGGTGCAGTGTGCGGAGCTGGCCCGGACCTTCGAGCAGTTCGTAGAGAACCTCTTCTCGCTGCCCCTGGACGTCCCCTTCAGCGGCCTGCGTAAGGTACCGGCGATCTGGCCTCAGACCTTCCTCTGGGGATCCCAGCGGGGGCTCCCTCGGCTCGCCCTCTGCGTCACCTCCCCGGCGGGACCGAGGCAGGGGCCTGGATGGGGAGGTGGTGTGGCGTGGCGGCGGGCGGCGGGGCTGACCTCTGTCCTCGCCCGCGGTGTGACCCGAGCGGCCGCAGAGCCTCTCCGGGCCGCCCCGCGGGGATACGCGGCGGACCCGCCGGCCGCTGGCTTCCGACCCTGAGTCTCGGGGGCGGCCGCCCAAGCAGTCAGCCCAGCTGCAAGCCGAGCGGCGCCCCTTGGCCTGGCCCCCCGCGCGTCTCTGGAAGCCCGGATGGCTGCGCAACTGATGGGCGCACGAGCGCCGCGACGTTCCTCAGGCCTAGACTGGGTTGAGAGGAGTGGGTTCCCGCTCCCGTCCGCGGCTCGGGGCGCGTTAGTTTCCCCAGCAAAGAACCGCTGCTTCCTCAGACTTCCGAGCGACCGGGCCGGCTGCGTTTGACCGAGAGCAACTGGGAGGCTGCGTTTGCCTTTTTGTTGTCCGTGAGCTGAGGCTTCTCACTGTACCGATGCCTGGGTTTTCCTCACCTGAATAAAAATAATAGTTATGTACAAAGGGGCATGCCTTAGGCTGATCGCCTTGAATATATTTTCTGATTCAATCCTCTCAACCTGCAAAGTGTTCTTCTTCTTCTTTTATTGGTGAAGAAACTGAAGCTCAGAGAGATTAAGTGACTTCCCCAAGATCACACAGTTAGTAGGGGCAGAGGCAGGATTTCAACCAGATCTCCTATGCTCTCAAAGCCCAAGGGCTCAGATGCTTTTGCTATGCTTGCTCCCCGAATCCCCACCCCCTGGCTATCAGCTTAAAGAGGGTAATGCTTAGAACATCCAGTAGTGTTCTCTAAGCCAGAGCTTTGCTGGATGCATCAAGATGTTCCTTCCTCTCTACTCTGGTGCCCACTGCCCCTGCCTGAGTCTAGTGCAGGGAAAGGGCCTGACTAGGCTCTGTGCCAGGCCTGGGGACTGAGAGGTTTGTGACTCTGGGCAATTGCTTGACCCCTCAGCATCCTCCTCTCAGGATGACAGTAACTCTTTGCCTTGCCTCAAAGGTTGAAATGTGATAATCAAGAGAGAATTATGTGTAGAGATCGCGGATAAGTTCTTGGGCATTCACTGAGCCTCTACTATGTGCCAGGCATGGAGCTAAGTTGAGAAGCTTAACACCTGGATCTCAGCAAAGCCAGAAGAGCCCCAGGAGGATGTGGCGGGGTAGGTGTACAGGTCTGGCCCCCTCAGCCTTCCTGCCCCACCTCCCTTCTCTCCCCATGCATCAGGGCATCCGGGCACGAGACCAGCTGCATCGGTACCTGGAGGAGGCAATTGCAGAGAAGCTTCACGAAGACAAGGTTGCAGAGCCGGGTGACGCCCTCGACATGATTATCCACAGCACTAGGGAGCTGGGCCATGAGCTCTCAGTGCAGGAGCTCAAGGTAGGCAGTGGGAAGGTTCTACTTCTTTCTCATTCCTAGCAGGTCCCCATACACATGGGGCATTCTGCCCTCCTTGGGGTCCTATTTGGCCATAGGCACTCCTCAGGAGAGGGGGAAAGAGGAGCCATGGGTTCCAGTCATGGCTCAGCCATAGCCACTAGCTCTGTGGCCTTGGGCCAGTCACCATCCACCTCTGTAAGAGTGGCCCTTGCTTCCAGGTTCTGGCCATAAACAGCTCTGCTTTCCCCACCCCCTTCTCTGTCACTTCACACCTTTGCCTCTGCTGCTCCCCACCACCACCACCACCCCATATGAAGGCCTCTCCATTCCTTTTCTCTACAAACCCTAGGGTTCAGGGTCAAACTACACATCCTCCTTGAAGCTCCCTCTTCTTCCCAAAATCGACATTCTTCTTCCATGAGCCACCTTGTCACCTGGCACCTTTAACCTGTTTTGCCAACAGGAGGTCTCCCCTGAGAATTAGAGCCCCTTTCCAGGTATGTGTAGAGCACAGGCAGTGGAAGTAAGGAGAGAAGCTTTGGAGTGGCCCCTAAAAGCTGTTGGAGAATGCAGAAAGGAGTAGAGAGGTTGGAGAATGCAGAAAGGAGCAGCAGGGGAAAGTTAGAAATGGGAACACCCCAACCCTTCCAAAAGAACTCCCAGCCTTTCTCTGGGCCTTAATTTCCCACTTTTCAAGAGCCATGAAGGGTAGGGTTCAGCCTTAAGTTTCTTCTTTGAGTATGGGGCTAATAATCTTGATTCTGATTCCTGAGTCATGAGATCTGGAGGTATTCAGGTGGTTAGAAGTAGATGAGCAAGTGGGCTCATGAGTCCTGGGAGAGCCCTCCCCTGTGAAAAGAGAGTGCTTGACAGGGCTGGTGGGCAGATGACTGCACCCCCCCAAATCAGGCTTCTTTAGTTCTGGTCTGGGCCTCAGGGGCAGGCCAGGCAGATTAGGCCTAGCCAGGAAGGATGTTGGGCCTCCCATGTGCAGGGCAGGCGGTTAGCCTTGGACCAGGTCATTCATTCTAGAGACGTTATGATGTGTCTGCCGGGCATCAGGCTCTATGCTGGGACTGAGGATATAGCAGAGAGCAAAACACAGCCCTTGCTCTTGAGGTGTGGGAGGGCCGGGGTACACATTCATTCTATGATCAGACAAATCAATGCATGAACACAAACTGTGCGGGCATTGACATAGGGAGCTGGCAAGACATAGGGAGGCAGTGAGGGTGAGGCTGGGGCTTGGAGGATGAAGCCACCAGGCCCCTTCTCTGTCCTTCTTGGACAGTGCAGACCTGGAAGAGGTTTAATACTCACTGGACCACTCCACTAAGCAGGAGGAGGAAGCCACGATGCCTCCTCTGCTCCGACGGAGGCCCCACTCCTGCTGCAGAGGCTTTCCTCCGCCCTCCCACCTCCAACCCAGTTCACTGTCACAACGCCCAGCAGGGGATGCAGGCAGCACCACTGGGTGGTTAAGAGCTCGGGACTCCCGAGCCCCAGTGCTTGGGACTACCCTGAACACCTCTCAGAGCCTCAGTTTCCACCCCTGTAAAACGAAGGCAGTAATTGTGTGTCACAGAATCAAAGGACTTAACACACTTAAAACCCTAAGAGCAGCACACAGAATAAATTCCTAGCGCTGTCTCTGGGAGTCCTTTCAAAGCAAGGGGATAGATCCTGGTTTTGGTCATTGCTGTATGTGGCTTTCTGAAACGGCACGCTTGGGATTCCATCGACTCCCGGCCCGCGCACAGAGCCGCCCTCTGGCTTTTGCGCAACGGTAGATTTGGGCCCTTTGCTCCCCAGCCACGGGGCCGGGCGGGAGGCCTTGCGGCCAGGGCCCGCTGCCGCAGACTCAGCGCCGTCCCGGCTGTCTTGCAGGAGACGGCCGTGGAGCTCCTCTTCGCCGCCTTCCTCACCACGGCCAGTGCCAGCACGTCCCTCGTCCTGCTGCTACTGCAGCACCCGGCGGCCGTCGCCAAGATCCGGCAGGAGCTGGCGGCGCAGGGACTGGGGCGCGCGTGCGGCTGCGCGCCGGGGGCCGCGGGGGGCGGTGCGGGGCCCTGGCCAGACTGCGGCTGCGAGCCCGACCTCAGCCTCGCGGCGCTGGGCCGCCTGCGCTACCTCGACTGCGTGGTCAAGGAGGTGCTGCGCCTCCTGCCGCCGGTGTCCGGGGGCTACCGCACGGCGCTGCGCACCTTCGAGCTCGACGTAAGTGCGCGCGCCTGCCCCGCCCCCCGCCACCTGTCGCGGGGCGGGGCCGGAGGGATTGGGCCCGCGAGGTCGCCTCTCCCCACCCCCCACACCCCCCACCCTCGCCTCCGCCCCGAGCCTCCGCTTTCCGCCCAGAAAATTAGCCGAGCCAGGTCCCACTTCCCGGATGGATGCACGGTTGGAATCCACACCTGGCGAGCCAAGGCGAGGAACAGGTTTTCTTCCGTGGCAAGGATCAGTCCCCTCAATTAGAACCGAGTTTTTTTTTTTTTAATATTTTATTTATTTATTTGAGAGAGAGACAGGCAACCCACGAAGCAGGGAGCCTGAGGGGGGACTGGATCCGAGGACTCTGAGCCGAAGCCAGACGTTTAATCCACTGAGCCACCCAGGCGCCCCTAGGGCCCAGTTTTAGAAGAAAAACATACTTTTCTCCGCGCAGTACGCCCCCCTCCTTAGCCAATGAGTGTGGGTGGGGAACAAGGAGAGCCCCTCCTCCCCACTGTGTCCCATAGCCACTTCCCTACTGCCTCACAAGCTCAAGAAACCCATGCCTGGTTCCATCTCTCTGGGACTTTGGGCAATTCCTTCTTCACTCTGGGCCTCAGTTTGTTTTCTGAAAGTGGTCTTGGTCCCTTTGAGCTCTGTCAGGTAGTGCCAGGGCTGCAAGGCACAGTGGCAGCATCAGAGTGGAGCCTAGTTTTCCAAACCCAGGGTGTTTGCCTGAATGGTTGTCCCTGCAGACAGAGATTGGATTGGGTACCTCCTTCCTTGAGCCTTACTTTAAACAGTCCCTGAACATCTGTGGGGCATTGCATACCAGGGGTCCATTGCACTGTAGCTACTGGGATTCTGCTGGGGAGGAGTTCTTTATGGAGAGAATGGAGGTCAAGAGGATAACTTCATCCCAAACTGGTGTGAGGAAGATGGTGGTCGTTAGTTAGTCTGGAATAACACCAGAACATTTTGGGTGCTGACATTTGACATGGAGCAGTCAAGTGTTAGGATGGGGAGAGCACACCAGCAGAGAGGGGACCACCCAGGCAGAGGTGGGTGGATTAGTGAGGTGTTTAGAAGTGTCTTGGATGCTGCATCTTGAAATTCAAACTTCATTCTACAGTCTAAGGGAAACAGAGGAAGGGGAGCACAGTTCCACCAGGGGGAGTAGAGGGGAAGCCATCCTCCAGTTTACAGATGGGAAAAATGAGGCCTAGAGAGGTGAAAGAGGGAAAGTGAGTGTGGAAGAGCTCTTGTTTAGGCTAGGGAAGGAGGATAGTGGAAGGAAGGAGAATAGTGTAGGGTAGGGTGGGATGGGGGGGGACGTTGGAAGACACATCAAAAAGTAGAATAGTTGAAAAAGCTGAAGGTGGGTAGAGGAAGCATGAAGGCTGCCTTCCAACATTTTAAAGATGCCTGGGTTTAATTCCCATTTGCATCTTCTTGAAGTGTGGCCACCAGACCTGAATATTATGGTACAGTTAATGGATGGTGGGGATGGGGGGTGTTAGAGAGTTTTCAGTTCAGTGCAAAGAAGAGCTTTCTAATTGAGCTGACCATAGAGGAATGAGGGTCCCTGTCATTTGTGTTGTTCCCGCCCAGGCAGAGAGAAGGTGCGAAAGTGGAACTTAGTTCTCTGGATCTAATGTCACAAGAAAAAAAAAAAAAAAAGACCAAACACTGAAACATAAACAACAGATAACATTTAGTGATCATTGATATACATATATATGTCAGACTGTTATTCTAGTCTCCAAACAACAAAAAGGGCATTTTGGGTCTTATTTTATCAAATAAGAAACAGGCTCAGAGAGACTGAGTATCCAGCCTAAGGCCACACAGCTCACGGGAGAAGGAGCTGACATTGGAACGCAGAGCGTTCTCCTAGCTTCGGGGTTAGACATCGGTTCCTGCAGACCTGGGGTGGAGGGTCGATTCAGAACTCGATTCCAAGTGCCTAGTATTCAGGCGGGTCCCCTCACTTCCCTTGCAGGGTTACCAGATCCCCAAGGGCTGGAGCGTGATGTATAGCATCCGGGACACGCACGAGACGGCCGCGGTGTACCGCAGCCCGCCCGAGGGCTTCGACCCCGAGCGCTTCGGCGCGGCGGGGGAGGATGCGCGGGGCGCCTCGGGCCGCTTCCATTACATCCCCTTCGGCGGCGGAGCGCGCAGCTGTCTCGGCCAGGAGCTGGCACAGGCTGTGCTCCAGCTGCTGGCGGTGGAGCTGGTGCGCACGGCGCGCTGGGAACTGGCCACGCCTGCCTTCCCCGCCATGCAGACCGTACCCATCGTGCACCCGGAGGACGGGCTGCAGCTCTTTTTCCACCCGCTCGCACCTTCGGCGGCGCGGGATGGGCTACACCTCTGACCCGGGGCGCTTCGGAACAGAAGTCGGCCAGTGGCAGCGGCGCGCTAGCAGCGCCGCCCAGCTGCCGTTTCATAGTGCCGGCGCGGGCGCTCGCTCACTCGTTCAACAAACGGTCGCCCATTGCAGCTCCGTGCCAGACTTTGAGAGAGGAGCAGCGCGCGCCTGAGCCTCGGCGCCCGGGAGAAGTGCCGAGGTCGGTGAGAAGGTGCCTCCTGCGCTCTGCGCCCTGGGGAAAGACAGGTCGTGAGCCTAACCTTTCAAGCCTTTCCCAGGCTCTTCTATGTGGAGGACTGAGTACAGGTCTGACAAAGTAAGCCCCAAGCTCTGAGGGCTCAGCAAGTGCATAGACCTGGGGTGTGGGGAGGGAAACTGTGGGTACCTAGACTGGCATCTGGCACATTCTAAGAGCTCTCCTACCCAACTTTCTTAACCCAACATGTCTGCTAACCCAGGATTACCAGATGCTGGCAGGGATGAAGTGAAGAGATCTTCACTAGGAGATGCGGGGCCTCGCCTTACGGTTGCCTGGATCTTGGGGGTGGCGGGGAGAATTGGACTGTGCCAGAGACCCAGCAAATGCGGCTGGACCTGTAACCGTTGGGAGGAAGCGCATCTCAGGCCTGGCTTTGGGCCGGAGTAAGACACACCGAGAAGGTGCCCAGCGGAAGGCCCTCAGGCAGCTGACCTCGGCTTGGTGCTTGGAGGCCACTCTGCCTGTCTCAATTTCCGCGGAAACTTAGAACTGTGGGGCGCTTCCGGTGCTCTAAATGGCTCAACATCACTGCTTCTGCTGGCAACTTCTTAAAAAGCAAGAATTCCTACTTCAAGAACACATTTAATCTTCCCATATATACAGGGGAGAATAGGCACATCGAGATGTCTCTAAGGTTGGACTATTTTCACACAGGTTGAGACATAATCAGAGAGGTTTGGGTTATTTCTACCAAAACTAAAAAGGCCAAGAACAAAGTTTCCTGATAGCAGTGGAAGGAGGAGGCTAGGACTTAGCTGGGCAGCTGCTCTCTGGCTGGAAGGTGTAGGGTAGGGTTTGGAGGATACCTAGGAAAGACATCCCCCTGAAAACAGACCCATTCCAGAGTGTGCCAGACCTTTCCTCCTGAGCATAGTCCAAGAACTGGGTTGAGAATTATCCCCATATGAGTTGGCTGCAGGGACCTTCCCATTTACTACCTCTACCTCCTCTGTTGCATATGAGAAATAGGCAGAAGACTCCCCTGAGGAGCTGGCAGTGGGATCCTGGACTCCTTAGCCAGTGCTCTCCTCCCCCTCATCACTGACTCTCTGCTCCAGCCTCTGGGCCTGTGGCCATCACCTAGAGCTCAGCCCTTCATCCTTTCATAGTGATTCCTAGGTTGGCTTAAGGACTCCAACACGAGGGGTTTCCACCAGTGTTTAAATCAAAGCCAAGAGCCTCCAGTGTCGCCATTCCCAACTGCCCAATGCAACGTTCCACCCGTCTTCAGACAGTCCAGGGCAGCTGGACGTGATGGGTGAGCCAGGGAAGTTGTGGCCCAGGCCCGGAGCTGACCCCTTAGTGAACCAGAAGGAAGCTGGTGCCCTCCTGACCTTATGCTTGAGGTGGTTCCCCGGGGCCAGAAGGAAAGGGGGAAGCAGCAGGCGCAGGCAGGGTCGGTAGCTCAAGAGCTCAGCGGGCCCTTCCGAGCTCGGCTGACACTGCCGTAACCCCCATCCAGGGCAATTCATCACCTACCACTGACCACAGACCTGGCGCCAGGCCTTGGGATCGGCAGGCATTGAAGCAAAAGTGGCAGAATTGGGGCCTGCCCTCAGGGCGCTCCTGAAGCCACAGAGATCACGTTGGGGCTGAGAAGCTCCCACCAAGCAGAGGGGGCAGGAGGACTAGGGCTTGGGGTTGATTCTGATTGGGGGAGATAAGAGCAATATGGGGAAGAGGTTCTCAGAAGCCACCATGGTGTATGTGGTTCCAAGAGACCTGGTTTGCCTGTCCTGGGATCTGTACTAACTATAAGCTCCTGTAGGGGCAGCTCCAATTTCCCATTGATAATATCCTTTTGGGTAATTTCAGGGAACACCTGAACTCCTGTTTTAGGAGCTCCAGATTCTCTGAGGAAGGAGCATACTGGTTTTTTGCCCTCCTGGACTGCATCTGCTTATGGAAGAGGTAGACAATAAACCAGCAAACAAAAGAGCTCAAGAATGTCAGATGGTGCTAAGTGCTCTCAAGAAAATAAAACAGGTCTGTCATACGCAGTACCTAGGACCTAAACTCTGCAGGGTGGGAGGGGAAGACTTCTGCAAGGAGGTGACATTGGACTTTGGAAGGAACCAGCCAGCAGTGACCTGGGAAAGGTGCTCCCTAAGCAGAGAAAACAGCAGGTACAAAACCCAGCTCACAGCCGGGAGGTTGGCAGGGGTTGCCAGAGGGGAAATGGTGGAGGAAGGGTGCTCACATGACTCCAGTCTACTTTTGGGTCTTCACTCCCCTCTTCCAGCAAAAAACTACTATTCACCCCCAACCCTTAGCAATGGGGAGGCTGTTTTGTAAACGTCTTGGAAATCGTTTGTTTTCCAATGAACCACTCCTCCTCCTTGCCCACCACCACCCAAAAAAGCTTGGCAAGTTTTCTAATCAAAGTTCTTATCTGGCTGATAATTTATTGACCCCTTTCCCCATTCTAGATGTTCTTTAATGATCTTCACCCTCACATTTAATCCTTTTCTGCCGGACGCCCCCGCTGGACGCCCTCTCAGGTCTCGATGGGCACATTTATTAAAACTCTTCTCCCTCCCCCAGCAATTGCCGCACGCAGGGCCCACTCATCTTGTGACCCGGCGCGCGCTGAACTTGGCGAGGTGGCCCTGCAGAGTTCACTCGGATGTCACGGTCCGGCCTGCAGGGGTCACAGGCAGGTCAGGCCAGAGGATTGGGAATGGGCCCCAGGTCACGCCCCCGCTCGCCGGTTTTGCTCGCCGGTTTTGCTCACCGGCCCGAGCTCCGTCTAGAATCCGGCCCAGGATTTCTGAGAATTACTTCTAGCGCGTCCCGCCCGGTTCCTGCCGGTCCCAGAAGTTGGCCAGCATCGTTAACAGCCGCCAAATCGTTAGAAGAAACGACAGTGGTAGACACCCTTCCCTAGAGCGCCTCTTATACGCCGCGTAGGGTTACGGGGAAACTCTGCCTTCCAAACAAGCCCTTCGGCGACTCCGGCTTGCAGCGTTGCGGGGACTGTGCGGTCCCTACCACCCCACACTGTCCAATCGCGCCGACTTTGGGGACCACCACGGGATGGCCACGTATTTCACAGCTCATAGGATCGAAGAGTTTTCCATTTCCAAGGGACGCCTTCAAGGCGTGCGGTGTGCTCCTGCAAAAGCCGGAGTTTCGTTGTAAACAAACGTACTTCATTGTTTCGTTCCGGGAGCTGCCGGTGCGTGCAGCGCTCGAACCAAGGATGCGTGTGGGCCGGCCAGGTGGGAAGTGGGGCGCCCACGTGCACTGCCCGCGGTGTCCGAGCTCCCCGCATTGGCGGCAGTAGCCGCTGACTGCAGTTGGGCAAAGGCTAGAAGACCTGCTTTCCCGTACGGATTCCCCCAACACTCCCATTAGGGGCCGGCAGAGGCCTGGGGTTAGGGTCGAGCACCCCTCTCACCCGTGTGGCTTTGGTGGATGGGAGCTGGGAGAGCAGAGGAGGGCTCGTGTGCCCCGGGTCCAGGTCATCTTGGTGAAGTAATCTAGGGGAGCTGGGAAAAGTATTTGCAGCCAGGAGCCCCTTTCCGAAAATTCACGACTGCCCCGGGGTGTAGACAGATCTGGGAATTACCGCCTGCATATTCCGGAGAAGGAAAGAGGCGCAGGGATGTGTGGTGACTTGCTCAAGGTCATGCAAGCAGAGATGGAACCGGTCCGGGAGTACAGACTCCCAGGCTTTCCTTATTTGCCCAGGTCTAGGGAATCCCCGTCCCCTCTGCCTAGCTGGGGCTGTGAGTCCCAGGGCCCTCGCAAGCCGGCGGGTTCGCAGAGCGCCCGTTGCCTACCGGTGGATGAATTGCCCCCACAGTCTCCCACTGGGGCGTCAGAGTTGGGGCTCAGACTTGGAGAGAGTTGCCCCTGGAGTCCTGAGGGCCCTGGAGGCTCTCTTGTATCCTTAAGTCGGACCTTCCAGGACTTCATGAGTGCGAGTGCTGGTCTCCTTGAGGAATCTGGGGAGCTGGGATCCATGAACCGCCGATCATTTCTGAGGTGTCCCCTCCCCCTGGCTCTCGCTTAGGTCGTGGACCTGGGCTCCTCTGCGGGATCTTCGGGAGAGTCGGGAGGTTTGCGTTTTGCTCTGCGTTCTGGACCTCAGTTTCCCCCGTGTGGGACGTGGCAGCTAGTCCGTTCCTGAACGCACTTCCCTTTGCTTCCCCAGCAGGTGGAAGGGAGCCCACGGGGCGCCTGAAAATGGAAAGCCCTTGATGGCAGCTCTGGGCTGGGACCGCGCGTCGGACCCCAATCCCGCGCGGGGGATTCCAAAGGGACTGCCAGGAAGCCCGGGGCTTGGAGTCCCCGCTCCCCGGAGCCCGGGCCAGCCTCAGCCGTGGTCTGGAGCTCCGCACACCTTGTAAGGGTGGGGGGTGGGGGTGAGGCAGGCTGCTCCTAGCCCCGCACCCCAGGAGGCGCGCTCCGAGGGAAGCAGCCACCGCGCCGCCTCTGCCTCGGCGTGGAACAAACGGTTAAAGATTTTGGGCAGCGCCTCGCGGTGGGGAGGAGCCAGGGGCCCAATCCGCAATTAAAGTTGAACTTTGGGTGAACTAATTTGTCTGACCAAGGTAACGTGGGCAGTAACCTGGGCCGCCTATAAAGCGGGCGCGCGGCGGGATTCGGAGCGCTGGCGGCGGCGGCAGGTGGCGCGGGAGGCCGCGGCGCGCCATGGGGCTCTCGGCGCTGCTGGCCAGCGCGCTCTGCACCTTCGTGCTACCGCTGCTGCTCTTCCTGGCCGCGATCAAGCTCTGGGACCTGTACTGCGTGAGCAGCCGCGACCGCAGCTGCGCCCTCCCTTTGCCCCCCGGAACTATGGGCTTCCCCTTCTTCGGGGAAACGCTGCAAATGGTGCTGCAGGTAAGGGAGCTTGGGCGGGACAGGACGATTCTCAGGAGACAGACTCGGCTCCGGGCTCTCAGGAAGCCGGGGTAGGCGTCCCAGAGAGGGAGGTGACCCGGGCTAGGATCGGGGCTAGCCGGACGCGCGGCGCTCCCCGGCGCCCCCTCACGCCCGCCTCTTTCCTCCGCTCTGCTTTCCCAGCGGAGGAAGTTCCTGCAGATGAAGCGCAGGAAATACGGCTTCATCTACAAGACGCATCTGTTCGGGCGGCCCACCGTGCGGGTGATGGGCGCCGACAACGTGCGGCGCATCTTGCTCGGGGAGCACCGACTGGTGTCGGTGCACTGGCCCGCGTCGGTGCGTACCATCCTGGGCTCCGGCTGCCTCTCCAACCTGCACGACTCCTCGCACAAGCAGCGCAAGAAGGTGAGGGCGGGGGCGGCGGTGCCTAGGCAGAAAGGGGGACCCCATCCGCTGGAGGGGTTGGGGCGAGAGATGCCGGGGAGCGCTAGAGAGATGCAGGAGGTGTCCGGCTCAAGCCCGGTTTAGCTTTATCAGCCGCGAAGCGCCTTGGGTCTGGCGGCCGTGGGAGGTGGCTGGAAGGGGATCCCGGAAGGCGAGGGGGCGCTTCTAACACTTTCCCTCCTCGGAGCTCAGGTGATTATGCGGGCCTTCAGCCGCGAGGCGCTCCAGTGCTACGTGCCCGTGATCGCGGAAGAAGTGGGCACTTGCCTGCAACAGTGGCTGAGCCGCGGCGAGCGCGGCCTCCTGGTTTACCCCCAGGTGAAGCGCCTCATGTTCCGCATCTCCATGCGCATCCTGCTGGGCTGTGAGCCCCGGCTCGCGAGCGGCGGGGACGCCGAGCAGCAGCTGGTGGAGGCCTTCGAGGAAATGACCCGCAATCTGTTCTCGTTGCCCATCGACGTGCCCTTCAGCGGGCTCTACCGGGTGAGGGAGCTTGCAGGGTGAGGGGCTGGGAGCGCGGGGGGCGCGGGGCCGGGCGTCCGCTCACTGCCGTGCGCTCTCCGGGGTCAGGGCATGAAGGCGCGGAACCTCATCCACGCGCGCATAGAGGAGAACATTCGCGCCAAGATCTGCGGGCTGCGGACGGCCCAGGCGGGCGGCGGCTGCAAAGATGCGCTGCAGCTGTTGATCGAGCACTCGTGGGAGAGGGGAGAGAGGCTGGACATGCAGGTGGGTGGCAACTTCAGGAAGAGGCGCTGCGGGATTTGGTCCCCTGGCTTTCCAAGGGCGGTGCCGAGGATCCCCCAAAGCGCACGTCCGTCCGGACTCCGGAGTGGGCAGAGCGCCCAGACACCGGGGGGTGGGACCCGGAAGGCTGAGACACCCGGTCGGGAGAGCTGTGGGAGAGGCTGCAGCGGAACGGGGAGCATCCCCTAGCCCTACCAGGCTTTACAGGGAAAGTTGGAATTTGCAAAATGTAAATAATGTTGGGCGATTTTAATACAACCAAGGCTTTCATTCAAGAATTCTCCGTGTAGTGAGGTTTTACTGGCTTTCCTGCTCGAGCCCAACTAAAGGGACTATGCATTTTGTTTTAGAAATATAGTTTTTCTTGGCTTTCTGTCAGCAGACTTTTAGCCCTTCTCATCTTCTTTCTAGAACTTTCAGTTCGGTTCTAAGTAATCGCTGTGTAAAATTGAACGCAGACTTGTAAAAGATGTTTGTCTTATTCCGTCTTTAGGCACTAAAGCAGTCCTCAACGGAACTACTCTTTGGGGGACATGAAACTACAGCTAGTGCAGCCACATCTCTGATTACTTACCTTGGGCTCTACCCCCATGTTCTCCAGAAAGTTCGAGAGGAGCTAAAGAGTAAGGTAGGAGGACACCGGGGTTCCCTATTAGCTTAAGAAATTCAGCTGCTCCGTGTCCAACTTGCCAATATGTAAGGGTGCCATCTTCCCTGAGTATTTTGAAAGTGCAGGGTCAGGGGGTGGGTGGGTGGGTGGGCGGGTGGGGAAAGATAATTAGCTTTGTGAATAAAAAGGAAGGAATTTTGAACTGTGATTCCGCTGAGTGTGTGTGGGGGGGTTGATCCTTGTATTCCTTCTCCTTCTCTACTTTGTGCAGTACGTTGGAGATTTTCAGATAGATTCCACTTTCTTGAATTTGTGTGTTCAAGGGCGTGACTGGGAACTCACTCGTAGGTGGCAGTGATAGTAGTGGTGGTGGTAATGGGGGTGGGGAGGGAGGGGGAGAAGCTAGGTGGTTCTAAGTGGGGAGCTGCTTTCTCTTGGAATTGTAAATAGATAGTGGATTTGGGCCAAGGGGTGGAGGCAAATGGTCTTTAGCTGCTCACAGTCTCCCCCTCACCCTCTCCCATCACGGGGCCCTGTGGGTCTAGCCGCCACTTAAGTAAGTCCTGTTTACGTCTGCTGGGCTGATTTTATTGGAGCACAAAATAACCGTTCACCTCTGTATGACTGTTTTGATAGGGTTTACTTTGCAAGAGCAATCAAGACAACAAGTTGGACATTGAAATTCTGGAGCAGCTTAAATACATCGGGTGTGTTATTAAAGAGACCCTCCGACTGAATCCCCCAGTTCCAGGAGGGTTTCGGGTTGCTCTTAAGACTTTTGAATTAAATGTAAGTTAAAAGTTCTCTTCCCGCCCCCCCCCCTTTTGTTGTGCTTTTAAATCTCCCCTTTGCTTCCCTGTGCACGGGCTTAAATTTCTTCTGTTTCTGGTATCATTATCCTGCCTCGTGGGGATATGTGTTTCAGTAGTCTGAAGGTCTGTCTGTCCTGTCTCTCTCCTCACGCCCTCTTTTTTCAACTCATAATTCCTCCGGTTATCAGCGATGGCTTTTTGTTGTTGAAAGTTAGATTCCAGTGTGTCAGTCCTGGGGACTTCATAATCTTTTGCAGGGCTACCAGATTCCCAAGGGCTGGAATGTTATCTACAGCATCTGTGATACTCATGATGTGGCGGACATCTTCACCAACAAGGATGAATTTAACCCTGACCGGTTTATGCTGCCTCACCCGGAGGATGCATCCAGGTTCAGCTTCATTCCATTTGGAGGAGGCCTGAGGAGCTGTGTAGGGAAGGAGTTTGCAAAAATTCTTCTCAAAATATTTACAGTGGAGCTGGCCAGGCATTGTGACTGGCGGCTTCTAAATGGACCTCCTACAATGAAAACCAGTCCCACCGTGTACCCTGTAGATGATCTCCCTGCGAGGTTCACCCACTTCCAGGGGGAGATCTGATGGGTGCGAAGGCCCAGACCTCAGACTTATTTGCGTTTTTACATGGTGTCATGTTGATTTTATTATATTTAATTTCTAAATGTATATTATAATATTTATGTGTCTCTACTACAATACCACAGTCTTTAAATATTAAAATAATGAATTTGGATAGCTTCCAAATAAAGTAAAATCTGAAGGTGCTTGTCTTGCATTTAAGATTCCTATGGGGGAAAACTCTCTGGTTTTATATTTGTGTATTTAACCAGATTTCGAAGTGTCTACATGCATGGTTTTATTTGTAATCTGTGCGTATCTATTTTCTTGTGAGGAAGAAACTTTAGCTGTTATTTCTCTGAATCCTCAGTAGAAAATCTAATGTATGTGTTTCTGAGTTAGTCCAAAGGTAACTTTGTAAATGTTTCTATGGTTTAGATACCCCGTTTGGAAAATCTATCAAAGTTCATTTTAGATTTTTTTTTTTTTTTTTTGCTTGCTTGTCTTTAGGGAAAGATGAGTTTGAAAAGGTAATGCTTTGAGAACGATCATACTCATAACACCTTCAGCCATACACTTATTATGTTTAATAAACATAATAAATCTGCTTTGTTGCATAGTGCCAGCACTGTTTTTCTGAAGGTTTCAGGTAGGAGAATGATCACTCTGATTACAGACAGTTACCAAAATGAGAGCAGACGTTGCATATGAAAACAGTATTGGAAGAGGCCAGCCTCTGGTTTAGATAAGCTAGTCCAGGTTTTCTTTATTGAAAATAAAGGCAGGAGGAGTAGATTTAGCTAGCTGACAGATAAAGTTTTTATCTATGCCAGGCAATAGGGTGTGAGCCTGACATGACTGATAAAATGGCCCAGTCATGACCCTGTGAACCTTGGCTAACCTCCGTGAAAGCGCAGTTTGGTCACATTTCTGACCCTGGCATAGCCATGTTCTGAACTGAAGGCCAGACTCCCAATCCAGAAAGGTTAGCCCCGGTGACTTGCTTATGCAAGCACATTTTCAGTTTTGAAATGGCACAATCTGCTTACTGAACCTCTGATGGCTTGTAGGTTTTGGACTTTAAAATTTTCATTACAATTTTAGAATTTGGCAATCCTGCAGAAACTGGGTGGTCTATATAGGTGTTTGAAAAGGGTTCTGTCTACAATTAGAGTTACATGTTCTACCTGACTTTATGTTTTAGGTAGAACTTGGACTGTACTTATTCCTGGAATCCTCTAATTTTTAAGGGGTGTTTACGTAACAACTTAAAATGTCTTATAATAACCTTACAATACTTTTGGTTTTTTTTTAAAAAAATGAGAAATTGCAGGCTTTTTTAGTTTTAGCCAAAACTTTAGTGCATCTTGGTGTGCAAGATGACTCCTCCCCTCCTAACATTTGCCCCAGATGCTTCCAGCTAGAAGCACACAAGCTTGAAGACATTATTTCAGGTAATTTTAAAAAGGCCATTTTATAAGGGTTTCAATATCTTTCATTTTGCCAGAGGACAGTTAAGTGTTTTAAAATAACATCTTCAGTGACACCATGACTGAGTGTCTCTGTGAGCATCGTGCAGAAAAAATTTGAACCATTTTGGCATATAATTCAGTATTTTTAATCCACCTCTATTTTTTATCCAAAGAGCTTTGAGGAAAGCGCTTCTGGCTTGCATTTCCCAGGTTACATTTAGCCCAATCATGCTCATTGATCACAGAGTAGTGCAGAAGCCACTTTGAAAATAATGTTAAAGGGGCGCCTGGGTGGCTCAGTTGGTTGGGCATCTGCCTTTGGCTCAGGTCATGAGCCCAGATCTGGGGATCAAGTCCTGCATAGGGCTCCCTGTTCAGTAGAGAGCCTACTTCTCCCTCTCCCTCTGCCCCCGCTCCCCGTCCCCGCTCATGCTCCCTCTCACTCATTCTCTCTCAAATGATAACATCTTAAGTAAAACAAAAGAAAGAAAATAACATTAAAAACAATCTTCCATAATACACTTAGTGCTGAGTAAAGGCAGCTTAGGAGTGTTCGAGTGATGTTTGTGGGCTGCCATGTTGAGCATGAAGTATGCCTGGGTCACGTCTGGCTGGGGCAAGCATGCTTTCTTTTCTTTTCTTTTTTTTTCTTTTTAAGATTTATTTATTTATTTATTCATGAGGGACAGAGAGAGAGAGAGAGAGAGGCAGAGACACAGGCAGAGGGAGAAGCAGGCTCCATGCAGGGAGCCCCACGTGGGACTCGATCCCGGGTCTCCAGGATCATGCCCTGGGCTGAAGGCAGGCGACAAACTGCTGAGCCACCCAGGCATCCCAGCAAGCATGCTTTCTGACCCAGACATCAGAAGCATTTCAGGAGGAGGAGGTCACTGCTCTAGAGGTAGAATTGGCCCAAGGTCTGGAAGAGGGGAGACCACTGTGAGAAATGACTCTCTGGGGCTTCCTTTGGCACACTGGAAGGACACCGCACTCTCCAGGGCCTTGGTGACCTGCCAAGCTGGCTAAGTCGGTCCCCTCTGCCTCCTGTTTCACATATGCTTTTGCCCCCAGCCACCTCCCACCGCCTCTTGTCTTCAGTCATTGGGGTGGTGCCACTAATGATAGACTATTGTCAGAACTGGTATGTGAACGCCTCCAGCTAGGTCCATAAGGTGCAAGCATTCAGAGGGATGCAGCCTTCACCCAGGTCAGCCTGGAGAGGCCCAGTGAGGGACTGTGGTTTGCCTGGGGTCACCCAGCAAGTGGCAGAACCACAAAACACCTCCTGCCATCTTTTTTTTTTTTTCAACAGCTAAGAACACCTGCCTGATTTATCTCCAACTTTCTGTAGTCAGACAACTGGAGCAAGGGGTCTCCATGTCCTAACTTCCTGTTGTGTCCCCTGCTCTCACTCTCCTACCCTGTGACAGTCCAGATCACGTCTCTTTGCAGGCTGCCAGAGGCAACTGGTAAAATGGAAGCAGTGACAGTAAGTGGCTGCTCCCCCAGGCCCCTCACCTGTGAGGTCTCAAGGTGCTCTCTGCACCTTGCCACCCCCCAGAGGTCCACAAGGGGGCGGGCTTCTCCCTCCTATGCCACTCTCAGCGGCCGGTGGTTTTCCCCACCAGTGTCCATGAAATCCAGCATCCACGGACTCTAGCCCAGGGCCCACTTTTACTCCAACCAGTGAGAGGCTACAAACTTCCCAAACTTTGCATGTACTCAGCCTCTGGCCCGGTCAAGGCTGCCGGGCTCCTCTGAAAGTGTCACCCTGGGATGGGTAGATCTGGATCACTATTTAGTTCCTGAAGTGGCCATCATCTGTGGTCTTTGAGGTTAGCTGGCTCAGGTTTCCAGTGTTGCCCACACACTGCCCACACTCTGACCCCCATTGCTCTCAGTGTCTCTGGAAAATGGCTCTCAGTTTGGGGAAGGGAGGAGCGCATTTCTTGAAGGACACAGGCAGGGTTCAGATGACCTTAATCAGGACCAGGAGCCGTCCCACAGAAGTACCATGCAAGGAACCAGGGCTGTTTAGATGGTGGCCCCGCCTTCAAATCGTTAAAGGGTTGCTGCAGAAAATACAGGTCCAGGCCTGTTTCAAAGGACAGAGCATGCACTTAGGAGGGTAAGTTAAAGGAAAAAGTTAGCACCAAATAAGGAAAACATTTTGAGGCAACTAGAGCCTTTTGGTAATGACACCGATTACCTTATGAACAAGCAAGCTCCCTGTCAGTGGAGGCATCCAAACAGAAGCTGGAAAACTAATCCACTGTAAGGATTCGGGCGCGGAGCGAGAGGTTAGCTTAAGTGACCTCCAAGTTCCTTTACCAAATTAAAGAATCGTGATTCTCTGTGATTTGATTCTGTATTAATTCATTCCCCAGATACCGACTTTGCTTTGAAATGCAGATTAACTCCAATCCAAGGAGACAGGACACCCCCACATCATCTTCCAATGGCATTCAGCAGCTCTTGTTGACCATCCTGCTGAAACTCCGAGCCAGATGTGAAGGTGGGGGCGCAGGGGGCCTGATGTGAGTCGTGACAGGGACACCGAGTCCCCTGTGTTGATTGCTGGGGACCCGCTCTCCAGCTCCTGCATCTGCTCCAGCAGCCTAGGCCTCTCCCCGCTGTGCCATGCCGGCCACTCACGGACCTGGCTTCCGGGGTAGTTCCCTGCCACCCCGGCCTGCGCGATGCCGGGCGCCAGCCCTGGACTGTGCCCAGCTGTCCTCTCCCTCTGCCTCCTGCGAACTGGTCCCGGGCAGCAACTGTGTGTCACGGTTGTAAATTGAGCCCATCCTCCTCCACCTCCCCGCCCCCACCCCGTTAGGTCCACACATAGTAGGTGCGCTGCGGGGAGACGGCTTCTTGGGGCCAACAGCCGTCACCTTGTGTCTCCAGCTTTGCGGTGCCAAGTTTCTCTTTGAAAAGTGAAACTTCCATCCTTGGAACATCTCAGCGGCCGCAAGCTTACACGGCTGCGGTTTAACAGCATGTCACATTCCTGAAACCGGCGCTTCGTGGGTATGAGGCCAAACAAGCTTTCCTTCTTTTGAAGTAGAGTCAGCTCGAGTTAGAAACCCGGGACAGGGTGGAAACTTAGCCCCGGATTACGTGGTGGGTTTTCTGGGCGAGAGCTCTCACGGCGCAACCCCCCGCCAAGCCCCGCCGCCCGCGCTGACCACAGGGCCTTGGTACCTCCGCCGCCCCCGGGCCGGCGAGGGCGTGGAAAGCCACTCGCTCCCTTTTGACCAGAGACGCTTCAAGACTTTAGCTCAAGTCACCAGTGGGGTCCCTTAACTCCAATGCCTTGTGAAAAGAGGGCGAGGTGCTTTGCTTATGAGGAGAGCTTCTTGACGGAGCGCGTGAATGGATTTGTTAAATACAGTCATGCTGCCCAGTGTCCGTGGCCTCCCTAATGACGGAAGAGGGGATTGGGTATTCTGAGATGGAAAGATCTTTCAGTGTCAATTAGTCACGGACTTTTAGAGCTGGAAGGGAGATCACGCACAGGTCATGCAAGCCCCTCCGTGGACACCTGAGAAATCCGAGGCTCAAAGAGATTTAAAGTCACAACAGAGGATTGGGACTGGCAGGCCGGTGTTCAGCACATTGCATGATTAGCCCTCAATTTAAAAAAATGTATTGTTTATTTGTCTATGTGTCAGGGAAAAAGGACAGGTGAGCAGATTATTTGAGATCAAATTGCTTCCAGATTCCTGCTCCTCACTGTGTCCCTGGAGGTGCCTGGGCCCTCACGAACGTCTGAGAACTTGGCCTTGTGTGGCCACCAAGGATCTGACCCGAAGCCTAGCAGAGGGTACAGGCTGCTGGCATTGCTGGGGGGCGGGGGGCACGGGCGCCCGTTGGCAGAGCCGGATCCTCAGGCATTCTGAGTCTCCTCTACTGAATAGCAGAAAATGGTTTTTGTTTGTGGTCAAATTGTATTTCCCCCCCCTCCTGCCCAAATATGCTGGAGTTCTAACCCTCAGTGAGTACACGGACGTGACCTTATTCAGACACAGGGTCTTTACAGAGATAACGGACTTCACAGGACGTCTTAGGGTGGGCCCTAATCCAATGACTGGATTCCATATTAAAAGGGAAAATCGGGACACAGAAGCAGGCACCCCCATTGGGAAGATGATGTGAAGACTCGCGTGGAGAACACCGTGCAGAGACGGAGGACTCAGGTGCTGTGTCTATAGTCCAAGTGGTGCCCAAGGAGGCTGGCAAACCACCAGAAGCCAGGAAGAATTCCCCTCCAGTTTCAGAGGGAGCTGACACTTTGATTTTAGACTTCTAGCCGCTAGAACTGTGAGACAATAAATTTCTGCTCTTCTAAGCCACCAAGTTTGTAGTACTTTTTAATGGAAGTCCTCGAAGACTAACACAGTGGCCAAAAGCAAGACACCTTATTTTGTGCGAAACAGTGTTTCTTTTCCATACATCAGAATCCCCTGGAGGGCTTGTTGAAATACAGATCACTGGGCTCCACCCCAGAATTTCTGGATTCACCCCCCCCCCCCAATTTTTCTTTCTAGCAAGTTCCCAGGTGCTGCTGCTGGTCCCTGGACCACACTTTGAGAATCCCTGGTGGAAAGGTTTCTGATCTCTAAGTCAAGGATCACAGACTTAGGAGGGCCAGCATGTAATGTTCACACATGGTACCGGCCAGGAAGACAGCAGGAGGCAGTGGGTGTGCAGGGCAGGGGCTGTTCTGCCCTGGCCTCTCCTTGATCTGTAGCAATAAAAAGTGTTTCTAATTTTCAGGAGGTGCTAGAAATCCAGATTTGCATGGGAACACAACCTGGTTTCTAGAATTGGTCACTAATTCACCTTACAAAAATACGCAGGCAGAATAAAACTCGTTTATGGCCCTGCTGGCTGCCAGTCTGCAATTTCTTAGGTGTTCGGTCCTCAGGGAATTTTCAGAGTGTTTGATGGAAAGTGGCTTAGCTGAGTGGTTCCATCTCAAAGTCTCTGTAAGATTTCAGTTAAGGTGTTGGCTGGTCTGTATCCTCTGAAGGCTGGACTAAAGCTGCAGGATCCACTTCCAAAAGGGCCCCCTCACACGGCTGTCATGTGAGGCCTCCATACCTTGCTGTGTGAATCTCTCCACAGGACTGCTTGGGTAACCTCACAACATGCCGGCTGCCCTCCCCCAGAGCAGGTGATCTTAAAAAGCAGTAAGACCGAAGCCTCTATGACGGGGCCTAGGAAGTCAAACCCCAGCATGTCCACAATATCCTATTTTTAAAAAATTATATTGAAGTATAGATGTCATTACAATACCCTATCGATTATACAGGTTAGCCCTATCTGGTGTGGGAGACAGCCACTGGATGTGGCAACCCGGAAGTGAGAATCATTCAGGGCTGGCTACCACACTCAGGTTTTGAATGGACAGGTAGACCCTTTTTCTGCCCTCTCTTTAAACTATTTCCTTTTATTATTTTTTTAAGATTTTATTTATTCATTCATGAGAGACAGAGACAGAGAGAGAGAGGCAGAGACACAGACAGAGGGAGAGGCAGGCTCCCCATGGGGAGCCTGACTTGCACTGGATCCCAGGACCCTGGGGTCACGCCCTGAGCCGAAGGCAGATGCTTGACCATCAAGCCACCCAGGTGCCCCTCTTTAAACTATTTTCATCTCATTTCTGGACAGTCATTGATTTCAAATATTTTTGTTGTGTCCATCACCATTGGACACTTACAGCTACATCAGAAAAAAATCTATTATAGAGTTTCTCAGAATTTCTAAGGGGTCATCTAGGCCAAGGTTGCAAGTTTAAGAATCTTACGTAGAGCTTTAGAAAATGGGCATTTAAGCTCTTCTGTTTGCCAAAGTCTCCAACTAACCCACTTCATTCATTTATATTATTTTTCAGCCTCTGAGGTTTGTGACTCTGATCTAATCCAGTTGTCTGGTTTGCCTGAGACTGGGGACTTCCAGTGCAAAAACGGTGATAGACCTGGGAAAACTCACATGGATAACCACCCTCACCAACCACATTATTTGACAAATGAGGGGTATTCAGTTCAGATGGTAAATGTGAATCAATCAAATCCTTACAACTCAAGGTGTGGTCCCCCCCCCCCCCCCCCCGTTGCTTGTGAAAGGTGCACCATCTCAGGCCTCCCGTCAGACCTGCTGACCCTCAGTTTGCCAAGAGTCCTGGATGAATCTTATGCATAACGTAGTTTGAGACTCGCTGGATGGATGCAAAACTTGAGCTTGGGTTGTCTGAGGATTCAGATTTGCTGTCCATGTGGTAATACAGACCTAACAACGACCCATTTGTGCTGTGGTAATCCGACCTTGACATACGCATCTTGTTTTTTCTTCCTGCCTCCCCGAATCCACGAAAATGAAAAGCGTCTCAAATTTCATCGTTGGAAGGAATCTAAAATTCCCAATTCTCACCTGGGTTTGAGTAGTGGTTTTCATTAAGTATTTTTCACAGTTGAATTTTCTCCCCTCCCCAAACCAAATGCAATAAACCACATAGATCAGGGAAGATTGTGGGGCATTTAGGTTATTTCCAGTTTCTGATGCTGCAAGTAACATGTAGTAAGTATCCTCGTACACGAAGTCTTATGGGCAAGCTAGGGCTTTATTTCTGTAGGATTGATTCCTGAAACTCCGCTTGCTGGGTCAATGAGGATGTGCATTTACAAGTGTCATGGATATCTGAAAGGTTCCTGTCCAAGTGGAGGGTGGAAAAAATTGTGGTGCATTTATATTATGGAAAAGTCTGGAGCTATAGTAGAGTGAGTACAATAGACATCCAATGACCTGGAGGGATGACTATGACATGGGGGAGAACAAGCTGCAGAGGAACTTAGCTAATCAGCAAGGAGAATCGAGGGGGATGTTTTGCAAAGAGATTAATCACACTTTCTGAATATATTTATGGATGCTTCTTCTGCTTGTAAAGGGCATGTGTTGACTTTGTAATTAGGAATTTTAGGAGACAGAAAAACGGAGACACCACCCTTCCCACGCCCACTCATCCCCCTCTCTTGGCTTTAAGAAACCGAGTTGCCAGGGATCCCTGGGTGGCGCAACGGTTTGGCGCCTGCCTTTGGCCCAGGGCACGATCCTGGAGACCCCGAATCGAGTCCCACGTCGGGCTCCCGGTGCATGGAGCCTGCTTCTCCCTCTGCCTCTCTCTCTCTCTCTCTCTCTCTCTGTGACTATCATAAATAATAAATAAAAATTAAAAAAAAAAAAGACACCGAGTTGCCAGTTGTCAGTGTCTGACTGGCCGAGCTCAGGTCACGTGCCCACACTCCGGGGGCCAATCGCCAAGAGTGAGCATGTCTAACCATCTTTGGTCTAAGGGGCCTCGCCGCCCACCTGTGCGGATTGCCGCTTTGAATCGCAGGTGCACTGTGAGGCAACTTGGCTCTTCATCAACTAAAGTGGAAAATCTACCATTTTGAAAGCCTCCGTGTGGTTGAGGAAGCAGTTAATTAACTTTATTTTTGCAGAATGCAAGGAAAAATAACAGACAAAATTTATTGAGCGTTTACTATAATGTGCTAAGTTACACATTGTCTTACTCCCTCTTCATATTTCCATGATGCAGGTATAATTTGTTTTTCTTGGTGGTGGTTTTTTGTTTTGTTTTGTTTTTTGTTGTAGGTACAATTTTTAATGCCTTTTAAAAAATATTTTATTTATTCATGAGAGAGAGAGAGAGAGAGAGGCAGAGACCCAGGCAGAGGGAGAAGCAGGCTCCATGCAGGGAGCCCGACGTGGGACTCGATCTCGCATCTCCAGGATCATGCCCTGAGCCTAAGGCAGACGCCCAACCACTGAGCCACCCAGGTGTCTCTTTAATGTCTTTTTTACACTGAATCACAGAATGGCTAGGAGTCAACCTGCCCAGAATCACACAGCTAGTGAGTGATAGAATCAGGATTTGAACCCAGACTGTCTGAGTTAGAGTCTCTGATCATTATGTTATACTGCCTCCAGGTTTGTAGTACTTGGAACCACACTGATTTTATCTGGAATAATAATAATAATAATAATAATAATAATAATAATAATTCCTATAGTCTCTGAGCCCTTAGCATGTGCCAGGCCTTATCCTAACTGCTTTACATGAGTTAGTCTTTTTAAAAAGATTTTATGTATTTATTCATGAGAGACAGAGAGAGAGAGAGAGAGAGGCAGAGACACAGGCAGAGGGAGAAGTAGGCTCCATGCAGGGAGCCCGATGCAGGACTGGATCCGGGGACCCCAGGATCATACCCTGGCCTGAAGGCAGTGCTAAACCGCTGAGCCACCGGGGCTGCCCCTTTACACAAGTTAATTAATTTAATCAACAAACATGGATGAGGAAACTGAAACTTAGAGATACCAGCACATCCATGGCCCCTCAGCTGGTAAGAGGCACAGTCAGGGTTCCTGCCCAGCAGGTCTGCCTCCTGACCCCCACACTCGACACTCCAGCACCATCTGTCCCTTCTACCTAACACACCAAAGAGCTTTTTTTTCTATATTGATCTGAAAGTAGTTTTCTTAGGGGATATAGAGATTTCGGCAATTGTCAGGACAGTTCAGCTGAAGTATTGGTTTTACTCAAATTTCTGTTTCATTTTGACACTGAGGAGCTGGCCCTAAGCTGATGTCAGCTAAATTAATTTAAATTAAATTAAAGCTGAGCTCTGTCATTTGTGGGGACTTGTTGGGAAGAAATCTGAAAAGACAAAGGAGTTGTGTGTCTGTGTGTGTGTGAGACAGAGAGAGAGAGAGAGAGAGGTTGTGCAGTTCTAAATGTCCATCATTACAGAGATGATGGGAAAAAAGAAAGAGAAAATGATCAATAGCATTTTCTTGTTAAATTGTAGCACATATAAAGATATGGCTCTTTTGTGGGGGGTTTCTTCAAAAGAGAATTTTCTTGCTAGAGGGAATGTGTTTTTCTAAGTGAAAATACAGTTTATCCTCAATTTGAATTGCAAATCCTTCCAAAAGCAGAGTGGGAAGAGTAATGCCTAACGGGAATGAGTTCTTTCTACTTGGTTTTATAAAAACTTCCTGAGACAAGCTTTAGAAAAGCATAATTATTTTTAAAAATTCAGGTATCCTCCTGATCGGAATGTTTTAGAAAAATCAAAATAACCAGATAATTTTATACAATATCAACTTGGTTTAAGATGGAAAAAAAAGACACTCTATACTTTTGCAGCTGGATGGTTAGAAGCAGAAAATTGCAGAGTGTGTTTGGCAAGCACGACTCTAGAAATCAGATTTGTCTCTAGAGGGTAAACCACATGCCAGAGAACAGGGCTGGCGCAAGGGGCATGGGGGTGGGGGGCAGGAGAGATGGATTAAACATTTGTTTAAACAAACATTTGTTTGGTACATGCTGAGCACGGGTGCTAAGTGATTTATATTTATACCTGAGAACAGAGGTGGTTCTGCCCCTAGCCCTTTGCAATGAGTGTCATTATACCAAACCTGAGGAGAGGATGACTGAAAAGGAGGTGAAGTGATTTGTCTCAAGTTCCCCAGCTGGCTGTTAGTCGGGAGGTTATTGGAGGAGTTCATATGAGAGGCAGTGAGGGCATGACTGGGTGTGTCAGGGAGGGGACGGAAGCCAGAGACCTCTGGAGGTGGACGTGCTGGGGCGCAGTGATGCTCTGGATCAGGGAACGGAGGGCAGGAGGAGCCGCAGCTTGACAGCCATGGTGCCTGGCACAGGTGAGGTCCCTGAGAGGGATGGGGACCAAGAGCAGGCACTGGTCTGGGGAACAGGTAGTCGGGTTTGTGGGGTGGAGACCCACAGGACACCGGGGGGTGGGGGAGGTGTCCGCAGGCTGGCACCATATCTGCTTCTCCGGAGAGCTTGACCGTGGAAACAGGTTTGGAGGGAGAGAATGATGTCAGTTGAGTGGGGTGCTAAGAGCTTGCAAGGAGGGGGATGAGCCAGAGGTGGACGGGCCAGAGAGGGAGGGGGGAGAGAAGCCATGGAGCCAGGAAGCCAAGGGAGAGAGAGCAAGGCTTTTGTGGTTTTGTTTTTTCCAAAGCTCTTTGGGAGGTAACTGCAAAGGGCACAGAGCATGATGTAGGCCTGAGAGAGAGAGAGAGAGAGAGACAGATAGACAGAGACAGACAGAGAAGTATAAAGGGAAGCTGAGACATTTTAAAAAAGACATAAAAATTGGATTTTGAGGAAATAGCTTTCATTCTTAAAACAAACAAACAGGATGAAGATCTGCTTTGTTATCTCTGTCTTCCATCTTAATAAACAGGGTGGCTTCCTGGTGAATGAAAACACAATGAAATGAACTGGTATTTTGTGAGCTTCAGGGGAGGCAAAGGGTCAAGCGAGATGAAGGAAGAGAGGGGTGGGGAGCTGCTATGTAAATTGGGGTTTTTGTGGCCTGATTGGAGGAGGGGACATCCAGTCCCCAAAACTCCATGGGGGCTTATCTGGCACTTTCCAGTGTCCCAGCAGGAAAACCTGAGGGAACAAGACAGGAGGGGTCAGTTCTCCTTGGCCACTCAGTCCTGGGCTGTGCTTCCTTCATCCAAAGCTGCCTATTTGCCAAGTGGGGCTTCCTCTCCCACCTAGAAGGCAGCAGGAAAGCACAGAGAAGGCTGGATGGATGCCCAGAGGGATTGGCATACATTTTTTTCAGCTTTCAGGTCCTGGGAGTACAGTGGCTAAGGACCGAGGGCAGGGCAGGTTTTGGAGCTTCCCAAAGAACCTTCCTTCTCGTGCTTCTGGTGGCGGCAGTCCTTGGAAACAGGCTCCCTGCATTCAGGGGCTTTTGGGATGTGATGCTAGGCAACTACCACTGTGTAAGAGCCCCCCACCCAATTCTGAGGAAGAAGTGATGCCTTAGTTCACTCTGGCTGCCGTAACAAAACGCCACAGACTGGTGGCTTAAACAGAATCCTATTTTCTCACCAGTTCTGGAAGCTGGGAAGTCCAAGACTAAGGTGGCAGCCGATTTAATTCCTGGTGACAGCTTCCTGATGGCTGCCTTCGTGTTGTGTGCACACATGGCAGAGAAAGAGCGCTTTGACGTCTCTTCCTCTGCTTATGAGGATGCCAGCTCCATAGGATTAGGGTCTTATGATCTCATTTAACCTTTATCATGTCCTCATAGACCGTGTCGTGTCTCCAAACACAGTCACACTGGGGGTAGGGTTTCAACAAATGGATTGGGTGGGAGGCAGACCCAAATATTCAATCCAAACAGGTGAAAAGTTTAAATTTGCCTCCCAATTTCCAGGGAGACTGCTTTTGTCTTTAGGAACCACGGGCTATAGAGCTGGAAGAGGCACTTGAGTTGTTTTCTAGATGAGGAAATTGAGGCCCAAGGGGAAAAAGTGCTTGTCCAAGTCCTCCCAGTCTGACGGGCATGTCCTTTCCAGGATGGCCTCAAGGATTTGCTAGCTTGTCTGTCTCCTCAGCCAGGTAGAAATCCTGGAGGGACCAAGCTCATGTATACTGTTGGATTATGCTTGGTTCCCCAGATCTAGCCATAGAAAGAGCTTCTATGTGTTTGTGGAGTTGACAGCTCTCACTTCATGAGCATATGGTGGGACATGGCTGTGGGGACGTAGATCGCCCTCCCATGGCACCCACTTGCTGAGACTGATAAGCTGTCTCTGGCTTGAAATCCATGTTCTTGGGCAAGAGTTTCATTGATCTACCTGGGGTCAGGCCCACTTGTGGGCATGGCAGGACAGGGCTTCCAGGATTTCTAGAGAAGGGATGTGAGATGGGAAGATGCCGCTGGTGATACTTTGGAATCACCAAAGAGAGGGTTTGGTTCTTGTTAAGCAGTGCTGTTTGCCTATTCGAATTGTCTAGAAGAGTTTTGTCACTTTTTTTCTATTATTTTGAGAAAGAGAAGTAGCATCTCTTAGTGGGCTATATCTAGTTATACATGTTTTATCCTAGCTGCAAAAAATGGAATATTATGTGATTTGACAACAGTGTATGGCAAAGGCATTCCCATGGGTTTCGTTTTTCCCTCTTCTATTTTCGCCCCAAAATGGAGCTAAAAATATAGATATAGAATTCCTTTATTTTGGAGATCTAGTTGGAAGGGATACAGTGTTTTTATTCTCTCCTTTCTCTATTTTAAAAATTATTTTATTTATTCATTTATGAGAGACAGAGAGAAAGAGAGAGGCAGAGACACAAGAGGCAGAGGGAGAACAAGCTCCCTATGGGGAGCCCAATGTGGGGCTCAATCCCGGGACCCGGGGACCACACCCTGAGCTGAAGGCAGGTGTTCAATCACTGAGCCGCCTATATGTCCCTCTCCTTTCTCTATTTTTGAACAGAAATATGAACTCTCATGGGATAAAGAACAGTAAAAGAGCTTTTATACTTCCTGTGACATTTTCAGGTATAAACCTATGAAAATGCTTGGACCACTTGGCAATGGTTACTGGTACCTTTGGCTGCTTGTTCTGAGTCATTCCAGGAACCACTGGTGCTGACAGCTCTTTTCTGAAGTCTCTGCAGGGAGTGAGCATGGCTGGAGCTCAGAAACCCCTTGTAGCTGCTACCCCGCAGCACCTTAGCAGCTGCACCCTCACAGCCCTTCACAGTCCTGGACCACCTAGGCAGGAAGTACCCAGGCCCCTGCTTCACTCTCTGCCGCACAGTTTTCCCTCTTGTTCCGAGAGACACTGTGGGTTGCCCCTGCCCAGTGCCTTTGCACATGCTGTCTTCTCTGCCTGGAACACTCTTCTTCCTCCTCTGAACTATCATCTCCTTTAAGAAACCTTCTCAGTTATTTTTTCTTAATACTCTAGCTTTCTCAGCACTTGCTACAAACCATAATTATTTTCTTTCTTATTTATATGATCACTTGACTGTCTTTCTCACTAACCTGCAAGCTCTTGATTGTCTTGTTTACCGCTTTGTGATCAAGGTGCCTGCTACACAGTAGGAACTTGATAAGTATTTGGTGAGTGGCAGAAAACAGAACCAAACAGTGCTTGGGGAGGGGGCAGATACCATCTGCCCAAAGGACAGGCTCCCAAGGTAAGTTTCACTGGTTTGTTGACCAGCTAGACTGCTAATCCCACCTGCTTCTTCCTTCTATTTGGCTGATCCATTAGCCACAATCCAGCTTCCTGAGCTCCTGGTTACCATGTCCCCTTGTCCCATTGTCCCCTTCCTGCCTTATGCTTTTCACAGACCGTCAGGTGGCCTTAGACCCAGACATTCAATTTGCATACTCCAGATGTGTTTATTGAGGGCCAGTATCTCATGATCTGAGGCCCCTTGGGCCTGACCTGATGTTCCTGGCCCAGAGAGGCATCCGTACCCCTACAGACCCCCATATTTTTTTTTCCACACAGGGGCCAGAAGAAGTCCTTAAAAATGTAAGAGGGGTCATGACACTCCTCTCCTCGAACCCGACGAGGACCCCCCATTTCACTCTGAATAAAAGTCGAAGAAAGGCATGACCATGTCTGAGGAGGCCCTTTGAGCTTTGGAGCCTCCTCACCACCATCCCCAGCTTCTCGATCCCATCTCCTGATTCTTTTTTTTTTTTTTTTTTAAACATTTTATTTATTTATTCCTGAAAGACACACACAGAGAGAGAGAGAGAGAGAGAGAGAGGGAGAGAGAGAGGCAGAGACACAGGCAGAGGGAGGAGCAGGCCCCATGCAGGGAGCCCGACATGGGACTCCATCCCGGGTCTCCAGGATCACGCCCTGGGCCGAAGGCAGGCGCTAAACCACTTAGCGACCCGGGCGTCCCCTATCTCCTGATTCTACACCCCCTGCCCCATCTGCATCTGGTCCCCTCACTGTTCAGCAAACAGGCAGCTACGCTGCTGCCTCAGGCTTTTGCACTTGTAGCTCCTCAAGCTACTCAAATATCCAGCTGACTCACTTGCCTATCACCTTCTCAGGGAGGCCTTCCTGTCTACCCTATTTAAAATTGCTTCCTTCCTCCCTGGGGCCTCCAATGGGCCTTTCCTCTCCCCTTTTCCAGCGTTGGTTTTTTTCCCAGAGCACTTTACCACCATTTAATGAGTTATATTATTTACTTGGTTATCTTGTTTGTTTGTTTTTTAAGTTATCTTGTTAACAGCCTAGCTTCCTCACCAAATAAGGTTCTTGAGGACAAGGATTTTTTTTTTTTACATTGCTGTACCACTGGCTCATACCTGGTGCATGTCAGGTCTTCAGAAAACATTGTTGAATGGATGAGTGCACATTTCAGCTGAGGGGCTTCTCGGAAAGAGGTGGGGCTCCTGTGCCTGAGGATGATAGCATGCGTAAGGCCCAGTGAGGGGCGTTGTCGCCAGCTGCAGCCGGGCTGGCCATCCTGCTTGGCCCCAGATGAGGAAAGCATCTTGAGTTACACACCGGGGAGTCATCACCAGGCCCTGGTTGGTTTCAGGGTTCATCAGTTCAGGCTGAAAGGCAACTCATCGTGGAGGTTGTCTTCGTCTCTCCCCCTGAGGATATTCTTTCTGATGGCTTAGCTACTGTCCAATCCTCCTGGTCCATGTGATACTCAGGATTAATGTGGTCACGGATTAGAGTGACTTTATGGGCTACAAAAAGGAGACCTATAGGGTTAACGGGGCTGAGGGCTCTGCCTTTCTCATGGACCAGCTCGGTGTGGGGTGGTGGTGGTTTCCTGGATAGTCTTTAACAGCTGGGTGAATGTATGTTGCTTTTTCAGGTGGATTCTCTGAGCAAGCACAGTGGGTCTCTGAGGGGATGCTCCTTCCAGGGGATGGTGTAAATACCCACAAGGAGAGGGAAGGGAAGGGGAGTGGGAAATGGAGTTTGGAATCAAAGAGTGTTGCTCTACAAGGAAAATATGGCTTTTTGTCTTTATTGCTGTCTGGGTTATTAGCACTTATCCCTGCTCTAGACTTCAGAGAACAAATCTACATTCACCTTCTATAGAAGCTGACCTTCTGGAGAGGAGGGGATAGCTATCATGGTCCCTTCTCCTTGAAGAGTGAAGTGAGCCTGGGGTCTGTCCAACTCAGACTTCTAGGGTGTATCCCAAAGTTAGTGTCCGTTTAGATCATTCTCTTCCCTTCCATCTGCACAGGTGAGCGCTTCATGTATATATTCCTTCATTCATCATTTCCCCTCTTGTCCACACAGTCGCTGTTGTAGGCAGAGTTCTGAGATGGCCTCCAGATTTCCACCCTTGATATACGTGTGAAATATAGTCCCTCTTCCTGAATGAGGGAAGATTTGTGACTGTGGTGGGCTTGCCTTGTGATTAGGATGTGGTATATGACAGAAAGGACTATGCAGACATGATTAGGATCCCTAAGCACTTGACTTAGAGCTAATCAAAAAGGAGATTATCCTGGTGGATCTGACAAGCCCTTAAAATCAGGCAAACCCTTAAAGGGAGATCAGGCCCTCCCTGAAGGAAGAGGTTTGAAGGGTGGGAGTGTGGGGCCACGTGGCAAGGACTTGTCCTAATCTGGGACGTAGGGGACTGCGGTGGGTGGCAACTCCTGGCATCAGCACTCCCAGCATTAGCAGATGAAGGACATGAAGCTCTGTGTGTCTTGCTCATGCTCAGAAGCAATGCCTGGGCTGGGAAAGAACCTGTGAGTCTTGACCCCCAGGTGTCTGTCCTCCCTGCTCAGTGCTGCTGCCAGCAGGACTCGGCAGCTGAAGGACTCGTGGACATTGGTACACTCCTCTCTTCCTGGACAATGACTGTTCTGTGACAAAGGGTTTTTCTGAGAGACTTAGAATTACTTAGCTGATTTGATAAAACAGGAGTTACTCTTGAGCTCTTGGCACTAGAATCCTTCCTGCCCCACATCTGGTTCCAGCTCCTCTGCTCTGGGAAGATGGAATTTCCACTGGAAAAGGTTAAGCTACCCTGAGCCCCTAATTAATCTCAATTTTATTGTTCATGTGGCAAAATTTGAGCTGCCTCTAATCACTTTGTAGTCCAGTGTGGATAAGGATATAGAAAGTACAATTTGGTCATTACTTTGGAGAACAATCTTGGCAACATGTACCAAAAGCCTTAAAATTATCCATACGCTTTGACCTCAAAATTCTAACTTTAGTTTTTGAGCAAATATTTAACCATAAGGATGTTCAGTGGAGAACATATTATAGAAAACACTGAAAACAAGCAAATGTCCACTGATAGGGGCTTGGGGAAATTATGGTACATTTGAATGATAGACTACTATGTAGTCCTCACAAATGAGACAGAAGACTAAGAACTCAGAAAGAAGTTTGTAGGATAGTTTAGTCAGTTTCAAGGTGTGAAGAATCCAGTTCCAGAATCAGATCTCCCAGGTTGGAATCTCAGCCCTACCATTTCATTGCTGGATGACATTGGACAAGTGACTTAATTTCTTTAAGCCTCAATTACTCCATAAGCATGGGTAATAATTATATCATCACTCACCATTATTGGGAAAATTAAAGGAGACGATCCACGTGAAATGTTTATTTATTTAAAAAAAAAGATTTATTTATTCATGAGAGACACAGAGAGAGAGGCAGAGACATAGGCAGAAGGAGAAGCAGGCTCCCTGCAGGGAGCCCGATGTGGGACTCGATCCTGGGATCAGGCCCTGATCTGAAGGAGATGCTCAACCGCTGAGCCACCCAGGTGTCCCTCCACGTGAAGTGTTTAGTATAGCCTAGGACATAGTAAGCACTTGTTCAGTAAATATTACCATCATTATTATGATTCTGTTTATGATTTTAAAAACATATGCATTAAGAAAGAAGAAAGAAAGGAAAGCAAAATGAAAATGGTGATCTCTGGGTGATAGAATCACATCACAGTGGCTTCATTTTCTTCTGTGTTTTCTTTTTTTTTTTTTTTAAGATTTTATTTTCTTAAGGAATCTCTACACCCAATGTAGGGCTCAAACTCACAGCCCTGAGATCAAGAGTTTCATGCCCCACCGACTGAGCCAGCCAGGTACCCCTTCTGTGTCCTCTTTATCTGCAGAATGCTGTCAAATACATAAGAACTACTTTTGTAGAAAGGGGAAAATCCACGAAGAATGAAGGAGGGAGAAGAGAGTTTTCTGGAAGTGCTGAAGCCCTTGGGTAAGAGGCTCAGCTACCCCTGGGTCTTGGCTTGGGAGCCCAGGAGTTGGGCCCGGTGGGGGAATCGCAGGGGTTGGGCGCTGCCAGTCCTCCAAGCTGCCCCATCTGCTGCCCACACATCGGTCCCGCCTGGCTTGGGCCCAGGAAGTCCCCAGAAGCACACAAGCCTGAGGCCTTAGATGCCAGAGAAGGTGAACCCGCCTCAGTCTGGCAGATAAGAGAGCACCGCCCCCCCCACCCCCACCCCCTGCTCATCTTATCAGTGCCGCAGCCAGGAAGAATTTGTTAGAGGCCACCCCACTTCTGCTTCTGTGTCTGCTCAGTCAGGCAGGCCATTCATTAGCATGTGTGACAAACTCCTTCCTGCAAACAGAAGCCTTAAGCGGAGCCAAACTGTTTCAATCTCCTTGGAGGGACAGCAGGGGACATCCTGGAAGTAACTGACCCAGGGGGCTGGGGCTGTAGGGACCAGGGAGGGCCTTGGAGATGCTGTCCGAAGCCTGGGAAGATGAGACAGGGGCCTGGAGGAGCAGAAGGGGGTCCCCACTGCAGACGCTCCAGCTGCTGCCTGGAGCCACCTGATAAGCTGCGCAGAACCGCGGACCCACTGGAGCAGGGCGAGAGTGGGGGCAGAGGTAGGGGTGGGGTCAGCGTTTCCTGCCCAGGGAGTCTGTGGCCGGCTGGGGGTGGGTGGAGCTGAAAGGTTCCCGGGGCCATACTGGGCCCCATGGGGATGGGATAGAGCCTGCTGTCTTGCTGACCACAGGCATTCCCGCCCCATCCCAGTCTCTGGGCGGCAGGGAGAGGGAGCCACCAGGAAAATATGGGCTGCAAGACATTCTGAACGAAAATGCCGATTTGGGGCAGATTTCAAAAATTTGTTATGTGTGTATTATTTTGCCAGATTGATTGAAGAATCATCTACATACCATGATGGTACATCTTTAAAGTATACAAATGCAGTAGTTTTGAAACCATAAAACCACTGCAACCCGATGATGGACATTTGGGCTATTTCCACTTCCGGCTGTCGCGAATAGTGAGGCTGTGGACGTGCCTGCATACATGTCTGTCGCAGTACCTGTTTCCAGTTCTTTTGGGTAAATACCTAGGAGTGGAATTGCTGGGTTATGTGGTAATTCCATGTTTAACTTCTTCTTCTTCTTCTTTTTTTTTTTTTTTTAAGATTTTATTTACTTATTCATGAGACACACACACACAGAGGCCGAGACACAGGCAGAGTGAGAAGCAGGCTCCTCGCAGGGGGCCTGATGCGGGACACTGGGATCACGACCTGAGCCAGAGGCAGATGCTCAACCACTGAGCCACTCAGGTGTCTCACATGTTTTACTTCTTGAGGAACCACCACACTGTTTCCTGCAGTGGCTGGACCATTTATCTTCCCAGTCTCTCTCTCTCTCTCTTTTTTTTGGATAGTCAACATTTTGAGGTATAATTTACATACATTAAATTGCACACATTTTGGGCAGCCCCGGTGGCACAGCGGTTTAGTGCCGCCTGCAGCCCAAGGTGTGACCCTGGAGACCCGGGATTGAGTCCCGCATTGGGGTCCCTGCATGGAGCCTACTTCTCCCTCTGCCTGTGTCTCTGCCTCTCTCTCTCTCTCTCTGTGTCTCTCATGAATAAATAAATAAAATATTTTTAAAAAATGAATAAATTGTACACATTTTATGATGTACAGCTCCATTAACTCTGTCGAATGTATACATTTGTGGAATCGCCATCACAACAAAAAATACAATATTTCTATTATGTTAGAAAGTTTCCTCATGTCTGCTGGAGTCAATTCCTCTTCCAGCCAACTGCTAATATGTTTTCTGTCACTGTAGATTATTGTGCTTGTTCTTGATATGAATGATATCACACAGAATCTTTTGGATCTGACTTCTTTTGCTCAGTGTAATATTTTTAAAGAATTATCCATGTTGGTGTGTGTGGCTGTCTCAGTTGGTGGAGCAACTGATCTTGATCTCAGGGTTGTTAGTTTGAGCCCACATTGGGTGTAGAGATTACTTAAAAATAAAATCTTTTTTAAAAAAGATTTATTTATTTATTCATGAGAGACACACAGAGAGAGGCAGAGACACAGGCAGAGGGACAAGCAGGCTCCATGCAGGGAGCCCAACGTGGGACTTGATCCCGGACCTTGGGATCACACCCTGAGCCGAAGGCAGACGCTCAACCACTGAGCCACCCAGGTGTCCCGTTAAAAAGAAAATCTTAAAAAAAAAAAAATGCCATCCATGTTGATGCATGCATTGTAGTTGGTCCCTCTCCATTGCTGAGTAAAATTCTAGGTTATTGATGAACCATAATTTGTTAATTCATACATCTGTTGATGGATTTCTGGGTTGTTCCCAGTTTAGGGCTGAATAAGGAGCTATAAGCATTTGTGAACAAGTCTTTTTGTGATCGTATGTTTTCATTTATGTTGAGTAAATATCTAGGAGTGGAATCGTTGGATCAAAGGGTAGATGTGTGTTTAATTTTATAAGAAACTGCACAAATCTTTCCAAATTGGTTGCCGAAGTACTTGGTGCAGTTGCTTCTGTCTTCTGTGTCCTTTACGACTTTATGTCTACTTGTTCTATCAAATTCTGAGAGAGGAGTGTTAAAATATCTAACTACAGTTGTAGATTTGTCTACTTTCTCCTTTATCTCTTTTGGTTTTGCTTCATGATTTTTGAAGCTCTATTGTTAGGTGTATGCCCACTCACGATTATTATGCCTTCTGAGGAATTGCTCCCTTTATTATTATGAAATCTCTCCCTTGTAGTATTTCTGTCTTGAAGTCTACTTTGGTGATATATTTTTAAAATATCTTATTTATTTATTTGAGAGAGAGAGCACAAGGAGTAGAGGGGTAAGGGGAGAGGGTGAAGCAGACGCCCCCCCCCTGAGCAGGGAGCCCGATGCAGGGCTCGATCCCAGGACCCTGAGATCCTGACCCAAGCCCAAGGCAGATGCTTAACTGACTGAGCCACCCAGGTGCCCCTACTTTGTTGACATTAATATAACATCTCCAGGGAGGGATGCTTTAAAAGATGACAGAAGTTGCCTCAAGGAAGAACTTAGGAAATCTGATCAAAGAGTTGGGAATCTGAGAGGACTTCGTGGAGGAAGAGCTAGAAACAGAGTTGTAAAAATAGGCTGACTTACCAGGTACAAGCAGAAAAAAAAAATGGTGCCATTGGCAGCAGGAACTGGAACACTCAAGTAGTTCAGTGTGGCTGGAGCAGGCAGCAGGCAGTGTGGAGAGTGAATGGCTAAAGCTATAGTTTAGGACATTATCTCTGGCTATGGAAAGTGACCTGTGTCCTGCCAAGTTCCAGCTCTACAGGATGGGTCATAGGGAGCCCTTGATTAGGGAACTGTAATACCTTCAGATTGGTTTTAGGTATTGAAAGCTGGACTGGAGCGGGTAAGGTAGACGGTCAGGGAAAAACCTTTGTAAGAGAATTTGGTTGTTTTCATGAGAAGCAATGGCTGCTCCAAGGTGCGGGGAAAGAAGGACTGCAGAGGTTGCCTCCTCCTATCACAGGACCTCCTAATCAACTGGATATGAAGAACATGAGTGAAGGAGCTCTCTGGGATAATGAGAAGTGGAAGTAATATTCACTAGGATAGAGAAGGCAGACCATGGTCAATGTCAGGAGAAGAGGGAAGACGAAGAGTTCAAGATGGCACCTGTTGAGTGTAAAGATATGGAGATGTCCAAGGGACTCAGGCACCTGCCTGCTAGCCTCTTCCTCAGGGGTTGGAGTTTTGTCTTTTTGGGCTCCTCATCCAAGCTTCTGTGTTTGAATAATTCCCTCCGTCTCTGACTTTAGGGGTCGTAGCTGTTTCCTACCTCCTTTTTTACCCTTTTGGCTATTTAATTAACAATTCTTTATATTAATTCTGTCTATTAAAATAGCTGATGTGATTTATGTCCCTTGACTGGATCCTGACTGATATAACACAAACAAAATAAAACCTATTTGCCATCCCGGGACTGGACCATTATGGCCATGTCAGTGGCTGAAGCTTGTGCTACATAAAATTTGAGGCCTTTCTACAGTTCCAATAGAATGTAAATCTAGCTTGACCAGAGCAGTAGGCAAGAATAAAGGGTCCTGAAAATCTCCGCCCTCTCAGGCTGGGGTGTCATGTGGCAGGCTTCCTTCCTAGGGCACCAACTCCAGAACTGGTTTGGGGGAGCCTGAAATAAATCTCCTTATCTTGGAAGATGAACTAAGGCACAGATAGGGAGAGGAAGATGGTTAAGATCACACAGCAAGCGAATGCTATGGAGGGATTGGACCCCAAGTCTCTTGAACCACTAGGCTCCCTTGGGTCACCGGCGGGTTTGTAACTCTCCCCACTTAATAAATATCTGCTTTAAGATGAAGGTTGTACCAACTTGTTTCTCTACTACGTCCAACAAAATAAATTCATAAAAATAGTTAAAACACTTGGGTTTTTTTTTTATGCTTAAAATGATCTGCTAAGTGTAAATGCACCATCCCCAATTCTAAAATTTTAAATATAGATTAAATGTGGCAATGTCATATAAAAGAGCATGTACATGCCTAGGTGCAACCAGCTGTGAAATTGTGGGTGAGGTTCTTGACCACAGTTTTCTGTAAAATGGCACTTCTAATCCTATTTACCTTTCAAAGTCAATACTGGGCAAAGCATTCTCTTAATAGATGGGAGCTATTACTGTTAATGACCTTAATACTTGTTTCACATGAAGTATATCTACTTTTCCTCATTGATCTTTTTGGTTCTGAAACAAAAAAAAATTTTTCAGTAGCACTATTCCTGGCATAAAGCCTAACTCAATGAATGTTGGAGAATATGAAGTTGTCGGTGTTGGCATGTGGTGTTTTCCTGGGAGCTCTGTGAAATAAAATTCCCATCCAGAGAGATGGTTAAGGCCATTTCTTTTGGGGGGTTGAGGATTCTTCTCCTGTCACCTCTCCCTAACCCTGGAAGAGGTCCCTTCTGGTGACTGAGCAGGCCGTCTGGTCTCACACTTCTGGTGACCCATCCATGGGGTCACTGAGTATGGGGCCTGCAAGGCTTGGCCTCTAGGAGAAAGGGTCCTGAAGGCCATCACCCAGCCCAGCTGAGTTCACACCCAGTGATTTACCGAGCACTGAGGCCACTGACACCTTTTATGCCTCTTCCTCCAGCCAAAGGGAAACAGCAAGGGAAGAGGTGGCCGGGAACCCATCCCTGGGTCACCTCCACAGAGCTCTCCCATCATTGATGGTGTCCCTTTGCCCTGGAAAACAAAACCTAGGCCCCTTGACTTTGGGTTACCAATACTTTGGCACCACCTTTGAAGCCATGATCTGAATTTACGACAGAGCGTGAAAGACCATTTCAGGCTCGGCCCTCTTTCCCGGCCGCTGAACTTCATGTGGTCCAGAGTAAATCACCCTAATAGCCATCGGGCCTGCATTGTTGTGAGATGTTTTATTCCCATGCTGGCCAAGTTGAATTGCCAAGTGTCGAGTTACAGTTTTTGCTTTTCCTCGCCTTGTGCATAATTATGAAGAGACAGAACAGCCAAAGGTAGGTTCAACCTTTCAACTGCAAGGCTCATAGAGGGGTAGGGATAAAACCAACAGGACACCCTGTTTTCCAGCCTGTGAAGGGGTCTTCTTCCTTCAACACCGTGGACAGAGGAGCTGCCTATCCCCAAGAGAAGAGGTGGCACAGACCCCCAGGTGGCTCCTACACTCGCTGCCCTGACAAAAGGACTGTGTGCTCCAGGCCCCTCCAGTGGCCGGGAACTGGGCTTTGGGGCTTCCGTATGCGGAGGCAGGGATGGGGAGATGCCCCAGGGACACTAACCAATTGAAGCGAAGGTCAGAACAAAAAATCTTTAATCTCTTCTTCACTCACATTTGTATCCTGTGCTCATTTTTAATGATTACACATGGGTAGCTGTCTACACATCTGAGGCCCTATGCGGTCCATCAGGGTATACACTGTCCTCTTCCCTGGGGCTGGGACATAGCCATAGGGACAGCCCGTCCTTGGAGCATATTCGATATGGGTCTGCAAGCTTTGTCTCCTGTCCTGCAGGATAGTATCTCCAACTCTTGGATCAGGTGGATTCAGAGGACAGTACCAATTCTCTGAGTTTTTGTTTGTTGGGTGGTGGTGGTGGTGTCAGGACATGGAGATGGCTCTGCTTGTTCATCCAGCGGTGGAGGATGCTCAAGGGTGGGGATGACGGGGAAGCAGATGGTGCTAACAGCACTGCAGCAGCCTCTTCCCAGTCTGGATGGCCCTGGCCTCTTAACATGCTCCTGGAGGCCCCTGACCTGTGATGCCTTTGGCTTCTCAAGATGCTCTGCCCTTGACTCGTATTTTGTCTAGTAAGGACCGCATTATTACGATGTAAGTGAAAAACAAATACATTTCCATAATAAAATTCAACAAAAGGCATTTACCAGAAAAAAGTCTCCTTCCTTCCTCAGACCCCGCTCCCTCTCAGAAGAAGCCATTGTCTCCAGTTTCTTGTTTGCTATGTCCATTTTTTTTTTTTTGTACTTGTTTTTACCTGTAGGAAAATGCTGGGGGTGAAGGGAATGGAGGAATTGTGATTTGCCACTAGCCCTTGGCTGTCAAAGAGCAAGGATAAGGCAGGCCAAATCAACAGTCAGCACCACCTTGCTGGTGCCAAGGTCTTGGGAGGTTGGGGCAGGTCTTTCAGGAGGGAGAGGAGGGGGTCAGGTAACCTGTGTAACAAGTGTAGTATGATTTCAGAAACCTGGCTCTGGGGCTCCGAAAGTGAAAGGTAGAGCCTGCCCTCAGTTAAGTCTAGTAGGGGAGATGTGCAGAAGATTCAGATATAGTGCGATGATCATACAGTATGGAGGAAGCAGAGAGGAAAGGGAAGAATAACTTAGCTGGGACAGGGTGGTGAGGAAAGGCTTCTTGAAAGTGGTAATGCCTGGGTGGGGCTTTGAAGGATGGTTAGGAGTTGACTGGACAGATAGGAGGGCTGTAGCAGAAACCATGTGTGCACAGGCTCAGTACTTGGAACTGTAGTCAGGCTATCATCGTTGAGCCTAAATTGCATATGTGCATGTGTGTGTCTGTGTGTACATGTGCACACACATCCATAAATGCATGGTGGGGTGTGTGAGTGTATGAATAAGGTTGGAGATGCAGCTTGAGAGAAGCACAAAGGCTGGACTGTGAAAGGAATGGCCCCCGCCTATGTTGGGGACAGATTGTGTTTCCTTCACGTATTCCTCATTCCGCAAATGCTTACTGAGCACCAGAGTGTTCCAGGCAAGCACTAGCTATATGGGAGATGATGAAAAACAAGCAACAGAATCTGACATTTGAAGTGTGTGTTGGGCGTGGGGAGTGGGCAGACAACAACAGATGCATGCCGATTGCTGGTGCCACAAGAGAGGATAATGGGAGCACTCAGGGGAGTCCCTTGTGAAGAGATGATATTGAAGCAGAGGCCCTGAGACACCACCAACAACGACAGTGAGGTTTCATTGGTCCTTGCTGTGTGCGGGGCACTATTTCAAGAGCTTTACATCTGTTTGTTCATTAGTCTTCCTGAAAACAGTATGAGGAAAGACACCATTAGGATCTGTTTTACAGATGAGGAAACTGAGGCATTGTCAGGTTAAGTAACTTACCCAGAGTCATACAACTAGTAAGTGAGAGGGCTGAGGTATATTTCATTTGGGCACTTCAAACTTTAAATGACAGCAAACCAATTCTCTCAACAGCTTGCACTAGCCTCATGGAGTTGTGGAACACCTGCTGGTCAAAGCTAAAATGTCTCACTAGAATTGGAACCCCAGAGGTGACTCATAGGTCAACATGACTTTCTTTTTTCTTTCCTTTTTTTTTTTTTTCAACATGACTTTCTGATCTGGTACTGAGTTCCAACCCAGTGATCTGGGCCAGTGGAGCTGTGGTAGAGCTAATACATGGTGCTGGTGTCACTGCTTCAAGTAACTTTCTATGACCGGCAGGTTGTGAACAGCAGTGGACAAAATAGTCTATGCCAGTCAAGACACTCCACTCGTGCTTGGTGGATCCAATAACTGGCTGTATTATAAGTCAATATTAAAATTTTTCTTCTGTTTATGGACCCCAAAATAACACTTGTAAACATGGACAGGGGAAAGTTTCCAAGATGTATAAGGGATATAAGGTAGCAATCAAACTAAATACAGCGGCTTGTTTAGGCGCAACACCCAGATTCTCAGAGTTAGTTTCAGTGGGTCTTACTGATTTGTGACAGGACTTACTCAGACTGCTGTACTCTTCATTTGATGTACCATCATGCTATTAATCTAAATATTTGTAAATAAAGTATCTTTGTCTAACTTAAAAGGAATAGCATCTGGGGACACCTGGGTGGCTCAGTGGCTGAGCATCTGCCTTTGGCTCAGGGCGGGATCCCTAAGACCTGAAATCGGGTTCCGAATGGGGCCCCCCAAGGGGAGCCTGCTTCTCCTTCTGCCTATGTCTCTGCCTCTGTGTCTCTCCTGAATAAATAAAATCTTAAAAAAAAAAAAAAAAAGCACCTGTCGGGCACGTGTTACCAGTATAGAAAGCTCTTTGAAGGACAAGGCAAGACAAATCATTCATTCAACACTGCGAGCCGAGCCGGGCACCTGCTCCGGGCGAGGCGCACCTGCTGTCTGCGCAGGCGCAGGGGCGGGGCGGGGCGGGGCCTACGGGTCGTGGGAGCCGCGGGAGGAGCCGCGGGAGGAGCCGCGGGAGGAGCCGCGGGAGGAGCCGCGGGAGGAGCCGCGGGAGGAGCCGCGGGAGGAGCCGCGGGAGGAGCCGCGGGAGGAGCCGCGGGAGGAGCCGCGGGAGGAGCCGCGGGGCGGTGGGCCGCAGCCCCCGGGCGGGAGTAGGCGGTTCCCCTGGGGCTTGGCGCTCCAGGGGCGACGTGAGGAGCTGAGTTGGTTAGTTGGGTGAGGAGGCTTTCACGGTGTTCTGCACGCGGCTGCCTTTGGAGTTTGCTAAAACGATGGTGGAGAAATTTCGGGTAGTGTCAGGCCACAGGAGCTGTTGGAAGCGCGGTGCCTCTTTAATGCACCTGAGCTCTTCTTGAAGCAAACAAGCAGGCGGGAAGCAGTGTGCGTCCCTCTCCAGCGCTCCGGTGCGTAGCCCTTTGCAACCTCTGGTCACAAGCCACCCGGGTTATTCACTAGGACCCAGAAACTAAAAAACAAAACAAAACCAAACCTTTAGGTCCTTCTGACTTTGCTGATGGGATTGTAAAGCGGCACAACCTTCCTGAAAGATTTTGCAGTATCTGCCGAGCGAGCGTCTTAGGAAAGGCATTCCCCTCTGACCCTGGCAGCCCCCCTCCAGATACCTCCCCCAAATACTCAGAATTGAGAACAAAAAAAATTCTGATAAAAATGTTCACTTCAAGGTTGTTTAAACTGTATAAAATTGGAAGCAATGAAGAATGTTAATAATCATGGCGTATTTTCATAATGGATTACGATATAGTCATTTTTGATGAATGTTTAATCCTGGGAAATATGCACTGTATAAGTTAAGTGACAAAAGCAAAACAAAAAAATATAACAAAAACATTTAAAAAATGGTAGAAGTATATTTTTTTTTTTTTTTTTTTTTTTTTTTTTTTTTTTTTTTTTTTTTTTTTTTTTTTTTTTAATTTATGATAGTCACAGAGAGAGAGAGAGAGAGGCAGAGACACAGGCAGAGGGAGAAGCAGGCTCCATGCACTGGGAGCCTGATGTGGGATTCGATCCCGGGTCTCCAGGATCGCGCCCTGGGCCAAAGGCAGGCGCCAAACCGCTGCGCCACCCAGGGATCCCTAGAAGTATATTTTTAACAAACATAGAGATATATGCATATGGAAAAGATTGCAATGTTCTTAGTGGTTTGCCCCTGGAAGGAGGGGATTTCAGGTGATTTTCATTTTCTTTGAACCTTTCTGTGTTTTCCCAAATTATCCTCAATAATCATGCCTGGTTTATATTTAGAAAATTAAAATACATCTTTACTTTCGGTAAAAAATTAAAGTGTGTTCAAAGGCTAAATGGCATCTGTTGTTTCCTGACCTGAAGAAGTTGTCATGGTTTGGAAAATAGAACCTAACAAAAGTGAATCTCCCTTGAAAAAAATCCGACAGGCTCCTTGACCTCACGAAAGCTTTTCATTCCTTCTCTGCTGTGACTTTATTGAACACATCTCCTTCCAGTAGTGAGGATGAGTCTGGCACTTGAGGAGCCCAGGAATATTCTCCAGATTTTCTGGCAAGCCCATGCTAGCGTAGGTAAAAGACTCAAAGGAACTATCAAAAGCAACAGCTAACATTTATTGAATGCTTACTCTACGCCAGCCATGATGCTAAGTGCAAGACACACAGACACATGCACCTGCTCACATGCACACACATGCTTTTCTGAATTTATTAATATATTTCATTTTCACAGTGATCTTATGAAGTTGGTACTGTAACTACTCCCACCTTAAAGATGAGAACACTGAGGCCCAGAAGAGTAGTATGCTCCATGTCACACACTAAGTAAGTCAGACTGTCAGAATTTGGATCCAGGTCTGACGGTGCTAAATTGAGAAGTGGGAAAAGCAATAGATGGGGAGGAGAGAAAAGAGAGAGAGAAACCAAAGAGGGGAGAAGCCCCCAGTAACCACAGGGTTTTCACCACTTCCCTCTGAAGGGTACGCCGGAATGAGTGCCAAGAAGCACGTCAGAGTAGGGGGAAGATCATGGCCTTCACATTTGTGGGCCTCAGTGATTCCAGGTGAGCCTGGACGAGGGTCCCTCACCTCCAAGAGCAGCAGTAAAAAGATGAAAAACAAGTCGCATGTGACTGTGTTGGTATTTGATAAAGTTTTCTCTCGAAGGTTAAGAAAGAGGCACAAGTTTCTGGAGTGATCCTGAGGAGAACTTTTGGGTGTCTTCAAGAACTCGCCAGGTGGATAGCAAGGCTCTTCGTTCCAGCTTCACTTTTGAACAGATGGCTCTCCTGTGCGTCAGATGGAAGAACTCCTAGAGCTGTCCTCCTGTTCGGCAGCCCCTATTAAGCTTGGTTCTGGCACCCACATAGAACGCAGGTGGCGAGAGGTGGAGGCAGGTAAGAGGAAGAGTTTTCTGAGGTCTCTGAGCAAAAGAAGGGAAAGAAAAGTTAGAGGTTTCCTGTGAAAGTAATGGCTGTTGCTCGTAACAGAAGGGGAGACTGTGACAGAATAAAGTGTGGTGTGGGGATGAGCCCCTTGTGGGGAAGGAAGAGGGGACCGGTTCTTCATACCTGTCACCAGGTTGTCTTCACTGGCACATTACGGCTGTGGTGTGTCTAATATCACCCAAGGGAGTCCTGCGTGACGGGGGGCAGTGGGGAGGATGAATGGGAAGCAGCAGTTGGGGGTCTGGCAGAGGAGGATATGGCAGTGGGCACCTGACCCGTAGGAAGCATGCCAACTCTCAGAGCTCATGTTGCCCTGCACTATTCTCTGTGGGGCCCATTTAAAATATAAAAGAGGAAGGGGGGCAGCCCGGGTGGCTCAGTGGTCTAGTGCCGCCTTCGGCCCGGGGTGTGATCCTGGCAACCCAGGGTCAAATCCCACATCAGGCTCCCTGCATGGAGCCTTCTTGTCCCTCTGCCTATGTCTCTGCCTCTCTCTCTCTCTGTGTCTCTCATGAATGAATAAATAAAACCTTTAAAATGTTTTTAAAGATATAAAAGAGGAAGGGAATTAACTGAGCACACTGACTGCTATCTATCATACACGGTACTGAGTCCTCTCACCTTATTTAGTTTTGTAAAAATTCGTGGGTCCATGTTACACCCATTTTACATACAAGGAGAAAAAAGCGTAGTAATGTTTGCTACTTGTTCAAGGGCTTTTGAGCAAGTAAATAACAAAGCCGAGATCCAACCTAACATCTGCCTGATGTCAAAGACTGTTTCAGTTTCCTTTTCATGTTGACTCCAGAGATCAGCTGGATGGAGGCCCTGTGTTCATTGTTTAACCATACTCACTTTTAAAGTTCTAATTTGGGGATCTCTGGGTGGCTCAGCGGTTTAGTGCCCACCTTCAGCCCAGGGCGTGATCCTGGAGTCCCAGGATCGAGTCCCACGTTAGGCTCCCCATATGGAGCCTGCTTCTCCCTCTGCCTGTGTCTCTGCCTCTCTCTCATGAATAAGTAAATAAATAATCTTAAAAAAAATAAAGTTCTAATTTGACCAAGTCAGTGGTTTTTAAACTTATGTGAGCATAAGGATTCCTGGGATACTTGTTAAAAGGTATCAATTCTTGGGCTCTATTCCTAGACCTATTGATTAGAATTTCTGTAGGAGGATCCCGAGAATCTATGTTTAACAGGCTCCAAACCTAATTCCCGTGTGCTCAGGCAACTTTGGTCAACATTGGTGTAGGCAGATTTTCACATTTATGGATATAAACTCAGTTGGCTATATGCTGTTTATCTTTGCAGGGTTTTATGTGGTTTAGGAAGTAAAATCTCTCATATTTATGTACTTTCCCCTGATCCCTGTCCTATACTGCTCAGATTTTTTTGCATTATGACATTATTTAAAATAATCAATGGAGATTATGTTTGCATTAGGGGATAAGGCAAAAAAATACAATGATATTTTGCCCCCTATGGTGACATTCCCTATTTTACTTTGTATGTTAGAGCTGAACTTTTTATTTGCATGGATTGAATTGGAAGGAATTCTCTGGTTAAGCATCAGGAGTGAATTTTGGTTAACACAACTACAAAAGGCCAAGGTACATATTTAACTTTTTAACATTGCCTTTGGTAGCCTCTGGTGCTCTTCCAGCTTTGTCCATCTGAATGGGTTTAAGAGGATGTTGTTTCATCTACATTCATAAAATCAAAGAGAAATAGAGATTTGGGGGAATTGGAAAGATAATTAGGCCTAAACCATTTTGGATTGAAATACTCAAATGTCAAGTCTAATAATGCTTTTCAGGAGTATCCAGCTATGCACGATTTATGTGAAATTTGCAGTTATAGGAGGAGGTCACTGGAGATCCAGTATTCTAGTCTCAACAATTGGCAGGTTGCACAGGGGAGCAGAATTCTCTAATAACTAACAATTTATAAAATTAATATCCCTCTGTTCCCCTCCTTCCTACTCAATATCAGCATCTAGCCAAAAAAACTATAAATAAATCTTGAGAAGATGCAGGACTTCAGGAAGTGTGCTGAAGGGTCATGTTGGAGAATTCCTATGGTTTCAGACAAAGCCATTACCAAATATGAATCTGGTAGGATTTGTTCAGTTATTAATTGGAAGAGAGAAAGTTGATAGAATGATTCAAAAGAAAATGATCTGAATATGAGATATTTTAAAAGCCTTCAGAAAATGGATGAAGTCCTCTGATATTTTTGTGAGAATAACTATTTTTATGATTATGCTCAGTCAGTTAAGCAGCTGCATTCTGCTCAGGTCATGATCCAGGGGTTCTGGGATCGAGTCCCTGAGTAGGGCTCCCTGCTCCTCCCTCTCCCCTGCCTGTGTTCTCACTCATGAGTTCTCTCAAATAAATAAAACCTTAAAAAATCTTGCTTAGAGAGGATTCACTTTAAGTATGAGGATTAAATGAGTTTTGACTATAGAACATCTAGCATGGTATCTACTCAGGATTCTGGAATTTTAGTAATTTTTGTTGTTAAAATGTAATCTTTTTTAGCACCAATTATACTTGGATAACATGTTTAACATTTGGTCTTCAGGACAATTACCATTTATTACATGCTATTTGTTAGACACACTTTTTATGATTTTTGATTTTATTAAATTCAATTAATTAACACATTACTGGTTTCAGAGGTAGAGGTCAGTGATTCATCAGTCTGATAGAACACCCAGTGCTCATCATATCGTGTGCCTTCCTTAATGTCCATCACCAGTTACCCTATCCCCTCCATTCACCTCCCCTCCAGTGACCCTCAGTTTGTTTCCTATGATTAAGAGTTTTTTATGGTGTGCCTTCCTCTCTGTTTTCATTTTGTTTTGCTTTACCCTCCCTTCCCCTATGATCTTCTGTTTTGTTTCTTAAATTACACATAGAAGATCATAGGATAATTGTCTTTCTCTGATTGACTTATTTCACTTAGCATAATACCCTCTAGTTCAATCCATGTCATTGTAAATGGCAAGATTTCATTTTTTTGATGGCTGAGTAGTATTCTATTGTATATATACACCACATCTTCTTTATCCATTCATCTGTCAATGGACATCTAGGCTCTTTCCATAGTTTGGCTATTATGGACATTACTGCTGATAAACATTGGGGTGTAGGTGCTCCTTCGGATCACAGCAACTATATCTTTGGGATGAATACCCAGTAGTGCAATTGCTGGGTCGTAGGGTAGCTCTACTTTCAACTTTTTGAGGAACCTCCATACTGTCTTCCAGAGTGGCTGCACCAGCTTGCATTCCTACCAACAGTTTAGGAGGGGTTCCCCTTTCTCTGCATCCTTGCCAACACCTGTTGTTTCTTGTATTGTTACTTTTAGCCATTCTAACTGGTGTGAGGTGGTATCTCATTGTGGTTTTGAATTGTATTTCTCTGATGCCAAGTGATGATGAACATTTTTTCATGTGTCTGTTAGCCATTTGTATGTCTTCTTTGGAGAAATGTCTGTTCATGTCTTCTGCCCGTTTCTTGATTGGCTTATTCTTCGGGTGTTAAGTTATTAGACATACTTTACATATGGGATTTCATTTGATTCTTACTAGGAGACAGGTGCTATTTTTAGTCCCATCACAGTTATGGAAACTGGCTGGTGATGATAAATTGTAACCTTGAATGTTACAGCTGATAAGTGAGGGAGCCAAGATTTGAATCCAGGTTTGACTGTAAAGGTGGTATCTTCCCTCCTTTCCATTTTTCTTTTTCTCTCCCTTTCTTCCTTACTTCTAAATTATTATAGAAAATCTCAAACATACACAAAATAACAAAATAGTCCATGGACACCCCCCAAACCCAGATAAACTTCCTTCAGTTTCAACAGTGATCAACTTCAGGTCAATCCTCTTTCATCTCCACTCCCAATCACCCCTCCCACCCCCAGATTATACACAAAATTCCTGACATCTTGGGGCACCTGGGTGGCTCCGCCAGCTAAGTGTCTGACTCTTAATTTTGGCTCAAGTCCTGATCTCAGGGTCATGATATTGAGCCCTGAGTCGGGCTCTGCTCAAGATTCTCTCTCTCCATCTCCCTCTGCCCCTCCCTTGCCACTCACTCTTTCTCTCTCTCAAAAAAAAATTCCTGACATCTTATCAGCTCAGCTGTAAATATTTTGGTATGTATTTCTAAAAGATAGGTACTCTTACTTAAACACAACCACCATATTATTGTTATACCCACAAGAAAATAACAATGATATTAACTAGCATCCAAGCAGTCTGAGATTTTCCTATCTCATCACTTTGACATTTCACATCTGATTCATAGGTTCCTCAAATCTCTTAATCTCTAGATTTCTTCCCTACGTTTTTTGTCTTGGAATGTTTTTGTTGGGGGGTCCCTCGTGGCTCAGTTAATGTCTCCCTTTGTCTCAGGTTATGATCCCAGGGTCCTGGGTTCGAGCCGTGCATTGGTGCCCCTACCCAAGGAGGAATCTGCTTCTTCCTCTGCCCCTCCCTTCCACTTGTATGTGGGCTCTCTCTCTCAAAAAAATAAAATCTTAAAAAAATGTATTTGCTGAAGAAACTGGTATTTGTCCTATAGAATTTTCTGCATTTTGGATTTTGGTTATTTCATTCCCATGGTGCTGTTTAGCATCTGTAAATCGCTTATTTACCTTTTTAAACAAAATTTCTGAGCTCCTACCATGTTTTTTTTTAATATTTTATTTATTTATTTTTAAAATATTTTATTTATTTATTCATGAGAGACACACAGAGACAGAGAAAGAGAGGCAGAGACACAGGCAGAGGGATCCCTGGGTGGCGCAGCGGTTTGGCGCCTGCCTTTGGCCCAGGGCGCTATCCTGGAGACCCGGGATCGAGTCCCACATCGGGCTCCCGGTGCATGGAGCCTGTTTCTCCCTCTGCCTGTGTCTTTGCCTCTCTCGCTCTCTCTGTGTGACTATCATAAATAAATAAAAATTAAAAAAAAAATAAAAATAAAAAAAGAGACACAGGCAGAGGGAAAAGCAGGCTCCACACAGGGAGCCTGATGTGGGACTCGATCCCACGTCCCCAGGATCATGCCCTGGGCTGAAGGTGTTGCTAAACCGTCGAGCCACCCAGGCTGCCCTAAAGATATTATTTGTTTATTCATGAGACACACACACACACACACACACACACAGAGAGAGAGAGAGAGAGAGGCAGAGACACAGGCAGAGGCAGAAGCAGGCTCCATGCAGGGAGCCTGACGTGGGACTCAATCCTGGGTCTCCAGGATCACACCCTGGGCTGAAGGTGGCACTAAACCACAGCCCCCCAGGCTGCCCTCCTACTGTGTTTAAGGTGCTAGGTTCATCTACCTGGTTTCCTTACATGTGGAGCTTAGAGTCTTGTGAGGAACATAAACACTAGGCAAGCAAATAAACAGATATGAAATTTTATTTATATCATATAATATATAAATATGTACTGCTTATAATGTGAACACAACTCTGGTCTTCATAACACTGAAGTGAAGGGGTTTCTATTATATGGAAGCAACCGTTGCAAGGTCAAAAAGAAGCAGAGTTCAGGCCTTCCCTATCATGTCAACTACGTGACGCTAAGTGTTGGTAGCCGGGTGGGGGAAGGAAGGGGTGGGGTGGATGGATGGGAGTTGAGTGGGGTCGGAGGTGTCCCTTACTATCTCTGAACTCTGATGTCTTCATGTTTAAGATGTTAAGTAGTTGCAGCCCCAGCCCTATACCCAATCAACCAGAGAGTGTCCAGTTTGTGTGTGTGGCATCGACACTACATTGAGAAGTGTAGGTAAGTAAACTGCAAAGATTTTATAGCATCTCCAAGGAGCAGTAAACTGCAGGGAGGAAAACCTGTGTAAAGGACAGTCAGAAATGTAATAAAAAAAAAAAAAAAAAAAGTAAAGCCATCACCAAGTCTCAGCAGTTCACAGTGCTAAATTCCAAGCCAAAAAGAAAGATCCAAGCTGAATATTTCAGCAAATGTCTTTAGCCTCAGACACCTGGTTTGGAAACACACCACCACCTGTGCTGCATTAAACCTGCGAAAAACCCAGGAAGGAAATACAGTGTATGAGGCCAGAAAAGGGTGGGCTTCTGAATCCCTTAGGTCAAACAGCAGGCTGTAAATGACTCTTTTTAAAACAGACATATTACTTCCCAAGATTGCGGCCTGCCACAAAGGAAGGTACACACAGCAGTTGTTCCCAGCAAGAGTTATACTATATGGCTATTAGGGGGAATAGAAGCAGCTTGATTCTTGCCAATGACAGGAAATAAGGTCAAGTAAAGATAACAGGTCTTTGAATTAAAGAGGCTTTAAACACACATCCTGGCCTCACGGCTTTAGTAGTGAATAAGAATTATGGAATGCAGCGTCGGGTTTTCTTACTCCCTTTAAGCTAGACTCCTGAAACACACCGTTTCTGTGATTAACGCCAAGGAGGTCTGTGTGGGGAAGGCACCAGCTTCCTCATACCTTTGGCTTGTTTATGCTCTTTCTAAATAAACTTCACTGCCATGTTGCTAGTGAGATCTGGGCTGCTGGGACCATTTCACTAGTTAAAAGTCTTAACAAGTAGTGTATGTGATAGTCTTGGTGGTAAATACCTATAGCTTTAGAGGTCAAGACTGTCTTCCTTCTGTCTAGGTAAATGGGGAAGGGAGATCGTAGAACCCTGCCATAGAGGCTGGTGTGTTTCGATGTTGCTATAGTTTTCAAAGACAAGATATCCAACCAGGCTTTATTTAATTAATAAGACAGAGTATCAGTTCAGGGAGAATAGCAAAACAAAAGAAAAACAAACATCAAAAGATTGTTTGTTGTGTAGAGAAACACCTGGTCGTTAGTCTTCATTCTCTGCCCTGTTGTGCAGACTGTATTTATTATAGACCCACCTTGGTTTTCTTCCTCCCTGGGTGAGGGGGTTGGTGCAGGAGTAGGAGTAGGGGATAGAAGGAGGGAACTGAAGTCAGGCATCCAATTAGAACATTTAGGAAAGCAATCTAGTTCAGTCCTTGAGCCAACTGGCTATTCTACAGATAACCAGCTGGTTGACCAGACTACCTTTTTTTTTGATGCTTGCTGGCATTCGTTCTAGTGCCCAGGACTATAGACCTGGGTTAACTCCCCCCACCCCCAGAACTGCTGAAGAAAGTACACGGATTCTTGGTGCCTTTAGAGTTTCTTTTTCTTTTCTTTTCTTTTCTTTTCTTTTCTTTTCTTTTCTTTTCTTTTCTTTTCTTTTCTTTTCTTTTCTTTTTTCTTTCTTTTTTCTTTTCTTTTCTTTCTTTTTCTTTTCTTTTCTTTCTTTCTTTCTTTCTTTCTTTCTTTCTTTCTTTCTTTCTTTCTTTCTTTCTTTCTTTCTTTCTTTCTTTCTGACAATCAAAATAGGAAAAAGATCTCGTTGACAGTTCAGAATGCTGGCCTAATTATGCCTGAGAGACATCATTTGTTAGAGACACTCAGAGGTGCGGCACGTGGAAACTGAGGCCAGTATTTGCTCAGACGCAGGGCGAAGGGTCAGGGTCATCTGTTTGCTTGCTGTGGGTCCTTAGGCAAGGCACTTTACATCCTGAACCTTGAACACTGGGGATAATGATACTATCTACTTTGTAGGGTTGCTAAGAAACTGAGATAATGCAATGTTAAGCCTGATGCCTGGTGCAGAGTAAGGAAGAGTTCTGGAACTGCTAACTGTTCTCTGTGTTATCATTGTGATCTTTGTAGCTCACATATACCCTTATTGGCTTCATGGGAAGTCTATAAATCTAAAGTTTCACAAATGTTATTTCTGTGATGTAGAGAATGGTTTGAAGCCCTGTCGAATTTCCTTCCATGGTTTGATTTTAATAGATTTTGGTTCCTTGTTTTTTTTTTTTTTTTCCTGAATTAAAAGCACAGATTTTTGCTTCTGAAGTGCTTAAAGGTTTTTTATATGTATAGAATGAGTTTTTCTTTTTTTCAATTGTTAAAAAAAAAGTAAATGAGTATTAGTGAAAAAGAAGTAATTCTATCACTCAGAGATTACCACGCTCCGCATTTTGGTGAATTATTATTGCACATGTTTCACAACTTTTCACCTAATTATGTATCGATTATCTTCTACATCATTAGTCTTCAGTGTCTTGTTTAGTGGCAACAGAGAATTCTACAGGTGAGGCACCTCATTCATTTTAGCAATCCAATCATGACCCTTTCCAGTTTTTCCACTCTCAAATAGCATCATTGTTAAACTCCCAATCACCAGAATCCAAGATTTTGGTTTCCAGCTGTGGGCCTTCATGCCGCCTCTGCCTAAACCTATAGGTTTTCCTAAAAGTTAGAAATCCGCTACATCTAAAACTCACACCAAGGATACCCCTTTCAAAGACAGGGAAGTAAATTCCTCTCTTGTTCCCCAGTGAGAAGAGGCAAAATTGGGGTCATTTTCATGACAGCTATTACCACGTGTGAGGTGCTCCAAAGAGACATTCCTGTCCTTCCACATATTCCCCTAATCATAGGCAATTTCCTCACTGCAGTAGCAACCCCACCTTTCATGGGGGTGTCAAAATGTGTCATCCAAATATATAGTCCCTAAGACAAGGGGAAAGTTTACACACGTGTGTTCTGTGCAATGCTCTAGCGCCTTTAGACAATGTCTCCCCTTCTATTTTGGGCAGACGTGACTGGGAAAGGCTTTTTCTGTTTAAGTGGAATTTGGACTCATTTGAAGGATATATACATGACTTCACTTGCAGTTGAAGATGGGTTGTTTAATCCAGGAGTAGGGATTTCAAAAGGATTTGGATGTATGGGAAGAGCATGGGGTGGGGATGGGGTGTCTTGTGGGAAATTTTGGTTGGCTTCCCAGGCCTACTTAAGAGCTAGGCTACTCCTGGCCAAAAGTGTCAAGTAGGCGAGGGTTGTCTTCTGGGCCATGCCTTGCCTTCTCACTGTCTCAAGCACTAGGAATGTTGTGGATCTCATGTGGACCTCTGGCTCCCACTGAGCCAGCTGCTCAGGCCACCTTCTAGGGAAGCTCCTCACTGCGCGCTAGAAGAGGCCCAACCTTTGTCCTAGAGGAGGAGAGCGATTTTTCTTTCTGCTGGCAGACAGAGGTCTGTAGGGACACAAAGGTTACTGTAAGTATAAAATAGTTTCCTATGGGTGAAGCTGATGTTTGGGGTGCTTAGGATAAGGAGTATGTAGAGGCGCCACAAGTAGAGTGGCCATCGAAACACCCGACACTCAGTTAAATTCAAATTTCAGACAAACAGCAAAGAATATTTTTTAGTATAAGTGTGTACCTTGAATGCACTCTCTCTTATATTTATGATTTCCCCCATTTTTTGAGTTTTTTTCCTCACACCCAATTTGAAAGCGTTTTTGTCTCAAGCCATCTTTCCAAAGCATTGAAATGAGATTTAGAGAAACAGTAACTCCCTCTTATCACGCTCATTTCTTTGTAGTGTGTAATAGTTAACTAGAGCACACACTGTAACAAGTACAGTGGGCTCAGACAAGGTTAGGGACAAACATCCCTTACTTTTGAAGAACACAGCCTCACTCGTAGGAACAGACTACAGAGTACTGGAAAGGGGCCAACTAGGCCAGATGTTCAGCTCGCTCCTGGCAGGATGTTTTCTAGAAAGATCGATGGTCAGTTGGTGAGTTTGCTAACTGGAAAGTAGGAAGGAGGTGACTGTGGCACCAGGCACACGGTAAGTGTTTGGTGAACATTACTGTTGTTATTAGTTGATCTATTGTCAGAGGCTTAATGTATTTATAGTTTATGATTTTATAAACAACAATGTGATAAATACTTCTGTAGTTTTAATCTTTACACAAATCCTCAGTCTTAAAGTTTTGCATGATTCTTAGAATTTTGTAGATGAGACAGATAAGATCTAGGGAGCCAGCTTGTGACTCGGTATTGTTACATTTTCAGGAATTTCATAATGTGGTACAGCCATTTAAAAAATAAAATTATATAAGCATAACTAAATTATAATGCAATAAATTATGTATTAAATAAGTAAACCAAGGTCATAAATACTCAAAACTCATCACCTACTAGTTATTGTATTTTACTATAATTGAAGCTCTTGGAGTTGTGTGTGTTGTATGTGAAGGGTGGAAATACTGGAAAATGATGTGCTACTGCATGTCTGTGTTCAAAGTGGTGTCAGTGACCGAGTAATGGCATGTTACCTGGAAATCAGCCATGGTGGGAGATTTTATACCATGGAAATTGGCAAGTGGTACAAATCAGGGCCATGTTTTATTGTTGTTAAATGTTTATGTTGTAGTATTTATACCACTGCAGGGAAGTGAAATAGCTACATAGCTAATGACAGAACTGGAAGAGGAATCCATTTCTCCTGACGCTGTCAGAGCTTTTTGGACCATGTTTTGGAAAGCTGTTATTGTCTTTTTTTTTTAAATTTTATTATTATTATATATTTTTTAAGATTTTATTATTTATTCATGAGACACACAGAGAGAGAGAGAGAGAGAGGCAGAGACACAGGCAGAGGGAGAAGCAGGCTCCATGCAGGGAGCCTGATGTGGGACTCGATCCCGGGTCTCCAGGATCAGGCCCTGGGCTGAAGGCGGCGCTAAACTGCTGAGCCACCCGGGCTGCCCTGTTATTGTCTTTTTAATCCTTACCTTACTAGTATACTCTAACACCTCTTAAACTTCCAAGCAGTCTTCACCCAAAAGCATGGAACTGTTTAGGCTATTGAGAAAGTCAGACATTTATAAAGCACTTACTGTGTGCTAAAGATGGAGAACACAAAGATGAATAAGACATAGAGTGTTCTCAAATAGTGATGCCCCAGACTGTGGGTCCCTGAGTTGATGAAAGACTTAAGTCCTTGCCTTCTATTAAATTAAAGAAAATAAATCAAGTCATATGTACATATATAATGTAGTTAATTTTCATCATTAACATGTAAAATGTACACAATAATATAAATTAGATATATATACACACACAGTTGCTTTATTATCACGTGGTGGTCTATACCTTGAAAAAATATAAATAGGGTCTTATTATAGTAAAAAGAGCTAAGGGAGGCAGAAAAAGATAGTGATGGATAGTATGAGCTCTGAAGTCAGACTAACTTGGGTTCAGGTCCTGACTTGATCCCCTACTAGCTCTACTACCTTGGGCAAATTACTTAACTTCCCTAAACTTTGGTTTCCTTGGGACAATAAAAATAGTAATCTCCTCATAAGGTTCGTTTGAAGAGTAAACAACAATCTAAAGTGCTCTGTGCCTGGTATGGAATCAGCACTCACAAAGTGTCAGCTTAAGATACCTTGAAGAAATAAGTCTTAAAAGAGAAAAATATTAATTCTTTGGGATTGCACACAATTCACGGATTCCTGAAGTTGGAATTTCTGCTAAGTAAATCCTGGTTTACTCTGGAAGGATTACCTCCAGGCTTAGAGTAGAGACTTCTAAGAGCTCCAAGGTACCCCTGGACCCCTGAGCTTGTCCTTGTCCTCTGGTGACCTGGCCCCACGTCTCATCTCACCCATAACTGACTTGTCCCTCACCCCTTCCTGTGTCTCACTTCCAACCTCGGCAGTCTGCCCAATGTGCTCTTATTCGGTCACCAAAGATTTCCTGAATCATCTTTTTATGGTGTTTGACACTCTGATAACTGCTTTTATCTTTAGGTAGGTTTGGCCAATACAGCTTTTAACTTTATGTACCCAAAGGTAGAAAAAAGCAGAGGCAAGGAGGCTTGAGGAAAGACGTGGAAAGGGGTAAAAATATTTGTTAAATCTGTGTTTTCACTTTGGTTTATTTTAAGAATGAATATTACTCAGAAATATCAGAGTGGAGTACTGCTATATTTTTGGAAAGTGACATTCTTCTTATTAAGCTTTTTAGTAGTGATTCTATAGTCAGAATTATTTAGTTACATGTATACCATGTGTTTCATCCCTCTTCCTATAGCTCAGCTATTCCTCTGGGCCATATTCCTTTTAGGAGTATGTTCTTTAAGAAGCACGTCTAGTGAGAGTCTTTTGGTGAATTTTCTGTTTTTGTTTACCTAAAAGTACCTTTACTCTCATTCATGAAAGATAATTTCTCTAAGTCCATAATTTTAGGTTGAAAGTTATTTTCTCTCAGCACTTTGAAGGTCTTATCCCACTGTCTACTGACTCCTGTCATTGAGAAGTGTTCGCTAAGCTTAATTTTAATTTTAATTCCTCTGAAGGAGTCCATCTTTGCTCTCTAGCTACTTTATTTATTTATTTATTTATTTAAAAGATTTATTTATTTATTTATTTATTTTTTATTTATGATAGACACACACACACACACAGAGGCAGAGACACAGGCATGGGGAGAAGCAGGCTCCATGCTGGGAGCCCGATGTGGGACTCCATCCCGGGACTCCAGGATTGCAACCTGGGCCCAAAGGCTGGCGCCAAACCGCTGAGCCACCCAGGGATCCCCTCTCTAGCTACTTTATTTATTTATTTATTTATTTTTATTTCTGTAATTTATTTTATTTTATTTTATTTTATTATTTTATTTTATTTTAATTTATTTTTTATTGGTGTTCAATTTACCAACATACAGAATAACCCCCAGTGCCCGTCACCCATTCACTCTAGCTATTTTAAACATCCTTTCTTGGTCTAGAATTCACTGCTTTGAATGCATTGGAATTCCTGAATAAGAGATTGGAATCAGATCAATTTGGGAAAATTCTCAACATTCTCTTTTACTGTCTTCTGGAGTACCAATTAAGTATCTGTGGGACCTTCTCACTAACTTTTTGTTTACTTACCCTCTTTTTCATATATTTGGCTTTCTTTATGTGTTGTCTTCTGTTAAATTTCTTCAGACCTATTTGGTTTCTTTAGTTGTGATTTTTTTTTTTAAATCTGTGGCTTAACCCTTGCATTGAATTTTAAATTTAAATTTAAATATTTTAATTTCAAGAAGTTATAGTTGGTTTGTTTTTAGATGAGTTTTTATTTGTGTTTTTGATTCTTTCTATTTCTTAAAAACATATTAAACATTCTTATTTTATGTTTTGTTTCCAGTAATTCTAATACCTGAAGTCTTTATGAATCAAGTTCTTTTATTGGTTGTTTCTGCTGATTTCCACTCTTGGTGTCTTATTTCCTTTTGTGTAATTTTTGATTGTGAATTCATTTGCTGACACTTTTATTTATTTTATTTTTAAAGATTTTACTTATTTATTCATAAGAGACACAGAGAGAGAGAGAGGCAGAGACATAGGCAGAGAGACAAGCAGGCTCCATACAGGGAGCCTGATGTGGGACTTGATCCCGGGACTCGAGGATCGCGCCCTGGGGCAAAGGCAGACACTTAACTGCTGAGCCACCCAGGCATCCCAACTTTTTATTTTAAATGAAATTTTCCTTGCCTTTTTTTGGCACAATGTAGATACCAAAATTTATGGCCCCAAATCTCTGTATGTGGTCAAATTTGTGGTTATATAATCTCAGGGAAATTTTAATTTTAGTTTTTTTCTTGTTTCACCCAGAGCCAGGGCTGTGCCAGACCATTTTCTTTGTTGTTTGCCACTGCTGGGTGGATTTTCTTCTAGTTTACCTTTTTCTCAGGGCATAGGCTACTTGAGTCCTGGCTTTCTGCAGGCTAGTCTGGCCCTTCACTCTACATGAGATACCTGCAGATCCATAGATGCCCCCAGTGGAGGCAGTCACTTAACTCTGGCCTCCTGCTTCAACTGTGGCCTCAGGAAGGTAAAATACTGTTATTTTCTTGGAAACTTGTTTGCTTATTTAAAGGAGGGCTTTGGGGATGCCTGGGTGGCTCAGCGGTTAAGCATCTAGCTTATCAGTCTCCCTGCATGGAACCTGCTTCTCCCTCTGCCTGTGTCTCTGCCTCTCTCTCTCTTTGTGTCTCTCATGAATAAATAAGTAAAATCTTAAAAAAAAAATAAAGGAGGGCTTTCTATGTTTTGTTTAGCATTTTATTTATTCATAGGGGGGAGAGGTGGAGAGTAGGGAGAGAGAGAGAGAGAGAGAGAGAGAGAGAATCTTAAGCAGACTTTATGCCCAGCGTGGATCTCAGCCCTGAGCCTCAATCTCACAACCCTGAGATCATGACCTGAGCCAAAATCAAGAGTCAGACACAACCAACTGAACCACGCAGGTGCCTCTTTTGTTTAGCATTTTCAACTTTTTTTTCCCGTCACCATAGTGTTTCAGGATAGCTAGGCGACTGTATTGCTAGAAATGGAAATCTGTGTGCTTTTGTTTTGATTGCTGATTTTCTGAGAATGCTTTTATTATATCTTGGAGCTATTATTTTCTGGCAGCCCAAGAAAAATTAATTTTGGACAATGTAAACCAGGAGAAAAATGGGGTTCATTTGACAGAAACTCACTTTCTAGGAAACTCAACTCTTTTGGCTAACTCTGCAGTCTAGTCTGCTTACATAGTGGCCATCATCAGGTATTTATTGAGCTCAGGACTGCTAAGGAATGGCAGAGCTAACTAACAGACATAGAGGGGCCCCTTCCTGAGGCCTCTCTAAGAAATTCACGAACAAGCATTATGGATTCTCATGCTGCTTGGAGAGGAAGGGCCAAATCGTCCCCTTAGACTGGCTTCTCATTTGCAGATGAGTGGATTGGTGCCAGAGAGAACATTTCCTTCAGGATCATGGAGCTGGTTAGCAGTGGCTGGGACTCCCCTCAAAGATACAAATGCAGAAAGTTCATTATTATTTTTAAAATTTTGCTTATGAATTTATTCAGACTTCTGTTCACTGAACATTAATTGAATACCTTCTCTATGCTAGGTCATAGGATGCCCTTTAGCTAGTAGGTACTCAGTAAATGGTAATGTACACACGTATTTGCCTATGTATAGAAACAGACCCTCAATTGCTTGTAAATATCTTTTACTCCCCCCCCCACCCCAACACTGAGCTACATCCTTCCCTTAATATAGGTGAGAAGTTTGAGGTTAATGGAGAGAATGATAAAACAGGGTAAGTTGTTACAGAGCCCATGGGATATGGTTAGGATTGTCTGAGCTCAGTGTCTTTACTGGATCAAGACTCAGAGAGGGAAGGAAATCAGTGAGAGTTGGCTGCTGGCATATATTTGAGTCTTTTTTTTTTTTTTTAAGGATTTTATTTATTTATGAGAGGCACAGAGAGAGAGAGAGGCAGAGACACAGGCAGAGGGAGAAAGCAGGCTCCCCACAAGGAGCCCGACGCAGGACTCGATCCCAGATCCTGGGATCATGCCCTGAACTGAAGGCAGACGCCCAACTGCCGAGCCACCTAGGCGTCCCTGTATTTGAGTCTTGACACTGCCACATACTAGCTGTTAGGCTAGCTCTGAGCCTTAGTTTCCTCTTCTGTAGAATGGGAATTACTGCTACTGAGTGCTATGCACTCCAGAGACACTGTCTTTGTCTTTAAGAATATGTATGAAAAAGTCAGAAAAGAGATTTCTGTAATGTCCTAAGTAACAAGAAAAACTCATCTTTAATCTATTATGCCAAGAAGTTCATGTGGTTCTATTTAGCTAGATAGGTGTACCTATAGCCTGGCTTACACTGGCAAAGAAGGACGGTCATTTCTGTGAACTGACTACTCTTTCTCCTCAGAGAATGAACCTACTAAGTTTGGTCTTTAGCTTTTATACCTCAAATGAGGCTACTATCATGTAGATTTACCTAGCCACTAGGTGGCCAGAGTTATTCATGAAAGGCTGCAGTTAGCAACGAAATCATAAAAATCTTAAAATTTCTTGCATTTGGAGAATCTGCTGTGCAAAACCAAATCCTGTTTGAGTGTAGAAGCTAACAAAAACAAACAGCAGCAACAAAGCAAACAAACATCTTGACACCCTAGGAAAAAGCCGTAGTTCATTGTTTGATGAATGAATGAATCCAACTCTGCTTCCAAAGACAATGCTGCTCATTCAGAAACTGTCAAGAGTAATTTTTCACGACTTCAGAGTTAGGTTTTTAAACTCCCTGCCAGTTCCCACCATGGAAGCAGGACTCCTGGACAGATCCATTTGGAACAGCGTTTGCGGGACCCAAGTAGCTGATGCTGGATGGGGTGCTGGCTGCCTGGGAGGGAGTGTTTAAGGGGGGAGGTTTGCACAGCCATGGACGATGAGAAACATGGAAGGGCTGGAGTGAAGGGTTCTTTTGCAATAGAAACCTTTCATAAGCCATGCCTGGTGGGTGGCATCCCAGATGGACCTCTGTTGGGTTGGAGCTTATGAAATGGTTCAGCCTGATATCTGCCCCGCTCTCAGGGTAGAAGAAGGTTTGCTTATTGAGGAGAGTGAATTGGACACAGATGCTGCAGGCCATGGGCTTGCCCTGGCTTGCCCGTCTTCCTGGCAAGACAAGCAGTTATTAGAGGCTGGTGACGACTCCCTGTGTCTGGGGACGAGCTGTCTGCATTTCTAGGAGACGGCTCCTTCCCAAGGGGAAAGAAAGGTGCCAGGCTGTAGAAGGGTCCAATTATTGGCGGCTCTATTTTGCAGAATGATTGTCTTTGAGTGAAGTATGTGTTACAGAATTAAACTTGGTATTTTTAATTAACATAAAAGAGTCTCAGTTCTCACATGCTATATATATGTATAAAAAAAAATTATTTACACACCTCTCAGTAAATGGCTTCAGAGCCACTTTACTACCTGAGAATCTTCTTGGTCAGTGTCCCAAGGGAAATTGTGAATGTTTGATTTCATAAATGGGTTTTTAATAAATTTGTGTTTTGAATGACACTTTTGTTTAACTTACTTAGGACTTCTGTAAATCTTTGCTATCACTATCAAAGGTAAGCCATTTCTGCTAACACTGTTGTATTCAGATCTGAGGGGTTGAATGGGCCATGGCTCTCTTACCAGGGCCAAAATAGAAGAATTTTCCAGGAGCTTTTGGATATTTATGGCCTACCATCATAAGCTGAAAAACTGGCATCCCCATTCCAGGGTCTTGAGGTGAGTTTGTGCTTGGTGGCTAATGGTTCAGAGGACTATTCTGACCTTGACCTTTGAGTAAACCAATGAGTTAATGCCACTGACCCAGCTCTGTGACTGCAACAACAGGCACCTCTGGATTTGGGAATCCCATTTGACTTTTAATCCTAGTTTTGCTGATGTACAAACTGTATGACCTTGTACAATCTAATCAACTACTCAGAACCTTGTGAAATGGAGAAATAATGCCTTCTTCACAGGACAGTGTGGATGAGAATAAAATGAGTTAATGTGCCAAGTGCCAAATTAAAAACTTGTCAGTGGACAATGACTGACAGTGGCCCAACTACTTCTACCCTCAGAGTCCACCTCACTTTGAAAGTAGGGGGATAATCAGAAAGGCTGCAGATTCTTTTTCTTTTTTCTTTTTTCTTTAGGCACAGAGAAGAGTTTGATCCTCTTGAAGTAGATGACTCCCAGATTTGTAGTCCAGCCTCAATACCTCTCCCAGAACAGAACATGAGAGACTCCTAACTCTGGGAAATGAACTAGGGGTGGTGGAAGGGGAGGTGGGGGGGGGGTGACTGGGTGACGGGCACTGAGGAGGGCACTTGATGGGATGAGCACTGGGTGTTATTCTATATGTTGGCAAATTGAACACCAATAAAAAATAAATTTATAAAAAAATACCTCTCCCAGGTTTCAGGCTTATGTGGAATATTCACAAATGATGATTCTATTGTGTTAGGCTGAAGCACACAAACACAAAACTCATCTCTGCTTCTGCCGCCCAATCCCCCAACACAAGCCCCAACCAGGAAACCTGGTTTCCCTTTCTTTGTTTTTTTCTGTTAAGAACAACAGCATTAGGGATCCCTGGGTGGCGCAGCGGTTTGGCGCCTGCCTTTGGCCCAGGGCGCGATCCTGGAGACCTGGGATCAAATCCCACGTCGGGCTCCCGGTGCATGGAGCCTGCTTCTCCCTCTGCCTGTGTCTCTGCCTCTCTCTCTCTGTGTGTGACTATCATAAATAAATAAAAATTAAAAAAAAATTAAAAAATTAAAAAAAAGACTTTAAAGAACAGCAGCATTAAAAAAAAAAACCAGCATTGTTCAAGATGCACAGACTTGAGCTTAAAGATTTATTTATTTATTTTAGAGAAGAGGGAACCAGAGGGAGCTGGGGGGTGGGGTGGGGCAGAGAGAGAGAGAGAGAGAGAGAAGCAACAGACTTTCTGCTGAGCAGGGAGCTGGTCAGTCAGTCACGGGGCTCCACACAGGGCTCAATCGCAGGATCCTGAGATCATGTCCCCAGCCGAAACCAAGAGTCAGAGCCTCAACCACCTGAGCCACATAGGAACCTCATGCTGATTTGAACTTGGAGTCAGTCATCTTTGTCTCCTTTTTGACTTTCATCCTCACACAGTAAGCCTCTAAATCCAACTAAAGCCTCCTTTCTTCTTCCTCCCTCCCTCCCAGCCTCCATCCTCCTTTCCTTTATTCATGCCCTTCTCTGTGCTGCAGCTCAGATTTGATAGAAAGTGTCTGTGGAGGTTGTTCAGGTCTTCTTATCCCTTCTTACCCCATCCTGTCATTTCGCATCAGAGTTTATCTGGCTCTGGCATTGGCCTCTCCTGTCATTGTCCACCCCAACCCCCAACACACACAAATTCAGTTGCCTCCTCAGCTTCCTGTGTGCCATTTTCCTGCTCGTGATCTTCCAAAGGTTCCATGTGGTCTGCAGGAAAGATTCCTTAGTTCAGTTTGCCCACCTTTCCCTTCCGATGTAATCTCTCATTTTCTCTGCTCCAGCCATGTATGTTCGCATACTGGAATTGTCACTCCCTTTCCCAGCCAAGTTCTTCATCTTCCATCTACCCACCTCATCTTCTAGTTACTACTTAATCTAGGAGGTCTTCTAGACTCTTTCTTAATTGGTTGGAATTGCAGTCCTTCCTGACATTCGTGTACTTGCTTCAGCACCCAAACTTTCTTCCATATTTCATCCATACTTTCTTTATTCTATTGTTGGGGTTACATTCCAGAGTCAAATAAGACATGATCTATGAGATGCCCCCAACAGCCAATATGTCACCCTGGGTGATAATGCAGCATAGTAGTTAAGAGTTGGCTTCTCTGGTGTCAGATGGATCTAGGTCCAGATCCCAGCTGTACCACTTATTAGCTGCATGATTGAGCAAACTTTTCATCTCCTTCACCTCTGTTCCCCCATCTGTAAAGCTGAGGAGTAGGAGTGCCCACTTCACATGGTTATACGTGAAGGGGATAATATGTGGTAAAGCACTCAGCATAGTGGCTGGCACCTCGTAAGTGATTCAAGAAATGATTGTTATTATCCTTTATTTTCTCACTTTAACTTTCCATGGCTGGTTTAGCAGTAATGAAGATGAATAGTGATACCAAATTTCTTTTTCTAGGCCTCTGTAAACTGTATGGTCAAAAGACTGCAAATGGAAGTCAGAGAAATGGAAGCAATAGTTTACCAAGTTGTAAGATTTTCAAAGGCAAAGATAATGTTACATTTATCTTTATGTCTCTATCCTAGAATGGGAATGTAGTAAGCATTCAAAAATATATGATTAAGTCAACTAAATGTTGAGTTGCAAAAACTTAATCACAAACATGTGGTCAATTTTCATTTCTGTCTATTTCTTACAGTTGTCAAAGTAAACTTACAGAATGCTGGGATTCACTCACTCTCTGCCCTTAAAGAAAAAGTATGGAGACATATATATATGTGTGTATCTGTGTGTGTGTTTGTATGTTTGTAAACATATATATGAAGGCACTCATGCATATTTAAATTGTCATTGTTCTTTTGGTCTGGCTTCACTGGATTTAGTGTGTGTTCCTCTCCCTCTTTTCCATCCTAGACTTTGGATTTGGCTCTGTCACTAGGTCTGACCCTAGGTTTGTCCTTGGATTATAAACAAGGAGAGCCTTCCTGAAAGGAGAGCTACCTATATCTGACCTACTTGAGTTTGGCCTTAGAATGAAATCTTCAGGGATCCAGCCTTCATGGTGAGCTGGAAGAAGTCATGAAGGAGAGGCCCATTAGGTCTGTGGATTACTGATGAGCTTTGCCATCAAAGCTTCTACATTTATTTCTGGGCCATTACACTGAATTTGTCACAGTGTGGTTCATGCTCTTTATAAGTTTCTGGTATGGATGTATAAATGTGCATTCAGTGTGTTTGCTTTGTTGGCACTCCTTAGGTTCTGGGAACTTTAAAGATAGAAATTTAACATGTAAATTTTAATACAATTCAATGCATATATTATGTATTTATTATGTGCCAAGCACCATGTTGGGCACTTTTGGAAGGATTGAGGCACTTAACATTTAAGTAGTTGTTAGGTTGTTGAGTGAATGGCAGGTTGGGTTGTTCTCCTTTCATCTTCTTCTGTCCTTTTTCTTGTCATGCTTGGCAGGGTAGAGAAAGAGCCTTTGTGAGGAAGACAATGCATCAGAGTTGTGGCCACTATTACCAAGTATTTGTCTGTATTGTAGATGTTGTTGACTGTGGAGAGCATGAAAGATCTGGTGCCCCCTAAGGTTCTGGAGGACCTTGAGGGTCTGCCCTACCCCTCCAAATGGAACCAAGACCCAGGGGGAGGATTAGGGTGGTAGAAAAGACCAAATTATTCATAAGAGTGCAGTAGGAAAATGACTAGAGATGAAACAAAGGAATCTTGGAAAGGACCTTAGAGTCACCATCATTGAAGGGCTGGTCTCCTTGAGGGTTTGGGAAGTGGGGGGTAGAGAAGCATTCATAGGCCCATGGCTGGTGCACTGTGGCCACAGGGGATAGGATACACCCCTACTGCCTGACTGTAGACATTTCACTAAGGTCTGATCATGTCATTCTTTCTGAGCCTTTGATTCCCCCAAACTATCACTTTACTCCAGCTGTGGGCTAACATCACTCTGGTTCTGTGGCTTTGGCTCAGCTGACATGGGTGGGGCCCGTGAAGTTTTGAACTTCCATGTCTGGATTTTGGGTCTGCAGGTTGTCTGCTGACCCGGGCAGAGGGTTACTAAAATGCTACCCCACACTGTTCCTAGTCCTGCTGTCTGCTTCCTTCCCCCAGAATGGGTGCAGGGACTGTTCTGGGCTTCTCCTGGCCACATCTAGGGAGAATCAGAACCGTCTTTCCTGGGGCATTTCTGGTGGAGAAGATGCCTTCTTTGGTTGTGAGCTCTGCAGCTGGCCTGCCCTGGGCCCTTCTTCAGACTCTGCCAGCTCTTGGCATTGTAGTTTGAAACCTCTGGCTTAGGGAAGAATAGATGTCTCAGGACTGAACTTGAGAACAGAACAGGAGAGGGATATCTTTTTCTTTTTTTTTAATAAATTTATTTTTTATTGGTGTTCAATTTAGGAGAGGGATATCTACCCAGTTAGGGGTGGAAAGGAAAAGAAAGCAGCAGATAGGACTGAGACAGTAACCAGAAATTGAATTTATTAAGTAATAAAAATGAGAAGGGGATCTAGGGGTTGTTCAGTGTTTCATATGGTTAGGATGATGCAGGACTCTGAGAAGGGGATCTAGGGGTTGTTCAGTGTTTCATATGGTTAGGATGATGCAGGACTCTGAGTCTTCTCCATTGCCTAGTGGCGCCAGGTGGTTCAGATGGAAGGAGGCTGTTGGGCTACTGGGAGGCCACCAGAGACTGTGGACACTGGATGGTGGGGATCAAGGAAGAAAAGCACATCTTATAAAGCACTCAGGATGAGTGGGTAAGAAGGCTTTTCCAGGAAAACACGAATGAGAAGTCTAGTTCTTATACTAGGATTCATGTCCCTGAATTTACCAACAGGTCTGAAGTTCATTACAAACCCACGCCATTAACTTTCATGTCTGCTAGGGAGAGTCTAGAGCACGCAGACGAGAGCTCAGCTCTGAGTTTGGCTGTGCATGTTCAAATTCTGGCTCTGCCGCCTGCTGGTTGTGCAACATTGAGCAAGTGGTTCTCTCTAAGCTCTAGTTGTTTTTTTTTTGTTTTTTTGTTTTTTTACTGAAATGGGTAGAATAATACTGGTATATTTTTGCTATTCAGAGAATTAATGAGTTAGACTCTATAAACTGCTTGACATTGGAAATGCCCAATAAATGGTAGGTATTATTACCTTTGTAACACTGAAGTTTTAATATCATCATGTGCTTATTGGCAAGCAGAGGTGACTTAGTCATTATGTATTGATAATTCTGGATCATACTGGGCCATCTTGTCCTGGCTCTGGAGCAGAAGCTGCATCCAGGTGTGCATGAGTAGGTCAGGCAGGGCTTTCTTTGTCTCCTGCCAGAGATATCAACACAGATGTGGGCCTTTAGGAAGACCTCAGAGTTCTAGGCCTATGGCTGTTTCTACATGGAATAGAGTATTTGGGGCTGGGGTAGAGTTAACTATCTCTACAGAGCCCTCTGTATGCTTTGGCCCCAGGGTCTCATCACAGAATGTAAGGAAACTCCTTTTCTTTCATGGGCCATTAGGAATCCTCAACTGGAGGCTCAGTCTCATCTTACTTATTGGGACCTTGAGGGGAGACTTGAACTTGGCTCACAATTTAGTTTCTACATGTTAAGTTCTGTCTGATAGCCTGGGGAGGGGGTCTCCAAAGGTGGTCACACTTGGGAGAAAACCATGAAATCCCTGGAGAGAAAGTCACCTGGAATGAAGAATGTTGGCAGAGATGGGTTAAGCAGCAGGGCTGGGAGGAATTCAGGTACATGTTGACTCCATTCCCATGCCTGCTCCCTCCTGAACCCCTCACTGAACAGTACTCTGGAAAAGAGCTTGGTGCTGAGGCAAGAGCTGTCACTTGGAGCCCAACACTTCTGCTGCAGGAACCCCAGGGAACAGGAGAAGAACCCTGGAGGTGGGTGGTCAGGAGGAGCCCTGTGGCAGCCTGGGTTGCATCGTGGGAGTCAGGACAAGAGCAGCAGAGCAGGGTAGTGAGGCATAGCAAGAGGCTGCACTGTGTATAGCTAGACTCTCCTAAAATGGATTTCCACCTCTCCATAAAGGGCATAATAGTAGAACCTACCTCTCATATTGGAGAGGTAGAAGGGTCTAGAATGGTGCCTGGCACATAGTAGGTGTTCAGTAAATGTTAGCCATTATTGTTTGAGAGAGTTTCCCAGACAAAACTCCTAAAGGAAGTCATTGGGAGTGGAGGGAAAAGAGTGGCCAGTTTAGAGTATGTCTATAACTGTCAAAACAAGGGGCATCTGAATACCGTGCACACAGGGTCTACTTCCCACCAGCTGTCTCTCCAGCTCTTTGGTCCCTGTGGCCTCTGAGCCTGGGACTGGGCCCCAAGGAGACATTGGCTTGTGTAAAGTGTATGGTTAATTCATAAGCATTAAATTGATGGCTCTGCTCTGGGTTTACTGAAGCAGCCTACTCTGGGCCAATGGGAACAGTCTTTAAAAACCCTGACTGTTCCCTGTGCTTTGCATTTGGTGCAGGGCTATGTGGTAGGAAAACCTTGCTTGGTTTCCTCACATTGTTCTTTCAGTGGGGAGATAACTGTCTTCACTTTTTCATCCTAGCAGCTTGTCTCCCCCACTTGCTGAAATCTCCATGCTGCTGAGATCCTACTCATTTTTCAAGGCCTCACTCATGTTGGGATAAATCATTTCTTGCTCCCAGATTCCTTATTTACACATTATCCTTGGTCAATTATTCTATTTGTTCTACAATAATTCATATACCTCTGCTTCCCTTACTATGTTTTCAGTTCTTTGGGAGAGCATGCACGTGCATATGTGTCTCTTACTCATCACTTCATCCTCCGTGGGGTCATGCCTATTTACTAAAACTGATATGAAGTCTCATGAAGTCAGCAATCATCATCCGTATTTGGCAGATGAAGAAAGTGCCTTACTCAATGCCATTCTGCTGGTGGGGGAAGGAGCCAAGATCCAGGTGACTCAAGGCCCCAGCCTTACCCACTGCACCACATTGACTGTCACGGGAGGAACCTAACTATCCCATTAATCGAACTTGGTCAGTCTCACAGATTCAGGAATGTGTATTCCTGACAATCAGGGACGATAGACCATTTCCCCTTCTGACAGAACTGTGTCTAAAAGAGTGCCAAGATCATCATCATGAATTTTTTTCCAGAAAGGAAAAAAGTAGTTTTTTCAACTACTGCCAGTAGTTTGAAAAGAAGATGTCATACCTTTACAATGCTGCTTCTCCTTTAGCATGGACGGCCTCTCTGGGACTGCTGGCTATTTGAGTGTTATCTCAAATTATAAGCCCTCCAGTTTGAAAGATATTGAATAAGTCTGCTTATGATCAGCATTTGGAAGGTGTTTCTCCTACTTCCCCCCAGCTAACGTTGCAGTTCCACTAGCTGAGTCACTTATCTCAGAGCATTAATTAATACCTGGGGTCTTTTCCTGTCTTAGGAAAATGTTCTAGTAACTCATTTTCTCTTTTCTGTTAAAGTCATTGAATTAAATCATCCTTTTGATGAAATTTTAAAAACCCATTAATGAAAATGTTTGTATATTAACAGAGTACCATGATATCTATCGAGATTTAAATATTTATTGGGCAGACAGGAGAAATGGTTAAATTCCCTTATGAAAATCAATCAAAACTGCCCTCAAAGCCCGGTCTTATAAATAGTGTCACATACCAGCCACACTCACCCTCTCATCTGCTTTTCTGGTGCTAAATTCAGTCAGCTGAGACCAAGCTACCATGTAAGGAACAGATTAAACTAACATCCATCAAGGTGAAAGATAATTATTGCTTGTGTCAGACAACACCTGCTTTTGTAGCATTCCTCCACTTAGTTAAACTGGAGACAGGCTAAACTTTCCACCGAATTTTCCATTTGACAGTTGCTCCAGGCAGTGTGTCTGCAGAACACCCTTGCTATGTTTACATTTTTGAGGCAGATTAAAAATGTCACCTGTGAAATATAACCCCAAAATCTCGAACTGTAATATATTAACATATATAAATATAGGGGCTGAATGGGAGTCAGACTGAAGGGGAAGGCAAATCCTTAACTGCTTCTGGAGCAGAAATCTTTCATCATATGTCTTATATGACGTTAAACGTGCAGATTGTCCACAGATACTCTTCATACTTCAAATCATGGTGGTGTTGATCACTCTTCACTTTACGATTTTAAGATTATTAATCACTTCTCAACAGCTTCTGGTATTTTCTTACCAATGGAGAGCCAGAAGTCAGGTGCCATTTGGAATATGTGAGCTCTGGGTTTCCTTTCTATGGTGATGATGACATTTTGCCTGAGAAAGGAATCTCTGACCTGGGGCAAAAATCTGAAATGAAGTTTTTTAAATTGAAAAGTAACACTGGTGTGGCAACTACAGAAGTGCTAATGTCATTGCCAAGGATGCTGTCCCTTGATGGAACACAGGAGAACAAAAAGTAGAGAGGAGAGGCCCTGGTATACTTCTAGGTGTTTAAGCTGGGACATATTTCCATACATATCCAAGAAACAGAAGAAGAAAAAGCAACACGTTGGTTCCTTTCTCTGGGGAAGGGTTATGGACCTGCAGGTTTTCTGGGTGTTAATCTTACTCTTGACATTTGTATCGATTTCAATTACCATTTCTTTTGATATACTCTAAATATAAGCTCCAACCCCACTGAAGGTGGGAAGAAGACTCAAGGCTTCCCTCTAATACAGGGGTAGACATTAAAAGGCATTTAAGATACTTAATTTTAGGGATTACGGTAATGAGTATATTTTTTAAAATTCCTGTTGTCTCCACCTACTCATCCTCCACATGTACTCAGGTTCCAAGCTCTCTGATGGTTCCTGAGTCTGGTCTCTCCTCTGTCTCCCCACCCCAGACACCCCTTTTGCTTTCATTCAGACCTGTGTATCCCTTCAGGAAGGATTGCTGTGGTAGTCCTTCCTCCTTTTCTTTCCAGTCTCCTCCATCTGGAACTGACTTCTGTGCACCAACAGTCATTTGTCCCAAACACAAGTGAGAAGGTCACTCCCCTGCTTAGAACGTCTAATCCCTTGATGTTAGGTAGCTCCATTTCTCATTCCTTATTGTGACCTTCAGGGTCTTTGTAATCTGGCCTCAACCTTTTAAAATCAGCTCTATCAGTTAGGATGTTTTTGGCTGCAAGTAACAGAAACTGTGACTCAAACAATGGGAAGATCTCACAATCTAAGCACACCTCAGAGGGAGACCACAGGTTGTTGGTTTCAAGGACTCGGTGATAACAGTCAAGATCTAGCTTCTTTTCACCTGCCTCCTATGTTCTTTGTGTGTTGATTTCATCCTCAAGCTGTGCAGCAAGATGGCTGGAGGGGTTCTAGGTGTCACAATCAGACCTAACAATGTATCTGGATGAAGGAATCCCACATGAAGAGAGGAGGAACATTCCTCAGGGCCACCCTTCCCAGCAGATGCCCCTTCATGTCTCATTGGCCAGACCTGGCTCATACTTAGCTCCCCAATCAGCTGCAACATGGGCTGGCATCATTATCAGGACAGCCGGGCCCCTTCTATCACTGGGCAGTGATGCTAGCTTTCCCTGAGCTACATGCTTCAATGGCATAGAGGGAGGGATCTGAGCAAAACTGTGATTTTGTTAAGAAGGAATTAGGGAGGAACTGATGCTGGATAGGCAACAAACCTTGTCCACCACCAGGTTTTCTGGCACAAAGAAGAATTTATGGTACCCTCAACCCATCACGTTCTGCCAAACCAATCATGGCTTTTGCATTTGTTCTGAAAAATATCTTGGTTTCCCACTTTTTTTCTGGAAAATTCTCCATCCTTTATGACTGCATTCGTTTCTCAATGCTGTTGTAACAAATCACCATAGACTTCATGACTTAAGACAAAGGAAATCTATTTACAGTTATTACAGATCTGGAGATCAGAAATCTGAAATGTGTCTCAGGTTGCTAAAATAAAGGTGTCCCTTTGAGAGATTGCCCATATTTCTTGGCTCATGGCCATATCATTCTGACCTTTACCTCTGTCATCTCTTTCTGATCCCCCTATGTCTCCCTTAAAAGGACCTTTGTGGTGACACTGGGCCACCCAAATAATCCAAGATAATGTCTCATCTCAAGATCCTTAGCTAAATCATATCTACAAAGTCCCTTTTGCCACATAAGGTAACATAGGCACAGGTTCTGGGGATCAGGACATGGACATCTTAAGGGGAACATTTTTTTTTTGCCCACCACAATGACCTAGCATGATTGCCACCTTCTCTGCACTGTCTTCCCTGAGTCCACTCCAAAAAGGTCACTTTGGCAGAAACAAAGATGAGACTGGAAAGAGGCAGGATATTTGTCCACCTCGGGGTACTGGTCTCAGTACCACCTTCCCTGGCCACCCAAGAGAGGCTGGATAGCAATGTTCTGTGGCCATGGAGTCTCTCAGACCCCTTCTCTGGGTATGGCCTCTCACCTCTCTTTCTCTGTTTTTGACCCGACATTGAACTTCCTTCAAGCTTGAGTCAAAGAGACCTTGTACCCAACCTATTGTGGTTTGTGGAGGCATTCGCAAAAGGAAATGAAGAAGAAATTCTACCCACAGGACAAAGTATTAGCTTTATCTGCCCCAGGTTGCAATGATTTTTCTAGAGTGAGCCTTCTCTTCTGACCATATGCTGTCCTGCCCAGGCTTGGGTTCTTTGTCAATGGACAGAAGTGATTTAGGTCACACCAAAATGTCTCTCTGTCTCTTTCTCTTTCTTTTTTTTTTTTTTTTTCTTTCTCTTTCTAATAATTTATTGTGTATGCCTGTGAGCAGCATGATGGTAGGCACCATTGCTATGAGGCACACAGTTCCCCAGATACAAATTCTGAGAGTGGAAGATCCTTGTCAAGTGGTTTGTTTACAAGTCTTCCCAGGGAAAGCCAGAATGGGAATGGGGCAGGGAGGGGAGGAAGCCAGCCAAAGGTGCTCTATCAAGCAGAATCTCACAGAGGGTAATTTTGGATCAACCCTTCAGGGGAGCTCAGAGACTTGTAGGTCATTCCTGGATTGTCCTGATAAGGGCTGTTATTATTGGTTAAGGGCTGCCTCCAAGGAGACATAAATTCCTAGGTACTTCTGGGTCTCCAAGGCACCCAAGGAAAGCAATTCTGATAGCTTGAGGGGAACCTTTCATCAACAGGCACAGGTGCTGTTGGGAATGAAAGCACGCTGGGAGCCAGTATGCCTAGAGAGGATGTTGGGATCCAAGCAGTTCTGGGCAAAGCATTGATATCCTTTACTATATCAGGGAAGACCCTGTGTTCAGGCATTTCCTCTTCTGATGTGGATCAGTCAACCCCCACCCCCCAGCTTGCACTATTAGCCCCACTCTCAGTCAGGGCATCTGTACCACTCCTGGCCCCTGGAGCAAGCTGATCATCCCAGGCCCAGGTACCTGTGTAGGCTTCAGGCCATGCTGTGCTTCTCAAATTGTCTTTGCTCTAGAATCTTAAAGGGAGAAACCCATTTCCTTTTAACACCCTGAAGTTTCTCATGTTAAATTTTTCAGTCATCTCAGGAAAGTCTGTTTCCACCAGAAACTACTTTATCACTTAGGGATGATATCTGTCTTTGAGGAAGGCCAGGGCTCCACCCTCTGCCTCCTGCTATGAGCCAGCAGTTGAGCCAGCCTCCTGAGCACCCAGTAGAAGAGGCCCTTTGGTCCCTGCTAGTTAGTTTGTTTTACTTGATTTCCCCCCTCCCTTTCCCATCCTTGGATTCTGCCTTTGAGGCAGACAGTGTGACCCAGAGTTTCTAACCCCTATTCCCTGAGGTTCTCCAGTCAGTAGGTGTCATAATCATTTCCTTGGGTATTGACAAATGATGCTGTCCACTCAGGTAACCTGAATAGAGGCCTTTCCAAAAACACATTATTGTTTTTTATTTTTATTTTTTTAAAGGTTTTACTTATTTATTCACGAGAGACACAGAGAGAGAGAGAGAGGCAGAGACACAGGCAGAGGGAGAAGCAGGCCCCATGCAGGGAGCCCGACGTGGGACTCCATCCCGAAGCTCCAGAATCACACCCCGGGCTGAAGGCGGCGCTAAACCACTGAGCCACCAGGGCTGCCCCATTATTGTTTTTTAAAATGCAGTATCTACTCAGGGTGCCTGGGAGGTGCCTTCAGTTAAGTGTTGAACTCTTGGTTTGGGCTCAGGTCACGATCTCAGGGTCATGAGATTAGGCTCTGTGCTTAGCGCTCTCCCTCTGCCCTCTCGCCCCCACTCACGTGCTCATTCGCTCACTGTCTCAAATAAATAAATCTTTAAAAGGCAGTAGCTACTTCAGTATACTTAAACTGCTATATAAGTAATAATAATTATTAGTATTAAGAAAACAACTAATATTTAAGTACTGTGCCATATATTTTACACACCTCATTTCATTTAATTCTTTACCCCCAATAATCCTACAAGGTAGGAATTGCCATTATTTACCATTACCATTATTGTTTCACTGGTGGGAAAATTGAAGCCCAGAGAGATTAACTAATTCCACAGAGCTTACCGAGCTGAGACCTGAATCCAGATCTGAGTTCATAAAGCCCATAGTCTGAATTATCATTCTATATTGCCCCTTACCTCATAATGAAGAAGGAGTCTCTTACTCAGAGTTGAGGGCATTTAATAGGAATAGGAACAAATGGACCTGGCAAATGAGAGTGTTTCTTCAGAACTTTGGATTCCAATGGTATTTAGTCATCCCATTTATTAGATTCTTTACCCAAGAATTAAGTAGAAAATAGGTTCTTTTCCCCAAATCCCTTTCAGATGTGTTGGCCACCAAAGCAGGCTCCATCACCCCAAAATGAGTCACTGTGCAAACCAGTTTTATTTCAACTGTGCTTTTCTGGAAGAGGGGCTTAGACCCTCCACATCAGCTCTTTTTAGAGAGCTTTCCTGGAAACCCCACCCAGTAACTTCTGCTTTTGTCTCTTTGGCCAGACCATGTCAAATGACTTCCCACCCGTAGCTGCAAGGCAGGCTGAGAAATAAGGTTGGTGTTTTGATTGTTTTTTTTTCTTTTTTTTTAAGTCAGGCCTTCCCAATGAAATCAACATTTTATCAGGGAGAAGGGGATCATAGATATTGCATAAACAACTAACAGTGTCCATTATACTTCACTCCTGTTTTCATTTCCTTTTCCAACTGTGAGTACATGGCCCATTATTTCAAGCAGTCTTGGGTCAGTATTCTAAACTCCTTAGCATCTAACCTCTTAACAGCTTTGGTTGTCCCAAAGGCATCTAAACTCAGTGTCCTCAACAGAATGTATCTTCTTTCCAAATATATTCCCACTCATGTGAGTGAATGATTCTACTGTCAACTCAGTTATTCAAATCAGAAATACAGCCATCATCCTTATTTATTTTTCAACTCATATCCGCTCAGTCACCAGGTCTGTGATTTTGGTTCCCATTTCTCTAATATCTTTTTCCATCCTTTCCTTTCTTCACCCAGCAGTGCATAAAAAGCATAATGCATCATGATGAAGTAAAGTTTATGCCAGGGTTACTAGGATGGTTCAATTTTAGAAAATCTATCAATGTAATTCACTATATTAACAAACTAAAAGAAAAATCATAAGGTCATAGAGGAGAAAAGCATTTAATAAAATGACACATTTTCCTATAGCTAAAAACAAACAAAAACAAAATATTTAGAAATTAGTCAAGAGATGCAAGATTTGTACACTGAACTCTACAAAATATTGCTGAGAGAAATTAGAGAAGACTTAAATAATTGGAAAAATGCTCTGTGTTCATGGATTCAAAGGCTTAATATTGTTAAGATGACAGTACTACCCAAAGAGCTCTGGAGACTCAATGCAATCATTATCAAAATTTCAATGTCCTTTTTTTTGGGCAGAAATAGGAAAGCTGATTCTAAAATTCATATGAAATTACAAGGTACTTAGAATAGTATCTAATAGAAGAATTTTGAAAAAGAAGAACAAAATTGGAGGGCTTACACATCCCAGTTTCAAAATTTACTTCCTAATTTCAAAGCTATAGTAATAAAAACATTGTGGTCCTGGCACAAGGATAAAAATATAGATCAATGGAATAAAATTGAGAGTCCAGAAATAAAGCCAACACCTATGATCAATTTATTTTTGACAATGGTGTCAAGATCATTCAATGGAGCAAAAATAGTCTCATCAACAAATGGTGCCTGGACAACTGAATATCCACAAGCAAAAGAAGAAAATTGACTCTAACCTCACACCATAAAAAAGTTTAAAATGGATAAAAGACCTAAATATAAGAGCTAAAACCATAAAACTCTTAAGAGAAAACTTAATTGTAAATCTCCATGACCTTGGTTTGGCAATAGATTCTTAGATATGATGCCAACAGCATAAGCAACAACAAAAATTAGAAATTGGGCTTTATCAAAATTAAAAACTTTTAAACATCAAAGGACATTATCAAAAAAGTAAAAAGACAACCCACAGAATGGGAGAAAATATTTTTAAATCATACATTTGACAAGGATCTAGTATCCAGAATATATAAATAACACTGGCAACTGAATAACAAAAAAGCAAGCAAGTCAATTAAAAAATGGACAAATGACTTGAATAGACATTTCTGCAAAAAAAAAAAAAATATATATATATACAAATGATTAACAAGCATATGAAATGATCCCCAACATCATTAGTCATTAGGGAAATGCAGATCAAAACACAAAATGCTACTTCATATCCACTAGGATAGTTATAACAATAACAATAAAAGGAAAATAATAAGTGTTGGAAAGGATGGTGGAGAAATTGTAATTCTCCAAGATGTAAGATGGTGCAGACACTATGGACAAACAGTTTGACCCTTCCTTAGTAAATTCAACATAGGATTCTGGTCCTGGGTAGATACCCCCAAAGAACTGAAAACATGTATTAAAATTAAAACTTGTGCATAAATGCTTATAGCAAAAGTGAATAGCCAAAAGATGAAAACAACCCAAATATCCATCAACTGATAAATGGATAAGCAAAATGTAAATAAACAATATATTACTTGAATAAAGAAGTGCATACATAGTACAGGTATGAACCTAAACATTATGCTAATGAAGGAAAACAGATACAAAAAGCCACATATTGTATGATTCCATTTACCAAATATCCAGAATCTGCAAAGCCACAGATGCATAAAGCAGACAAATGATTGTTGAGGGAAGGAGAGAATGGAGAACAACTGTTTAATGGGCATAGATTTTCTTTTGGGAGATGAAAATGTGCTGGGACTAGATAGTGGTGATGGCTGTATAATACTGCAAATGCACTTAATATCACCAATGGAAAATTTTATCTCACCTGTACTTTACCACACAAAAAGGCGAAAATAACTTGAAACAGCAAAAACACATCAAAATTTAGTAGTACAGGAATAGCAGCTAACTTCCTCAGTCTGATAAAGAGTATCTGCTAGAAACCTATACTAGTAATATTAAATGATAAAATATTAGAAGTGTTTGCACTATGGTTAGGTCTAAGCAAAGAGGCACAAATCAGCCCTACTACTAGCACTGGGCTAGAAATCCTAGACAATGAAGTATAACAAGAAATAAAAAGAAAGTTATTTTGGGTTTTTAAAACTAAATACTAAGGTTTTCAGTGTCTTTTGTGTTAAGGTGGTAATTAAAGCCTTCAGCACAGGTGAATCTCAAAGGAGGTATTGAAGGGAAAGAATAACAGGAAGTCAAGCTTAACTTTGAGAAATGCACATGTATCTGTAAGGGATGGGGTAGAGAATAAGAATTGGGAAGGGACAGAGAAAAAGAACCAGCATGATATATTTCCTTGGAAACCAAGGTTGGCAGTGTGAACAGGATTTCGGGAAAGTTACAGATTCTATGGTCATGATATGAATTTTGTGAAGAAAATGAAACAACAAGCCTGAAAAATGCCCTTTTTTGGGGGGTGGGGTCTGATAGAGGCTTTTGGTGACTTTTGAGAAAATGGCCTCAGTTAGAGGGAGTAGAAATTGGCTTACAAGGGAGACAAGGAAGGAGAGACAGTGATGTAGACCTCTCTTTTGAAAATCTGGGTGGTGACTGGTAAACAGTAGTGGTGCCCGACATGGACTTATGTGATGGGATGGATGGGGGCTTTGGTTTCCTATCAGCTCTATATATCTTTACAAGAGTATTCCACATAAACAATTTAAACAAAAACAATGCTCTTGAGAAAAGCCTCCAACTCACCCTTCTAACTAGAGTATTGCCACTAATTTGCTCATATATTAAAATCCCAGAGCCACCACTGTTGAGAACTCATTTTAATTTAGTTGGTTAAGCACCTGCCCTTACCATCTTTGTCAGGATGCACCCTGAGCCTGGTTCTGCCTCCGAATTATCCTTTGTGCTTGGTGATAAACTCCTGACTGCATGGCTGGGGCAGCTACAAGGGTAGTAAAGCCTGAGCAGTCCGTTGGAGGCAAAGCACAACTTACAAAATTTCTAATTTTTGTCTTTCTGCATTATGTGATCAAAACTTTCTGCCATTTAAAAGAAAACACAAAAACCCTCTGCCATTTGCATATTTTCTTTACTTTTCTTTTTTTTGGTAACAGGTACATTCTTATAAGTAGACTAATTTATTTTTCAAACTGAGCCAATCCAATTGCTTATCATGTGCCACATCATCAACAACCTCAAGTGGCCTACTGAATTCTGATCTTTGTGTCTGTGGCAATGTTGTATTCTGTAGAATTCACTTGTAATGCTTTTGGTCTAAATATTTATTAGTTTTGATGGTTGATCTCAAGAAAGCAAATTGTGATTATCTCTTGTTTGGTAAAGAAATATTGTGCCCCATTTTATCTTTTACACAACAAGTTTTAATTCTGTTCATTTGAAGTGTATTTCTGGCACGAAATTGTGTAGTGGATTCTGTAGATGAAATAGGCTCAAATTTATTTCTCCTCAAGGAGTGCCAAAAGATACATGCATTCTGACCTTGTTATCTTTATGCAAGAATACTCTTGTGGAATGTTCTCTCCTTACCCCATTTATTCATAGATTCATCACTCATCCAGTTGTGCTCAGGTCATCCACCTTGGTGATGGTGGATATCTTCCTCCCTGATATCCCCAGGCTGAACTGACTTTTCTCCTCTTTGTATGTTTAAACTTTTTTATAAATTGTATCACACTTTTTTGATAGATATGTTTGTGATGATGGCATTGGTGTTATTGCCTCCACCAGGCTAGAAACTTCTCTTTTTTAAAAGATTTTATTTATTTTGACAGAGAGAGAGAGAGAGAGTGCGAGCGTGTGCGTATGTGCACACAAGCAGGGGGAATGGGAGAAGAAGAAGCTGACTCCCTGCTGAGCAGGGAGCCTGATGTGGGACTCCATGCTAGAACCCTAAGATCATCACCTAAGCCGAAGGCAGAGGCTTAATTGACTGAATCCCCCAGGCACACTCTGGCTAGGAACTTCTTGAGAATAGACTCTGGCTATCTCATCGTTATGGCCCCAGCTCTTTGTCCAGCATGTGGTTACTCATGAAATATTTATTGAATTGGATTCCACTGAACCACTGTTACGGGGACATATGCAAAAAGCCATGGCGGCTCTGAGAAAAAATTGGGTAGTCCTAGAATTCTATAGGCTTGGGGAAAGGATTTTCTTGGCAGAAGCAGCAATAAGTACAAATGCATGGAGATGTGAAAGGTCATGCTTGGAGAAAGGTGGGAAATTCAGTGTGATGGGAACGTAGAGGCTGAGAAGATGGTTTGATCCTGATAATCCATCCTCTGAGATATGTGGACTTCAGTAACAGAGGTCTAATAGAGATTTTTAAGTGAAAAAGTTAAATCTCAACATAATGAGATTTGTTTTTAAAAGAGCTAACGCTGGAACCCTAATGTAAACTGTGGACTTTGAGTGATAATGGTGTGTCAATATTGGTTCATCAGTTGTAATGAGTGCACCACTTTGGTGGGGACTGTTGATGGTGGAGGAGGCTATACAATGTAGGAGGAGGAAATATGTAGAAAATCTCTGTACTTTCCTTTTTAATTTTACTGTGAACCTAAAACTGCTCTAGAGAATAAAATCTATTTAAGAAAAAAAAAGGTAACCCTAGCAGTGTTGGCCTTCTCATGGGTGGTCTTTGTGAGAGGATTTCCTCTGTATGTTCCAGAAGTGGGAGGAGCTAAATTTTTCACTGGACATGATGACTACCAGTTGTCACAGTCCTACGAATCACACTGGGTCTAGGCATGGTCTTCTGACCAGAAACCAGAAGTGAAAAGGAAGACCTTAGCAGGGTGTCCAGAAGTTTGAGCCTAGAAAAATAGATCTCATGTTTTTCAGGGGAAGTATTAAACTGGACAAACTGAGGGCCAGAAGGACCAGGTTGGACCCAGAAACCACTTGGCCAAGAGACAACAAAGAATAGGAAGAGATGAGAACAAAGGCAAGAGTATCTGTAAGGTTCTGCAAGTGGCCAGAAGCAGTTTCTTTTAGGATTATAGATAGAGCATTTAATGAATCTTGGTTGCTTCTAAGGGAATTCTTGAAAAAGCAGTGTGGTATGGGCTTTAGAACAAATAATCTTCATTTTTAACTCTTTCTCCATCATGTCCCAGCTGTGTTCTTTGGATAAATTTCTTTTTTTTTTTTGGATAAATTTCTTAATCTCTCCAGACCTCAGTCTCCTAATCTGTAAAATGAGGATAATGATACTTCACATAATGACACAGTATTATTGTGAGAATTAGAAATAGAATATGTACAAATATTTAGTAAAATGCTTAGAAATAATATAGGAATTGCTATTATTCTTAGCCTCTATTTAAAAATTTTGATTTTCTCAAGAGAAGATGTATTGAAATCTCTTGTCTTTACAGGATTGGCATGTCATTCACTTAGGAAAAGCTGTTCCTTTTCCAGTCTGAATTTCCTAGAGTGGGTAGGCCATGGTTCTCATGCTACAGCTTGTCTTAGAAGATTCTGCTGATGATTCTGCTCCCCACTTGGGCAGAGGAGGCCTCTGCATGGTTGCTGTGGGAGGCCTGGCCTTTGGTTTTGTGAGTGCCCAGTGTCGGCTAAGGCTGCTTCTGTTTGTGGCTTGGCCTCTCTGCTTTCCGCTCTGCCTATGAGGAGCCATGCTGTCTGTTCTAGGAGCCAACACTGTCTGCTACTGCTGGTTCCCGGGAATCAGCCACTTCCCTCTTCTGGGGAAGCACATCAGCACAGTATAGATGACTGAGACTGGGAAACTCACCCTTGCCTGAAAAAGACAATTTCAAAGCAGCGATGTAGGAAAGTAGATTATGAGCTTAATGTACTCTGGTGTCTACTGAGTGTGTCTTCCCATCTCAGCCATATGGATACCTACAGGTGGGGAGAAAGAGTAAGGGGTCCTCAGATCATCATGAAGTTCTCCAAAGAGCCAGCCAGAACTCTTGACATGGAACAAGTAGTTGTAAAATCCAGTTTGAGAGTTGGGTGAAAAATCAAATAACAGCAGGAAACAGGTGGAAAATGGTCTTTGAGCCTATCTACACAGAAGATTCTGAGAGCATGAGTTAGCAAAATTAAGGAAATAAACATGAGAATCAATTTGATCAGCATTAAAGGGAATAGAAAGGGAGAGTAAAGGATGAAGAAGAGAGGGGTGGAAATTGGGAGAAGCAGTAGAGCAGAGTGGCAGAGACTTTTTAAGACTGGATTTCAGGTTTGGGTCATAGCATTTGGTCTATGGTGGTGAATGGTCCATGTGTATTTGAAAAGAATGTGTTTTCTGCAGTTGTTCAGTGCTCCATAAATACTAATTAGATCATCTTGTTTAATAATGTTGAAATCTATACACTTACTGACTTTTTGTCTTCTTGTACTATCAATCACAGAGGAGTGTAACAGTTTCTAACTGTAATTGTGGATTTATCTATTTCTCCCTTTAATTCTGTCAATTTTTGCTGTGTTTATTTTGAAGCCCCATTATTAGGTGCATATACAGTTAGGATGGTTATATTCTCTTCATTAATCATTGTGAAGTGTCCCTATTTATCTCTGATAATTCTCTTTGTCTTTTTTTTCTTTGTCTTGAAGTATACTTTATCCGATGTTAACATGGTTAGTTCTTGTATCTTTTTCCATCCTTCTTCTTTCAACCTGTCTGTGCCTTTATATTTTGTGTCTCTTGTAAATAGCACAAAGTTGAGTCTGACAGTCTCTGACTTTTAATTGGATTGTTTATCCCATTGATAGTTAATGTAATTATTGATATGATTGTGTTAAAATCTATTATCTTGCTCTTTGTTTTCTATTTATTCCTTCTGTTTTTTGTTTCTTGGTTTCTAATTTTCTGCCTTCTTTTGGGTTAACTAAAATTTATTTAGTATACCATTCTGTTTCTTATATTGAATTTTTAGCTACATCTTTTTTTTTTTTTTTTTTTAGCTACATCTTTTTGTTGTGTTCTTTTATTGGTTGTTCTAGGGACCATAATATGCATCTTTATCTTAATCACAGTCTTCCTTAAGTTAATATTCTACTGCTTTACATCTAAGAACTTGAAACACAACTTGATTTCATTTACCTTTACCTATCCTCATGAAATTATTTTCTACTTTTTTTTAAACATAAATTGTAAACTATACAATTTTTAAAAAGATTTTATTTATTTATTCATGATATATATATATGGAGAGAGAGAGAGAGAGAGAGAGGCAGAGGGAGAAGCAGGCTCCATGCCAGGAGCCCGACGCGGGACTCAATCCAGGGACTCCAGGATCGCCTTGGGCTAAAGGCAAGTGCCAAACCGCTGAGCCACCCAGGGATCCCTAAGCTATACAATTAATTACTCTTATTTTTGCTTTACATAGTTGATTATCCTTTAGGGTACTTAAGAAAAGGAAGAAAAATAGTCTTTTCTCTTTACCCATATATTTACCATTTCCAGTGTTTTTCATTCTGTCAGATAGATCCATATTTACATTTTGTATCATTTCTCACCTCAAAGAATGCCTTTAGCATTTCTAATAGTGTAGCACTGCTGGTGATGAGTTCTCTCAGCTTTCCTTTATCTAAAAATGTCTTGATGTTACCATAATTTTTAAGGAGTAGTTTCTCTACATATAGATTTTTAGATTGACAGGTGTTTTTTTCCTCTCCAACATTTCAAAATTATATCTCACTGTTTTCTGAAATCCACTATTTCCTATGAGCAATCTGCTTATGGATGTTCCCTTATATGTATTACATTTTTTCCTCTGACTGCTTTTCAGATATGATCATTATCTCTGGTTTTCAGCAGTTTTACTTTGATATGCCCAAGTGTGGCTTTCCTTGACTTTATTCTGTCTGGGGTTTCCTCAGTGTCTTAGATCTGTGACTTGATCAAATAAGGAAAAATTTTGGCCAGTATTTCTTCAAATATTTTTTCTACCTAGTTCTCTTTTCTCACTTTTTGGGATTTCAGTTACATATTAGGCCAGTTGATACTTTCCTAGGGGTTATTAAGGCTCTATTTTTTCCCCCAATCTTTTTTCTCTGTTACTCAGTTTGTGTAATTTCTAGTAATCTGTCATCAAGTTCATAAATCCTTTTTCCTATATTGCCAAATTTGCTTTTAATGCTCAATGAATTTTTTATTTCAAGTATTGTATTTTCAGTTCTAGGAATTCCTTTTGATTTTTTTTTTTAAGTTGGCATAGCTTTCCTGAAATTCTTCATTTCTTCACCCATTATATTCATCTTTTCCAATAAATTCCATTTTATCTGTTAGTTTTATTTATTTTTATTATCTATTCATATTTGTCAGAGTTATTTTTAGATTGTTGTCTGCTAATTCCAACATTTAGTCATCTCTGGATTTGTTTCTATTGACTGCTTTTCTTTCCATGTCTTAATCACATTTTCCTTTTTTCACATATCTAGTAATTTTTGTTTGATAAAATCAAAAACTACAAAATGCATCACAGAGATTCTTGTTCTATCTTTGTCTTATAAAAAGTATTGAATTTGGTTCTAGTAAGCAGAACATCTTGATCCTGTGAGAGCTTGGTTTATGCTTTGTTAAGTGGATTTATTTGGATTTTGCCCTTAGTTTTAGAGCATAACCTTTAGTATTAGAGTATAACCTTTGGTATTGAGATGTGAACCTTATCCTAAGGTGTGGCCCTTTTGGGTTTCAATGGAAGGCTCAAGGTATTTACCAACTCCCTGTAACTTGCTGGGACTTGAACTCTCAACTCTGGAACCGCTACTGGATAGCTACTTAACTTTTTCAGTCTTCCAGTTGTTACTTTCCACTGGGCTCCTGTAGACTTTCCCATGCATGCATAGCTCGAGGGTTGGTCAAAGATTTGAGGAGAATTTATATGGAAAATTTAAGGCCTCTGCTTTGACTCATGTTTTCCTTCAATTTGCAGCTGCTATGACAGCCCTGAATTCCAAACTCTGACTCGTTAGCCTGACAAAACTGATACTTTCTGCTTGAGCTCTATCTGTTCTGCACCATGCAGACTAAGGAGTGCCCTCAGGTAAAAATTTATATAAAACTAGATTTCATCCATTTCAGTTTCTATCTTTTAGAGTCTGTCCCCTCCAGTTTCTGCTGGCTTTGGTTTGGTTGCTCTCTTGTGCCTCCGAACTGTTGTTATTTGTGTTGTGTCCAGAGCTCCTAATTATTGATAAGAAGGATAGTCCAATATAAACTACTCTGTCCTTACTGGAAGCCAGAAGTTCCTGAGTGATTCTTTAAAAATTTAAATTGGACTTTTGCAATGCCTTCCTGTTTTGGTTTGAGTTCTTTCAGAAACAGATTATAAGATAAGGATTTTTAGTGTGATTTTTAAATGATTTTAGTTTTTTTTTTTTGGGGGGGGGGGAGATGATTCCACGAAACACCTATCAGGTAGTGGAGATATGAGACATAGAAGTCAACAAAGGATGTGTTATTAAGTAATGAGCTATGACTGAAGTTCAAATCTGCTGAGGAACTCTGAGAGAGAGTGAGGTCATGCCTCAGTTATCCCAAACAATGTATATGATAGGGTGTTTATCCACCAACTCCCTGTGTTTATTCATCAGTGGTGGTGGCACAATACACCAATGCCCTGCTAGAAAGATGGTTCCAGGGGTATTGATCCCCAGAACTTTTGGTCTGCCCTGCATGTAGTCCTCAGGCAGACAGTCATAGTAAGCAATCTTTTGTATTTGGATATGAATGCTGAGAAGATACAGGTAGGACACCCAAATGTCTACCACTCCATCCTACTATCAAAGAATCAGAACTTTCTATCCTGTCTTAAAATGTACTGCCTACCATGTCTACTTCATTCCTCACCATTCTTCCTCTCATTTACTGGGACCTAAGTCCTAAGTGCAGGACTTTGTTTTTTTCTTGAACACACAAGCTTATTTTTTCTTTAAGGCCTATATACTTGCTGTCTCTCTGCCTTGAATACTCTTTAGACATTAGCCTTTGTTTTACATTCAGTGTTACTATCTCAGATATGTCTTCCCTGAGCACCCTGTTTAAAGTAGTCTCAAGCTCACGTCTATCACATCACCCTATCTTAATTCTATGCATATCAATTATCATAGTGACTGACTTCCTTGATTATTTATACATTTGTTTGTCTGTCATTTCCTTTTCCCACCAGTATAAAAGTTGTGTAAAAGCAAGAACCTTGTTTATCTTGTCACAAGATAAACTCCTAAGTTTACAATAAAAACTACAAATATTTGTTGAATGTATGAATAAATAAATGGATGTATGTAGGTACTAAAGTTTGTAAATAAGATAAATTACAAATAAAAAAGTTAAAGTGGAAGCAACCCAAGTATCCACCAGCTGATAAGTGGATGAACACAATGTGGGGTGTGTGTGTGTGTGTGTGTGTGTGTTATTCAGCCTTAAAAAGGAAGTTCTGACACATGCTATAATGTGGATGAACCTTGAAGACATTAGACTAATAAAAATAAGCCAGTCAGAAGAATACAAATATTGTATGATTCCACTTATATAATATACCTAGAGTAGTCAAATTTATAGCAACAGAAAGTAGAATGATTGTTGCCAAGGGCTGGAGGAAGATACAAATGGAGAGTTAGTGTTTGATGGATACAGAGTTTCCACTGGAAAAGAGGAAAGTTCTGGAGATGAATGTAGCAATGGTTGTATGACAATGTGAATATTGTTAATAATGTGAATAAAAAAAATTCAGTAGCACAGAACTTTACACTTAAATTGATAAACTTTATGTTATGTATATTTAATTATAATAGAGAATTAAAAATTTTTTAAATTACTCCTCAGTCTCCGGAGAAAGGTTAAGCCTGGATTTTAAATCTGACTCAGTTGTTACTGTACCATTTTGAGCAAGTTATAGTATGAAATTTCTATGAACCAGTCTCTTCATTTATAAAGTGGAAATAATGATAGTATTTATTTACCTTATTGACTTGTTTTAACAATGTAGTACTTCCTGGACTTATAAATCATTTTATGAATCATTAAAACTTCAAAATAATTTTGAAGTCTGATATTAGATTGATATTCTTTTTTGTTAATAATATATTAAAAACAGAAAGCACCAAAACAAATTTTCATTCACTATGAACACCACTTCATATAAGGAAAAGGACTTTAATGCAAAAAAGTATCTAGAAAGAGAACAATCTCTAAGAAAAGAACATTTAAAAAAAATTAGTTTCCAATGAGGTAATTCAGATCAACCCTCCTGCTGAGGATAACCAGGGTAGCTAAACAAATATATTTTTTAAAAAATCGGGCAGCCCGGGTGGCGCAACGGTTTAGCGCCGCCTGCAGCCCAGGGCGTGATCCTGGAGATCCGGGATCGAGTCCCACGTCGGGCTCCCGGCATGGAGCCTGCTTCTCCCTCTGCCTGTGTCTCTGCCTCTCTCTCTCCTGCTCTGTATCTCTCATGATTAAATGAAATAAAATCTTTAAAAAATAAAAAATAAAAAATAAAAATAAAAAATCACTTGGAAGCACCAACGAGACAAAGAGAGTAAAGAACTACTGGTCTAAGATCTAAGAAAAGAAGGAAATCCAGAAAGGTGACATTGGCACTTAAGGGGCTGTGGAATGTGGACAAGGTGATTGAGAGGCTGATCAGCACTTTTAACAGTCTGATAGGGCTAAGAGAACAGAAGTTGGAATTCAACTATAAAAACAGCTTGCTGCTCCCTCTTACCACTGCCTCTTTGGGTTGAAATATTCAAAGGTTTACATTTGGAGAAAAAGGGATCTTGGGCTTTTAAAATCTAGCTGTGAATGGTATCAGTCCTTGAAATTGGATTAAGGTAAATTGGGGTTGCTAGTGCCCGTATGCACTTGTAACAAGTAAATATAAATCCTCTTTAGAGGAAGATAATACCCTAGGTTTCAAAGTAATTCTACAAATAATTTTCTAGGTATAACATGTAGCACATAGTAAAAAATAACCAAGCACACATGATGATACCAATAGAAACAACAGATAATAGAATTGACCTATATTGACTCTATAGATACTGGAATTCTCAAACACAGACTTTAAAATAACTATGCGTAATATTCCAAGGAATAAAGGACAAGATTGAAAACTTTTTTTCAAAGATTTATGTATTTATTTGAGAGACAGAGCATGAGTAGGAGAGGCAGAGGGAGAGAGAGTCTCAAGCAGACTCCATGCTAAGCACAGAGCCCAGTGCAGAGCTCGATCTCAGGACCCTGAAATCAGGACCTGAGCTGAAGCCAACAGTTGGATGCTCAACTGACTGCACCACCTGAAGTGCCTCCAAGATAAAAAATTTTGGCAGAGATCTGGAAATGATAATAAAAGACAATAGATTTTGAAAAATATCAAATAGAAACTCTAGAAAAAGAATATAACACAAATTAAGAATACAGTTGATAGGCTTTATAGAACATTATATACACTTGAAGAGAGAATTTATGAAATGAAAGATATGTCAGTGAAAAGATCCAGAATGAGGCATAATAAGACAAAAAAAAAAAAAAAAAAAAAAAAGGAAGGGGGAAGAAAATACAGATGAGAGGCTAGGGGACAAAAGGGTCCAGGAGAAGATCTGATATGCATGTTTTTTTGGAATCCCAGAAATAGAAAGGAGAGGAAATGGGGCAGAAGTGATATTTGAAGAGATAAAGTCCAAAAATTTTCCTGAACTTATATAATCATCAGGCCACAGATTCAAGCCCAAACAGGTAAAATATAAAGAAGCACATGCCTGGGTGTATCAGTAACTACTGAAAACCAAAGACAAGATAAATCTTAAATGCAACCAGAGAAAGAGTATAGATTACCTAGAGGATCAACAATTAGACTAAGATCTAACTTCTCAAAAGAAACAATGACTTTTCAATAAAACAATGGAAGTCAGGAAACGATGAAATTATATCTTTGATGTGCAACCTACTATTCTTAACCTCAAAACATGTCCTTCAAGAATGACAAACAAAAGTTAAGAAAATATGTCATCAGCAAATTGCAAAAAAGGAAATATAAGATGGTATTCTTTAGGCAGAGAAAAAATTATCCCAGATGGAAGCTCAGAGGTGCAGGAAGACCTAAGAGCAACAAAAAAAGCAAATATTTGGTAAATCTAAATTAATATTAACTGTATAAACCGTCATAGTATCTAGTGCAGTTCAAAATACAATTGACCCTTGAACAATGCAGGAGTAGGGATACTGACCTGCCTCCCACACATGGTCAAAATTTGCACATAACTTTGGACTCCCTGTAAACTTAATTTCTAATGGCTGACAGTTGACTGGAAGCCTTTCTAATAATAGGAACAGTAGGTTAACACATATTTTGTATCCTATATGTATTAGATGCTGTATTCTAGCAATAAAAACTTTCTTAAATCCTTTTGATCTTTTTAGGCTATGTGGTTTGTCTGTGAATTTTTTCAAATTGTTGCAAATCTCCCAAAATTTTTTCAACATATGTATCGAAAAAATTTATGTATAAGTGGACTAGTGTACTTCAAACCTGTATTGTGTAAGGGTCAACTATATAAATAAAATACATAATCATGGCATAATACAGTGTAGGAGGGGTTAATAGGAAAGGAGTAAAAGTATCAATATCAATAATAATAGTACTTGATAAGTCAAGGATACATGTTAGAATCTGTAGGATAGCCCCTTAAAAATAGTCTACGTGTGTATATTGGTAAGCAAAATGGTGGGACTGATGGAGTAATAGAATATTGGATTAGTTCCAAAGAAGACATCAAAGAACAGGCAGGGCAACTAAGAAAGAAAATGATAAAATTGTAGATTTAAAACCATATAAGTCAGTAATTACGTCAAATTCAATGAATTGAATGGGATGCAACATTCAACTAAAAGACAAAATTGTCAAGTTAAAAAACAAATCTAACTATGTATGGTTTACAAGAGGCATGTGTAGAACATAAGAGACAAAGCCTGTTGGACCCCATGTGGCTGGGATATGGAGTAGGGGCACTGATATTTTTATTTTCAAGGGAGGAATAATAAAATATTATCATAGGTCATTGTTAAGTGTTTGTTAAGTGTTTACTAAAGGACTAGGACTAAACATTTTATGCAGCTTATCTCAGTGATCAGTGTCCAGTAACCTCTGTCAGTTTTCTCAGGAACTGCCACCAAGGGGTGGTGGTGGGCATGCTGTGGTCGCAGGAGTCAGTGCCACACTGCGGGAAAGCTTTCTGGGCACAATTGCTCCCACATCCAGGAGGTGATGTTTTGGTTTTAAAATAAAAACTCTGTAGGAATCAATCTGATATTTAGTCAAGCAAAACAAACCGTCTTTCCCAGCCTCAGGCTGCCAACCCTTACTTTCAAGCTCAATCAAAGTTTAGGATGTGGAAGTGAGGAAACCTGAATGACATCATATTGACTCTGCAGTCAAGAGGTGGAAGGAGAATAAGGTTCAGAGTCAGGGATTTTCTCCTGACTGCTCTTGCCAGCTGTGGGAACTTGCAAGTCAACAAGGCCACCAAAAGTCAGTTCTTCAGTAGAGGGGAGGTCACCCTACCTGCCTCATTGGTTGTGAGAGGGTTAAATGAGCCACCTTGAATCAAAGCTTCCCTGTCTTCTACATAGAACTTTCCCTTTACAGTTGTTCCATGTGCATAATCCAGCACCTGAGGCTCCAAATCTGAGGTCACTTTGTCCAACATTTTTGTTTTGCAGACAAGAAAATCGAGGCACTGAGAGGCTGAATGCTAACTGTGTGATCTTGGGCAAATTGCTTCCTCTCTCTGGTGCCAGTTTCCTCATCTATAAAACAATCGGTAATAGCAGTCTCGGTACATTTTTTGTGACAATTGAATAAAAAAAACATATATGTAAAGGACCTGTCACTTGGTAGACATTTGAGGTATTGTAGTGGCTGCTGTTTTTTTGTAATGATTTTTAAATTAACATTGTTTTCATTTCATGTTGCATTTTGAGAAGTCAATTGCTCTGTGGTATTAAGCACTAGCAGGCTGCAGCCACTTACTTGGTCACAAACCCCGGGGTTGGTGGGTTTTCCTGGGGAGACCTTCCTCATGGGGTCAGGTAGAGTTCAGTGAACTCGCAAAGAAGCGTGATTTTAGACGCTCCAAGGTACATCCACTCCTCTCCTCTCCACTCCCTCTGCCTGTTATTAAACTGGTAGTTTTTACAACATCAATAAAGAACTTTCCTACCCAATTACCCCAGACAATAGGCTGAAAAGCAGTTTCGACTATGAAAACTTCATGTTGGGTTCATTTAGATTGTTTTGCTGTGTCAAATCCTCACTTGAGTTCAAAAGTTCAGCTGAACCATGAACTTTGTAATTTCACAGCAGGCAGCTCTACAAATATAGTGGAAAGTGAAAAAACATCCAATATTTTAGGTGGGCTTGTTGCATCGTATGTAATCTGGTTAGGAACGGGTGTACGTAAAACAGCCCTTAATTTACAGCACACAGTAACACATCAAAAAGAAAGGGAAACAAAATTAAACCAAACTGTTCCTTGAATTACCTGACCTCCGAGGCTTCCAAGGGAACATTTGTGACTAATCATTAGTGGACAAACTTAGGCCAGCTAATCTTCTTAATAAATTGTGAAGTCTTGTATACCTCTTGGTTTTAGTGGTGGCTTTTCTGCCTGTCTGGAACCAGCACCATATCAAAACAAAAGGGTCATGACTTTATGTATTTGTTAAAGTTAGAATCCATGTTCTCATGTAACTCAGGCTTGATTTGACCTGGTTACACAAGTGTAGGTGAAGCGAAAGTTTCACAGGAATGAGAATAATGCTGTGCTTTCACTTGTCTGTTAATAAATACACACACACACACACACACACACACACACACACAAATGAAGTTCAAGAACCCCTCATTTTGTAAGCCTCGTGTTGGTGCAGTTTCGCCTTCAGGGGTAAAGCAAACAAGATAACAAGCTCCTTGGGTTAGGGCGTCTTTAGCTTTTCCCAGCGCGTCCTCAATGCCACGGGACGTGACTTCATGTCGCATCAATATTTGCTTCATTTGTTACAAGGAAAGGTGTTTCCTGTTGGTTTTTACAATGCAGCATGTACTGGTAAAGGGACAGCTTGAGGCAGATAGTTTGGGGCAAGGGGGTCAGTCACAGCAAGGTGAGTTTTTATATGGCAGCTGTTTATTCCCCTTTATTCATCAAGGGTTGGTCTATGGGTCAGGAGAGGAAAGCCGTGCTCGGTCATTTGTGGAAACAGAGAGGAAGAGAAGGGGTAAGAAGGTCAAGTCCTGTGACAGATGGCTCTTCAGGAGCTAAATGAGACTGGCTCTTTGAAAAGCAGTTTCCCTCTTTTCTGACTTTTATCTCAAAGTTGCCAGGATTTTAGCTCTAGCCAGCTCAGAACCCTTCTTAGAAAAATCTCCCAGTGGAGACAGTCAGCTGGCATCCTGCTGTCCTTAGCAGTGTGCTTTTCCACACAAGATCTTGTCCGGTTCAGTCAAGAATCGGTGAAACTTTTCTGTTTTATTTTCCAGACGTAAATCAACACAATAAACTCAGTGCCTCCAACCGAGAACCAGAACAATAAAGGCGGAGAGGGTAGAGTGAAGACTGTGGATTTGGTTGACCTAGTTAAAGGTGGTCTGTCTTCCTGGGGTGTAAGGCTGGAAGGGGAAGCAGGGATCCCTGCCTTTGTGGCTGGGTGAACTGGGCTGCCCAGATTGGACAGCCTAGCTTCTGGTTGACCTGCCCTTCATAGTGGGACTGTGTGTCTCCTGATGAGGCCAGTACAGGAAGGGAGTTGGTGGCATTCTTTTAAGGGCTCGTAAGATAGTGAATAATGACAGGAGTTTTTGTTCATTCAGAAAGCGTTTATGGAGAATGCACTTCAGGGGAACGACAGGCATCTGTCAGGTCGAGGTTAGGAGGGGAGAGAAAGAACCTTCTGTGGGAGAGATGCTAGGAGGTGAAGGTGGTAGAGGCAGTGCTGTGGTCTGGTCTCTGCCCCTTTGTTGTGTCTGTAGAGTGGTGGGATAGGGGTATGGGCTCTCAAGGGACAAAAGAGTGCATGGCAGTGACCTCAGAATAAAAGAGAGATGTGTGGGTAAGCCGGAAAGAAGTAAGACTTCTGAGGGGGTGAGCCTCAGAAGATCTGCACAGGCTTTGGAAGGGCTGAATTTGGGGTGTTTGCATGGTGGAAACAGAGGTGAGGGGCAGATTTCAGATGCAGAAAAAGTTAAACTTTCACTCTCTGTGGGTCTCTGCTCTGTCCATATGACTTACTTGCCTATATGGATTTTACTCTGTATTAGTTTTTAGGACCAACCCCGAAAAGTTATCCAGAGGTCACCACAACTAGCAGTTACTTGTCATCCTCTTCACATCAGTATCTTTATATATATTATTTGTAATCCTTCAACAGTCCTGCTAGGTATGTGCTAGGATCTGTAGCTTGCAATTGAGGAGACAGAGGCCCACAAGTTAAATGACTTTACTGGGTGCACCTAGCTACAGGTGGGCAGAGATGGTCTGGGAGGCAGCTTCCTTAATGTTGGGCCTCAGGGGAAGGAGGTCTTCACTTGAGTCCTTGGTGGTGGGGACAGAAATGGCTGCCTTTGTGGACAGCCATGGGCTACCAGGAAGACAGCTTGGGTCTGCACTTTCATGCCATGAGATGGATTTGAGAAGTTCCAGGCTGCCCTGAGGTGACATCCTTGGCCAGGTGGGGCCCATCATCCTTCCTACAACCTTAAGGACAGCAAGATTTTGAACCTGGATTCGGGTCTAATAAGCTTTGCAAAAAAAGAATAACTTTCTTTTTTAATGGACTCATTAAGTCTAGAATCATTTGTGAAACCTGTCAGTGATGAGAAAAGCAAAAATGAAAAACAAGCTCAATTTGCTATGCATGTCTCAATTTCTATTCCATTCTCAGGGACATGAGCCTGCTTGGTTGGTACTGAAGGCAGTGGCCCATGGTATCCATGTCTGAATCATGTGATCCATCCTTCACACCAGAGCTGATTCAAACCAGCTATGCAGTTTGGGAGAATTTGACTTTGGGAATCTGAGCAACTGAGTGTAGGGGAAATTGAAGCTAACAAGGCAGGATATGGAGGCGTTAAAAGGGGAAGCCATTCTAGATAACAGGAACGGCATGATCAAATGACAGAAGTGACAGGGCCTCTCCACCAGTGTACCACCTTCCCTGGTGTAGAAGGTCAGTGGGGGCCGCGGGAGGAGGGTGTGGGGCCCACACTGGAGGGCTCGGGGAGACCCCTAGATGCCAGGTTAAGGACTTTGAACTGGAAATTATAGGAAGCTATTGAAAATTAAGTATGGGGGAAGGAGGCAGGAAGTATCTTTCCAGAATATTAACCTATGGCAGTGTGCACAATGCATTGAAGGATATGAATCTGGCAACGAATTAATGTCAGACAATAATCAAATGTCATAATCACTGTGTGGCCTGCCTCTTGAGCTAACATGAAGATGATCATTATATGGATAACTTGTGTCCCTGCTGTCTCCTCTATTCTCAACTGATTGCTGGTTTCTATTTATTCACCCCGTATTATTTACTACTGTTGTTTTAATTGTGTGCTTGTCCCTCTGTTCAGCACCAAAAGCCTTCTGCTTCATATAGTTATTTATATGTTTATCTCCACCATTGTAGCACCTCCCTGAGGAATCCAAATTTTCAGTTTGAGTCTGTTTCCTAGAGCATGCCCAGACTAAGATTACTGGAGCCTAGGAGATCTCTATCAAAGAAATAGCAACCCTGCCTCCTAGTTCCTGAACTTGGCTTCCAGGGTGGAATCTATTATTAAATAAATAAGGTATTAACCAAATCAAACAACTTTTAATGACCCAGAAAAATAATTCAATTCACAGAAAAAAGTCAAGAGAAGAGCAGACATCTCAGCAACACAGCTTGCAGCAGAGTTGGTGAATGCTGGTAATGCTGTGCTTTCGCAGTTAATCTTGCAAGATTCCCATGCAGTTTCCTGGAGAAGATGGACCCTTGTCCTCCAGAAGTTTGTTTTTTTTGTTTTTTGTTTTTTGTTTTTTACGTGTGCTCATGGATGAGCAAAAGAACTAGAGGTCATCATTCCTTCATTCAGTATGTATAATTGAACCTCACTGCGTCAGTGTGTGTGGGGAGGCAGATGTGCCAACTCAGCCAGTGTGAATAGGGGTCCTGCAAAGGCTGGTTCAGAGCAGTGTGTAGGGAAGAGCCATCAGTTCTGCTGTGGGGGAAGTGCAGGGGTCCTGGAAGTCTTCCTAGAGGAGATCAGTTTCGAACGAGGCCTTTGAGAATAAGAAAGTCTAGTGGAATGGAATAAAGGGAAGAACATTTTAGGCTGGGGACACTAAAGGGACAAAGGTAGAGGGGCTCAGGTTTTTTTGTTTGTTTGTTTGTTTGTTTTCGTTTTTTTAGCAGGGCTGCTATTGGCATTTTGGCCAGGACTGTGATAGGACACTGCCCACTCCTTAGTTACACTGCAAGGGGTTTATGTCCCTTCTCTACCTAACACCCTATGGTGACAACCAGAGCCTTTCAAACATTTCTAACGGCCCCTGGCCCCTGGGTAAGAGAAGACTGGGGGCAATCAGTGCCACCCTGCATGAGAGCCACTGGAGGAAGTTCCTCAGACTTGAGTGGGAGGGAGTCACTATTATATAGGCTTTTGAAAAAAAAAATATAGGCTTTTGTTTAAGAGAGGTAGGACTTCTTCCTTAGAGTGTGGAGAACCAGTGCAAATTCTGAACAAGGGAAAGACCTGGTCACAGGGGAACTGGGTTTATAAAGGTCCCTTTGACCTCATGGTGAGAGGCAGATTACAAGAGGTAGAGTCTGAAAAATACAAGGCAGATCTCTCCCTCTCTCCCTCCCTCCCTCCCTTCCTTCCCATCTATTTTTACCAACACACAATTAGTAAGTTAATTGTTCCCTGCTTTTCTTGGGCACTTAGGTATTTCAAAGAATGGAACATTTTCCCCATGAATTTCCATGCTTCCTGGAAAACTGCTTTTCTGAAGTGGTTCTAAATGATCTCAGCTACCACATCCAGGTCTTCTGCTTTGTTTAATCCTCACAATATGAGGCAGGACTTATTGCGCCTATTTTATGGATGGGGAAACTGAGGTTCAGAGGTCTGAATCTAAATCCTAGGCTTGTAACCACTCCATTATACTGACTGGGGATTTTTGGTTAGCATGTCATTATTAATTTTTCTTTTCCTAATCAGCAGTGTGGTACCCAAGGAACCATTTCTGAGAGATGGGGACTGGTTCTTTTCCTTGCTTTGCTCTTTTCCAGCAGCTTTCTGGAATGATGAGAACTGTCCGAGTAAGCCTTAGCACTGGGCCACCATGCTATGGTTAGAGCTGTTGCCTGATGTAAGAGGCCCCAGGCTTTCAGTTCCCCTTTGGGGAAAAATTATTTTACTGAAAATCACTCACTGCCCCCAACATGTTTAGCCAAGATGTTCTCATTTTCTCGGAGCCAGAATAAACTGGCAGGGTGCTAGAGTCAATGCCGGCTGGGACCCACGTGTGCTTCCGCTGGCCGAGGAGTGATAGACGAGGCAACAGCGTCCTTCAACTCAGACTTTCTCCCGGCCTGATTTATTGCTCCCGTCTCTTGCTCTGGCTTTTTGCTAAGATTTCCTTCCAAAATCTTCACTGCGGATCCAGGATTGTCCATGTGGGTTTTTGCTTTGCCACTGTTGACGGAGAGCTTTGGGTGAATGCCCTGGCACCACCCACTCCTGCCCTATCTGCAGGAATCATCTTTAATCTGTCAAAACCCAGATCTGTTCACAGGCTGAGAAGGGTGGCTCCTGTCCAAAGCCACTTCCACCCCTTCCCCTGTTCCTGCCACATGGTGGCTGAGCAAATGGCTTCAGAGGCTCGAGGCTAGCCCAGTCTCTTTGAATCCGGACCCAACGTCTCCTAGTACGCTGTCTGGTCCCTTGCATCAGAGATCTCTTTGTGAAATAATGCAATAATGTTTTCTCAAGAGAACCGGAGTAGCCATTTATTTTGGCTCCACCATATTGATTCAAGGAAATCTCTTCCCTCTTCTTTAAATTGTTACTGGAGTCAGCAGGGTTTTTGTGCTCAACCATTTGCCCAGGGCGAAACCCCTTCCATCCAACCCCTCTGGATTATATTTGCCGAAGTGGGAAAACACTCAAGCAAAATATCTTCCCTAGAATTAGTGAAAGACTCCTTTTAAGATAGTTAATAAAAATCAGGCATCTCTTTTGGTATGATTTTTCATTTCAGAAGCCAAAGTATAGCCTGGCTTTTAAGACCTGCAAGCCGCACAAGGCCTTTGCTGGGTGGGTTGGCGTCTCTTTCCAGACGCCTGGAGCTCTGGAGTTCCCGCTCTGAGGAGAGCTTGTCTGTGTGCATGTCTGACTCTCCCTCTCACACATAGTTTACATTTTCCTGTCATTGCAATGTCACTCCAGCTGCACTGTATGAAACTAGTATTTTTATTTTTGACCTTTGAGAATTTTTTTTCCTCCTTGCACCTAGAGACAGTGAAGCTGAACCATGAATCTTAACCACAAAAATTTTTCTTGTGTTTCCCTAAATTGCAAGCCATCTAAGACTGGTCTCAGGATATTCTTGTATAGCTGCTGCCACACAGTTCCTTTTCTTTGGAGTGGTAGTGAGGGCAGGTATGTGTGGCTTGAAAGGATCTTCAAGGTCCTTCTGGTAAACACCATCCTGCACCCATTGAGACTCTTGGGTCTAAATGAAGGCATAGTTAATTTGGCCTCTTGACTAAACTCACAAGAGTCTTGGTCAGGGTTTCAACTCTGAAACCTCAATCAAACCATTTAATAGTTTTGATATGGTCAAAATGGTTGAATTGGTTATGTATGGATGTCTAAATGTGGCTATACTTCAAGTTCTTCTGTCTTTATGAGAATTCTCTAAACTTTTGCACAATTCCTCCAGTATCTCCTCCATTGGGCTTAAATTCCTTGGAATAAGTTTGGCAGTTTGTTAGCCATTTGGAGTGTCAGATTCTTCATTTGTAAAATGGGAGTGTTGTGAGGATTAGAGGCAGGGTATGTGGGTTACCAAGCACAATGCCAGGAATGCAGTAGAGCACTAGGGAAAGGAGTGCTATACCTGAGGTGATGATAGTGATATTTACAGTTGAGATTAAAACAACTTGATTTTTTTCTTCTCCCCAATACATTCTGATCTTTATAGGCATGGTAAGCTGGGATTCCCAAAATTGAAAATGAGGGTGAAAAGCCACTGTATTTTGAGCTTCTACTATGTGCTATGCTGTCGGGTTAGGTGCCTGCATGTGCTCTTTCATTAGTCCTCATCTCAGTGCTCTGAAATGGCACTAATAGTCCCATTTTATAGATGAATACCCTGAATCTAAAGAGGCTAGTTATATATCAGTCAAGGCTCTTGGTTACAGCAATGGATTGATTTAAGCAGAAAAAGAATTTATGCAAGGGGTATCAAGATGCTCACAGAATCACTGGGAAGATTAGGGGACAGGCTTAGAAAACAGGGCAGGAACAGGCTTGGAACAAATGCTCTAAAGTCTGCAGCCAAATCCACACCACAGAACTGTTCCCCAGTACCACTGACCCTGGACCCTGGGAGCTGCCGCCACCACTGCAGCCATTTAGAAACCAGTCCTTGCTGCCACTGTTGCTACTGCAGAAAGAATGCTCTCTTTATCTTGAGTCAACAGCTCCCAATTCTGAATCTGGGGTGGGTATCTCCTTACCCCAGCTTAGATCACATGCCTGTGTCCTACTGAAAGGGATGCTGGGAACACTGACTTTCAGGTAAAGAAAATTCATGTTCCAAAACTCACTTGGTGTGGAAATTTTCAAACATAGAAAGAGAATCAGAAGTTAGGGTAGCCCAAAAGTCATTAAATAGCTACCCCATTGAGAAATCTGGATTCATCACCCAATCTGGACACACCCAAATGCTGTTACTAGGTGATCTTCCATGGGGAGTATCTTTGCCTTCTCCAAGCACCAGACTTCAAGTCTTTTCTCTTGACAGGTGTAACTACTGCTGTAAATACTGGTGCTTTTAATAAACAGAATACACGTTAATAGCCCCCTGCCAAAAATCCCTTGGTACCTAAATGAGTGAGAGGGTTTGGAGGCTGAGGACTCCTTAATACACAGACTTTGACTCATGGGTGGAAAACATTCCTGAGATGGTCTAACTCACTTCTTCACCTGTAGTGGAGAAAAGTCCATGTGGGATGCCATCAGCTTCACAGATGGATTATATTACTCAATAAATAGCCTTACCCTGCCCTAGAATCTCAACACATAGAACACTCTGAGAGAAAGAAGAAAACTTCCACCAAAAAATAAAATCATACCACCAGATAAAGCAAAAATTGGTTACAACTATCCCATAGGGCAATTTAACAATATGCAAGCATTGGGAGCCTTACAAATATGTCTGATTCACTAAATCCTATTTTTTTTAGATATCAGGTCTGGGGAAATGTAGACAAAAGTGTAGAGAAAGTTTATGTTCCAGAATATTTATTTATAACAGGGTAATTTACACTAGAAAAATATTGTTCCTGATTTAAAAATATATATACATTGTACCCACACATATTCATATAAAAAATCCAATAAGAAAGATACCAAAATGTCAATTTTATAATTGTGAGATTTTCTCTCGGGTGGAGGGATTGCAGTTGATTTTTAAATGTTATTTTAAGGGACTCCTGGGTGGCTTAGTGGTTGAGCATCTGCCTCTGGCTCAGGGCGTGACCCCAAGGTGCTGGGATCAAGTAGGGAGCCTGCTTCTCCCTCTGCCTATGTCTCTGCCTCTCTCCCTCTCTCTGTCTCTCATGAATAAATAAATAAAATCTTGTAAAAAAGATAAAATAAAAGTTATTCTAGAAATATTTTCTTGGGACTTCCAGAACTTTTTACAATAAATATGTACTTCTTTTATAATTAGAAAAATAGTATGTATTACATTTTAAAAATTCCATCAGATATACCATCTTCAAAGAAACCGAAGAGAAAAAAGTTAAACCAGTATTCAGGGGAGAAGGATGGTTCTGTCCATCCCTAGGGGCCCTCTGGGTAGAGGACAAATTAAAACCTAAAAGTTTAAAGTCAATCAGTTTGTCTTCATAGGCCTTAGATGGGGAAAACTTCAGTCATTTTCCTTGCCTGGCACTCTTGTGGTCAGAGGATGAAATCCAATCATGGGGTCAGTTGGGTTTATACATTCCATGGCAAACCAATTTGGCCATTTCTCTGCATTTCCCAAAAGTTCTCTGACTTCCTAGACAGGAATTGTGAGCACAGGGAGACCTTTATGCTGGTTCCTGCAGCACATCTGGTTAACAGCATGTGCCAGATGGGCTCCCTTTCATCTGGGGAGAGGGGCAGTAGGGGGCACAGGAGCCTCTGTAGGTCCAAGGAACTTCCCCAGTGGAGGCTCCTGTTCTTGGTGAAGTATTTCAAGTTAGGATGTAAGTGTATCATGTTGGAATCCCAACGTTTTTTAACTTTAGGGAAATATGCTTTTTATTAGAGTCTGCCGACCTAACTTTTAGTTTCACTGCTCAACCCAAAGATGTTTTAGACAAACTATTGGCTGGTTTCTGACATCATGGTACATGACATGAGTATTCATTGAACATCTACTATGTGCCCTACACTGTCTCTGCACTGAGAGAGACAGCAATGAGCAAGATAGTGTGATCCCTGGACTCAGGAAGCTCGCTTCCACCAGTAAGAAAGCACATTGCCCTGGTGTGTCTTCCTGCACTTGGGCACAGACTGCTGACTTTCTGCACTCACAAACCCATCTGTTGGTTGTTCTCTACCCAGCCTCTGATAGTACCAATCTTTCCACCACCTTTGACATGGAAGTAAAACTCTAGAAAATACTCAAGTCTACAAGTCCAAGAATAGTGAAAAAAGAGTATTTCTGGAAGAGGATGAGTGATTGACTTCATCCAGTAGCTAGAAAAAAAAAAAAAAAAGGATGAGATAGGTGAGTGGCCAGTACCCACTAGGAGAGAGAAATAAACGGAGGGACGGCTGAGAGGAAGTGTCGCTGCAGCCATATCGGGCTTTGGCAAAGCTGCAGTATAGGATTGGCTCAGTCTCTTCTCAGGAGCTTCTCCTGGCTATGCCTCTGCCCACCTTGCCCCCTACATTGTCCTAAATGTTGTCCTTTTATTCCCCATTCTTTGCAGAAACTCTGGGTGAAAGGAAGCCAGCCCATTCCTTCTCCTCTTTTCCCTACTCACCAACTCCTCCTTCCTCCAGCCCTGAGGCCTGAATATTCCTACTGAAGCTCTTTCCAGACAACTAGCCCAGTTGGGCCTTATCAACCCTCCTGTGTCAATGGAGGACAAATGTCTCTTTATCCAGAAATCAGCCAACCAGAAGCCTACCCACTGAAATCTTTTCCATTTGGACCAGTATTTTTATAACCACATCTGCTTTACTTTTTTGGTAAATTCAGTGGTTAGGCTGAGAACTGTAGACAACCAGTTCTCTACAAAACTAAACACTATTTACAAGGACTTCTCAAGAGTTTAAGATGCCTTTTCATTTATTAAAGATAGATGGAATGGTGCTTTGAAAAGTTGTTTTATATATTTTGTGCCATTCTTCAACTTAAAAAGAAGCCAATTTTGTATGCTTTAGGTAAAGGACTTCTAAGAGTGCAGGCAGGAAACAAAATTGACCTCAAATGGTTCAAATTAGGGAACTTTTGGAAAATGACCACTTAATAGAGGGATGATAATCAGGCTAGAGGGAATCCACAAGGGAAATTGAGGCATCTAGAGCCTAGCAGCAGTGGGGAATCCACCTCTGGTCCTGGAGGGGCGAGGAGAGGAGCCAGTGTTACTGAAGAGCCGGTGAAGCTGGAGCCTGAGAGGGAGCTGGTGGAAACCACAGCCTCGGAGGGATGCAGCCTCCACCAGGATCAGATGCTGCAGCAGAATAGGGGCCGAAAGAAACACCCTGACCTCTCTCTCCTCCCACCTGCTCATCTCCACCGGAAGCCAGATGGCCAAAGGAGAGGTCAAAGGAGGCAGACGATGCAGTCCCTAAGGGGATCCTCATCCCAGGACACAGAACACGTCAGAAAAAGGTACAAAATGTATTGGGCAGGGCACTAGTGGGCAGAATTTAAAGAATAACCAGGAGAGATACTCTCCCTCAGACCCAGAATATGGAATTAGTCAGCGTTGTTTTCCATCGACTCTTACTAAATGTCATTTTATTGGTCAAACCTCCCAAGAGTTGTGGGTTAGTTTTTTTTTTTTTTTCCTCCTGCAAATGCTTTCTGAAAGTCATGGCTGGTTATCCCTGTAACATTATCATTTTCATTTATTTAAAAATATTTATTGGGTACTTACTTACTATGTACTGGGCACTATTGGAAAAAGTCCCATTTGCCTCCCACCCATCATTCCCATTCATAGGGATCATTTCACCTTCCACTTTTAAATAAAATACCAAATAGTCTTTTCCATTTGGACCAGTATTTTTATAACCACATCTGCTAAATTTTTGGTAAATTTCAATTCTGTTTGACTTGATAGTCTGTCCTGGACAACTGAACCCCAAAGCCTCTCTGAATCTAACAGAAAGTTTATAGTCTTTTTCTGGGCTAGAACTCAAGTTGCTGATGCCTGTGTGTGTGTGTGTGTGTGTGTGTGTGTGTGTTTGCAGGAGCAACACTTTTGGTTCTGTGAACTTTCAAAATAAAACTTGGTCTTATTGAATGTAGAAAATACTTTAACGAGAAAACAATCCTTTTCAAGAATCTGTCCATATCAGAGGCAAATTTTTTGACTGTAGCCCTCAATAAAAAATACATTGTATATTTGAACCTAGTTTCATGAAACTATACTCACTACTACTTTGTTTGATGCATTCAATTTTTTCTATCCTATTCTATTTCTTTTTAAAAAAAATGCTGATAGTAACCCCCTAAATTGATTTTATACAGTATTAATGGATTGCACTCTGCAGTATGGAAAACACGGTCTACATGGTATCTTGATACTATTTTTAAAATAGACCCAGCACCAGAATCTATATTTAAAAGGTGGTTAAGATAACCTAAATGTTTATTTCTTAGCCATCATCAAATGTGCCAATTTCAACATTTTTCTTTCTTTTAAGAAAGCCAAGCTGGTCTGACCAGCAGCTTTCCCCCTATTCTCCCCCTACTCCCCAGTCTGGTGAAGGGTTCTGCATTTACTGCCACTCTGGCTTGTGGCTGGAACTGATTAGTAATAGGGATGGGCATCTGTGGCTTACCAACCCATCTTTGTAAACACAACCAGTGTTTTTTGTTTATTTTAACCTGAAGAAATCTGTTTGACTTGCAGTTGTTGGGGGAAGGTTCACTGCAAAGATAGCACAGGGGGTCCTGGTGGGCACCTGACTCATCGTGGAGGGACTGGAAGAATTTAGATGAGAATAAAGTCCTCTCCCATCACCGAGACTATGAGGGAGGGGACCAGGTGGATGAGAATCATTACTGCCATTCATCGGGCACTTACTGTGTGTTAAGGGCATTCTATACATTATCTTACTTCATTCTTACAGCAATCCAGTGAGTAGGTGTTACTATCTTCATTTTAGGGCAGAGGGAAGTATTAGGAGGAAATGGAAATTCAAGTGGTTTTATAACTTTCCAAAGCCCCCACAGGTTGTGTGAAGTTGAACTAGACATTACTTTTACCCATGAAACTATAATGTTTCCTCTTTTGTCTCTGATCTGCAAACAGGAGCAGGTAGAAAAATTTCTTTTTGCTACTGGGTCATTGGGTGTGGAGTTTGGAGTGTGGAGGCTCTCTTCTAGTTTCTGGGGTTGCCTTGGGAAAGATACCACCCCTGTGTCTGAATTTCTCAGCTGGAATTTAGAATTCCAGATATAACACAAATAAGTAATTGGAAACTAGGAGCGCCTGGCTGGCTCAGTCAGAAGGGCACGTGACTCTTGACCTTGGGGCTTGTGAGTTTGAGCCCCACATGGGGTGTAGAGATTACTTAAATAAATAAACTTAAAAAGAAATCATTGGAAACTAGATAGCAGCTAATATTATCATTCAGCTTGTTGATAATAGCAACACACTTCTAAGAGCCATTTAGACTGTATTTGTCATTCATAACCTGGTCTCTATGGGGGGAAAAGCATATCAAGTTACAAACAACACATTTTTGAGATACATTTAATCTGTGAACTGGTGAATGCATTCATTTAACGTATGCAAATTATTATTCCATATCTAGTTGCCTTCCCTACCCCCATGATAATGCAGGACACGTCTCCATAGCTAGAGGAAGAGAATCAGAAACTATGGAACTAAAGTAAAATTGTAGGCTTCTACTACAAAAATTAGAGCAGAAGAGTGCCTGACGGGCTTAGTTGGTTAAGCGTCCTACTCTTGATTTCAACTTAGGTTGATCTCAGGGCTATGAGATTGAGCTCCGTGTTGGGCTCTGCACTCAGCATGGACTCCACTTGAGATTATTCCTCTCCCTCTGCCCCTCTCCCTGCTTTGTCTCTCTCTCAAATAGGTAAATAAATAAATAAAATCTTAAAAAGAAGATAGACCATCTATTTAAAAAAAAAAGAGCAGACACAAAAAAAGATACAAGACTTTCGAGGATAGATTGACATTGAGAGTTGTTGAAAGAAAGTTAGCAAAGACTTGATGTTTTGAGAACTAAGAAAGAATTAGCATGTGCCTTAAAGTCATTGTAACTTTAGACATCTTATAGGCTAAATAAGGTTAACATCTTATAGACTAAATGGTGTATTAACATGTTCTGTGAAGACCTTTTCCTTTAAAACTTTGCTTAAAAGAGCTAAAGCAATAGATTGACAGTCAAGATCAGAGACTAAGTATACCTTTTTGGTACTTAGAATTTTCCATTTTCTTCATATGATATTGTTGTAGTTATGTTTGATAACTGATTCCACTAGTGATTTTTAAATCTAATAAGAGATTTGTCTACCCTATATAAACAATGGTGAAGTATCTCTCTGTGTTTAAACTTTCCAGGACTTCAATTGTCCATGAAATAACTGTTTTGCTCATTATGTTATTCAGAAGGAAAGTAAGGCAAATCAGTTAATGGTTATAACTTGAGGTTGGGCTGGGGTAAGGCTCCTTTAGAGATCTGTCCCCCCACATTAAACATGGATGATAAAATTACAAAAGAAAGAAGGAAAGAAGACAAGAAAAAATCATATGCAATTATACAATGCTTATGTTACTTAATTAATACAAGCTCCAAGGTTGTGGACCCCAGAAGCAAACGCTTATAAATGCCTACGAAGTAATATGCATCCTCAAAAACCCAGTGGCTCTGGAAACTTCTTTTATCTTGCTACTCAGAGAGATGTCCGAAGGATTTGTGATCAAAATAGTTGATGCCATGGTTCTGTGCAGATGCTGCCTCTGAGTATCATTCATAATGACTTTATGCTTGTTTTTTTTTAGCTTTGAAAACAAAGATGTTTCCATTAGATTTGACCCACTGAGGAGAAAAAGATGCTTAGCTTCGTATGTAGCATCCTTCCAGGGTCCAGATGTTCTGTCTTGGGGAGTGGACCATCCTGGATGGCTCTTTCTGGAAGCTGCTGCTTGGAAGCCAGAGAACAAAGAACCAATATTTATGTTCTCACTGAAGTTAATATAAAGGTTTAGGTACCAATTCCCTGGGCAAGCCACATTATCTTAGACGTGGGCTCTGGATTCTCCAAATAAGCTCTGTTTTTGTCTCTATCTGTCTTGGTGTATGTGCAAGGGAAGGGACAGAAAACCAGTTTTGGGGCCAACACACAGAAATGCTATGAAGATACAAATGTAGGGGTGGTTAGAAGAGCCGGCTCTCATTAAATGGGATTTGCTCTCTTCCAATTGGACATGCACAGGAGTTGGTTTTTAAAAAAGTATTAACTTATTTTTTTTTCCCTTCAAGCTTAGCCAGAGACCTCATGGAGGTCTAACTCCAAGCCAAGCTTGATCTGTTTTAATTCAACCACTGTTGATTTATGGCTTAGCAAAAAATGTCTGAGAATTTTTTTAAGCTAAAAAAATTTTTTTACCCTAACTTGACTCTCTCACATCTCAAATACAGCTGAAGGGATATTTCTCAGACTTTCAAAAGACAAAGCCATCTTTGGAATGGAAGAGAGCTCTGAAAGCTTCAAATCCCAGTGAGAAATCCTTGATAGTTTATATACAAGTAAAAACAAATATATTGGAAGGCTATGTGACACTTTAAATGTGTTCATTTGATTCTCCTTGAATAGAGACTAGAGTAGAATCAACCCAAAGTCAAAGGGGAGGTAGGGGGTGAAGTGAGTGCATTCTGAGTTTTTCCCAGAAAGAGGGACACAAAAGTCCTCTCTCTTCTTTCTTTTATTCCTCATCTCTCTCTTCCTACCAACCCCCATTCCAAAAACAAAACAAAACAAACATACCCCGAAACAAAAAAATCCCTCTCATTGTCCAGTCAAAAAAACAATCTGCTGTGAGTTTTCATCTCTCTCTCTCTCTACCTGGCTCTGGAATGTATGTTTTTATGCAGTATGAGTAAGAATTGGACTAACAAGCAGTTACCAACTATGGGAAGGAAACCAATACCAAGTCCATCGTCCCTCCTAGTGCTAATATTTGATGGTTCTAACCCAGTTCCCAAGAGCAGTCCGTTCTCTGCCTCCAGCAGCACTCAGCCTGGGCTGTGTGATTTAACCATTCATTAGTTATGTTCCTTTGTTTTTTCCTGTGGGAGCATCCAATAAGATTGTAAGCTTAGGGAGGGCAGGAACTGATCATATATTTTCTCTCACTTCCTACAGCTGTGACCTCCAGCTGCTTCCCAAGCTTTCATACATTAGCCCAGTGACTGTCGAAGGAAGTCCCAGGCCTCAGAAGAGTGTGCAGGAGGAACAAAGATAAAGGTGTTTTTCTTCCTGATACTGAGGAAAAACCAAACATACAATTCCTGATAATTTGCATTGCGCTCTTCTCCCTGATGGATTTCTGATGAGCAGAGGGGGCATTCTCTGTTATGTGTATTTGTGGAGTGTGTGCTTCTCTTCTAAGTGCATCTCTTCACAAGGAAATTTGCTGCTTATACAGAGCTCTGCTCACAAATATTGATACATGTCTGATACTTAGATTGCCTTGGCCCAGACCTAGAATAACTGATTTTACTTCTAATGCTTTAAATTTCTTTCATGGTTTTGGTTATTCAATTTCATGACTATAATGAACTCCTTGGAGACTAAGGCCATATGCATGCTGCGCATTAGCTTTTCTGCCTTAGATATCCTCCTGCTTGCCTACCAGGTAATGGATTAATGGTCAAGAAATAGACCTGGCCCTGAAAACAAATGAAATAATGGACTGGAATTGCATTTAGCTACAAAAAACAGTTCAGCGTATATATATATATATATATATATATATATATATATATATATATATATTTTTTTTTTTTTTTTTTTTTTTTTTTTTTTTTTTGCCTAAATGTGACACCAGTGTTTATAAGTGAATTTATAAGAACAAAATAGCTGACTTCTCTTTAAATTATTTCATGCACCGGGTTAAAGAACTTCATAGGTATGATTTCATTTAACCCCCACAGCAATTCTAGGAGTCATTACTATTTATAATTAGGTGCTATTACTGCTGAAATACCACCAATATTCCATAGGACTCATTTAGTCCTTGCAAAGGTTTATCATGTCTTATGTGTATTTATCTAGTACTACATGAAGATTTTGTAGCATTTATTATGTATCTCATCTGTGTTTGTTATATTTGTTGCTCTAAGAAAAAGATCCCTCAGACCAGTTGCTTAAAGAACAAAAACATCTAACTCTCTCTCTCCTGTGAAAGTCTAGGAGGCAGGTTTCAGGTTGGCTGGTAGCTGTATACCACATGGTCGTCCAGATTGATTCCTTCTATACTTTTCTCCACCATCTCCTAGGTATGGCCTAGTGTTAAGGCATTTAGTCTAGAAGTGGTATATATTATTTCTACTTAATTTGGATAAAACTTAGTCTTGTGATCAATCTAAATTCAAAGGAAAGTAGGAAATGTATCTGCTGGCAGCCATGTTTCTAGCTGCAGTCACATCACAATGAAAGAAGGGATGAATGGAATTCAATGAGTAGCTTACTATACCCATTATAGTCCTCAATAAATAGACTGTAAACAGTTGGAGAGCCAGGACTATGTTGTATTCACTTTTGTCCCTGTCACAGGGTTGAACACTTGCCACAGAAATAACAAACACTTGACTCAGGTGTCAGCACTCCCTGCTCTGATGTTTATGGCAGACATCACTAATCAACCATGGCAATCTTCCCTGTTGGACCTGAGTAAGACCTTGGAACCCGTTGCAACATAATGCCCTTGGAAGCTACTAGCAATACGTGAGAAATGGCATAGGATTTGAATCCTATTAGCCTTTCTTGATTATAGGTATTCAAATATTGAATAAAGAGAAGAAGGCACTATAGTCTTTTCCCCCTTGTTTCCATGGAAATATTTGGTGGTTGTGGTAATTTTAAAATATGTCTGCAAATTCATTGGCATATCTTTCTTTCAAAAGGTAGAATTTAATTCCCCTCCACTACCCTTGAAAGTGGCCATTGGTAACTCACTTCTAACAAATAGAATGTGGCAGAAGTAATACTGTGTGGCTTCTGAGACTGTCAAAAAAGATACAGCTTCTACCTAGCACTCTCTCACCTTTGAAATGCTTACTATGGGGGAAAGCCAGCTTTCATGTCACAAGGACATTTAAGCAGTACTGTAAAGAGGCCCACGTAGAAAGGAACAAAGGTCTGTAACCAATAACTAGCATCAACTTGCCAATCAGGTGAGCAAGCTACCTGGGAATTGGATCCTCCAGCCCCAGCTGAGCCTTCGGACAGTGAAGCCCCAGCAAATATCTGACTGCAACCTCATGAGAGATTCTAAGCTAGAACTGCCCAACTGAGCTACTCCCAAATTCTCAACCAATATAAACCATAAGAAATGATAAGTGGCTATTGCTGTTCAAGCCATGAATTTTTGGGGTGATTTATTATGCAACAAATGAAGGAATAAATGAATGAATCAATAAAAGAATTGCCTTCTCAGAATGGGAACTCATGGAATGTCAGGATTGCTAAGACCAAGAAGGGTGGGGTTTGAAAACTAGATCACAATGGGGATGAAGGAGGTAGTTGGCAGAGAACGCAGTTGCTGGTCATTGACAGAAGTAAAGGCAGAAAGAGCACCACCATCTACTTCTAATTTGGAAGGCAAGGGTCATTTGGGTCGTTGGACAAGGGTAAGAGTTTATCTTCAAAGAGGCCTGGGGGACAGCCCCAGTGGCGCAGCGGTTTAGTGCCGCCTGCAGCCCGGGGTATGATCCTGGAGTCCTGGGATCGAGTCCCACATCGGGCTCCCTGCATGGAGCCTGCTTCTCCCTCTGCCTGTGTCTCTGCCTCTCTGTCTCGCTCTGTGTCTCTCATGAATAAATAAAAAACAAAATATTTAAATAAAAAAAAACAAACAAAGAGGCCTGGATGTGGATAGGTGACCAAATATAAAGAGCTATTTAAACAGTCTCTATAACACTTGACAGTGCTGAAAGGAGGAGCAGAGAGATAAAGATTTTATAACAACTTTTTAGTTGGTTGTTGGGCTGTTGTTTCAGTGACAGCAGCTCCTGGCTTGAGCTAGACCAGGAAGGAGCTGATCTCTTATTAGGTCGCAGAAAGCTGACTTGATGTTTCAGGAAGAATCAATAGGTTCACAAGAAATAGAAGCTAATAATTATTTTGTGGTTTTCCCAGCCAGCTAGGTCATAGGAGCTGCAGTAGCTCAAAATTTCCCAATTTCATCCATAAGGAGACTTATAGACACCTCCCAAGTTATAATCCTACCCATCCTACCCACCTTCCCACCTGGCCTTGTCACAGTAACCCTCCCCCTCAACCAAGTACCAGTCCCCCCTAGTGTAGTTTGAAGAACCTATTCATCCACATAATGCTGATGCAAAAGGTTTCCTTCTTCTCCATTCTGCATGATTTTGTTTTCCAGTCTAATTATGCCTTATCATCCACCTGGGTAAATGGGGATAAACCTGATGTAGCACCAACTCTGTGCCCTCCCTTGTACTCTCCTACAAGAGTTCTGCACTTGAGACTATGTTACATTTGATTGTATGTTCCTTTGTGCTCTTTTGGAGGCAAGTAAGAGAAATACACTTGAACTTTAGAAGCAAAGACAGATAATTTATTATTGTGATTCAAGAATCTTTTACTAAATTAAAGAGCAGGAATGCACCAAGGTTCAAGCCTAGCTGAGAAGTGGGAAATGTGCATAAAACTAGGGAGTTCTTGCTCTGCCTTTGTCTGGACTTCTGTGACATTCACATTGCACCACCGGCTCTATATTTGGTCTGTGGGACAGATGCAAAGTTACCTACTGTGTCAAAATTCATATACAACAGTTCTAGACAATCAGAGACTGTAATTCTCTTTCTGTCTCAGTTCCAGATTCTTAGGATAAGGACTTTCATGGCTTTTGGGGCCCATCATAGTGGGTAGATGGAAGGCAATTAAAAGAGATCACTAAAGTCTCTCATGCCCATAGACTCCTCATGTACCTGCTTCATCAGTTCCAGATGTGACCAGGTATGTATGATATGGCTAGGGGACACAGATTGGATCCTTGCTCTGGAACCTCTGTTTCTGGCATATATTTGTCAGGACTTGTTTGGTTGAAAGTGACGGAAATCCAACTCTAACTTACTTTGGAAAAAAATAATTCCTCATTGTCTCCTGTAAGCACATCACAGAAAGTCAGGATGGAGTTAACTCTGCCACAATCAAATCCAGAGAGTGGACTCTAAATAATGGCAATGCTCAGAGCTACCATTATCTAGGACTTGATATGTTGCTGACTCTGTGCTACCTGCTATATTTATACCAGTGGTTCTCAAACTTCAGTGGGCAGGAGAATCACCTGCAGGGTCCTTCAGAACACTGATTGCTGGGCTAACCCTTGGGGTTTCTGAGGCAGTGGGTCTGGGCTAAGGCCTGAGAATTTGCATTTCTAACAAGTTGCCAGGTCATGCTGATGCTGCTGATCTGAGGGCCCCACTTTGAAGACTACTGACTTACGTTAATTCATTTAAGACGTACAGCAACCCTGTATGATATTATATTCCCAGGTGTTTAAATGGGGAAACTGATGCTCAAGGCATTACACAGATAATGTCAGAGCTATGATTTAAACCCAAGACTATTTGAACCAAAGTTCTTGGAATGACCACTGAACATACAGCTTGCTTTTGAGGTTCTCACCCAATTTCAGTTTCCTGTTTCTAGTTTACAAACAACAAAACCTACACATTGAAGACCAAACCAGAGCTTTCCAGAAAATCCTAAGAAATTCCTGAGCATGTGTAGCTTCTGCCTATGATGAGTCAATGGGCGGGCGCTGAACCCAGAGCAGCTCATGAGAGGGGCATGACAGCCTTCAGAGCTGCCCAGCTGGAGCAGGGTTCCCAAAGGCATTGCAGCCTCATTATGGCACCCCCATCTCCACCCTCTAACTGACTTGAACTTTTATTTCCCTTCTCCTTCAGTTTATTTGGCATTCTCTGGGTCCTTAATCCAGTCATTTGGGTGGCAAAAAAAAAAAAAAGGTGGAAATGAGCTTTCTGCAATGTTGATTTTTCTTTCAAATTCATGGCGATGTGGTGTCCCCAGGAATGGTTATTTTCTTCCCTTTCTCCCTAGCGTGAATTCTCAAGTAAGTAGCAAATGATTTCAAATGCATGCCGACTACAGTGGACAGCTGCCAGGAGAGAAGTGAAAATAAACTGGTGACAGGAAGTGTCACAGTTCACGGAAAGGGCAGTGAGGATATAGTGGAGCAAGCCCATGACACTTCTGAGTCCACATGCTGAAAGACTTACCCGAACGGGCTGGGCAGCCACAAATCTCCTAGTAATTCATTAAGTAAAGGGAAACGCTCCCAGAAACATTTCTCTCCTCTCCTAACACCCTTTGTCTTTTAATTTCCAAACTCTGGGTTCATTCCTATGTCAAGCAAGCCTGGGTGAGTCTCTCTAAACAACTCCTTCATTCGTGATGGAACACACTGCAGCCGACTAATGCTTTGACTCTAAGTGTTTTAACAGGCTGAGGAGGTTTCCAAGCTTTAGGATCACAAGATGGATATATGATCAGTGTGAACTACAAAATAGCATCAAAAACAGCATGAAGGATGGTGGAAACAAAAGGGAATCGTGTGGAACTTCACCCAAGAAAGGGATTACAAAGTTAGAAGGAAAGTTACAGGGATAAAAAAAATTGTATTAAAAGTTAGTCACAAGATAAAGTAAGATGACAGAGTTTAGGTCAAACATACCAATCATATCAATAAATGTAAATGGGCTTAAATTTCTCATATAAAAGAAAGATTTTCAGTTTTGCTAACAAAGCAAAATCTAACATTCTGCTGTACACAAGAGATATGCCTAAAACAAGAGGTCCTGAGGTTAAAAATAAAAAGATAGACAGAAATACTAACTGCAAATTAAAACCTCAAAGTAGAGTTGCAGTCTTGATGTCTGACAAGATGAAATTTGAACCACAAAGCATTACAGAGACAAAGAAGGAGATACAAGATGCTAGAGGCAGCAATTCAAAGGAAGGTCCATCAATTGTTAATATTTATGCAACTAACAACTGGAGATGCAGGGATGCAGGGGACCTAAAAGCCCATTGTAATAGGTGATTTAAATACATCTCTCTCATCCCAGAAAGATCAAGTAATCAGTAAAGATATCAGAGATTGAAACTCATAACCAGTGAGGTAGCTCTTATAGATCTGTGTGGAAATCTGAACCTCAATAGAAGAAAGAACAGCCTCTTCTCAAGTGACCATACCTTGGGCCACAAAGGAAAAAAACTCAATAAATTCCAAAGAACAGAAAAAATACTCTTTGATTACAATACAATCGAAACTAATAATTATTAGCAAACAGAATAGCAAAGACCACTTCATCTGAAAATTAAGGAAAATGTAAAAATCATGCTAGTAAACAGCTCTTGGTCTGAGGTAGAAGTATCACATGCAATTATTGGGAATAATGATAATGAAAATACAAATAATCAGCTCTATGGTATTCAGCTAAAGAGTTAATAGAGGGAATAGTTTAGCATTAAATACCTATATCAACACAAATGAAAAGAAATGAATCAAGTACCCCACTCAAAAAGTTAGAAAAGAACAACAAAGTAAGACAAAAGGATGCAGAAGAAAGGAATCGATAAAGGTAAAACAAAAATTAATGAGTTAGAATATAGAAAAAGAGAATAAGCCTAGGATTGACACAATCAATGCAATATACAAACCACCAGCTAAACTATTTTAAAAATTAATGATATCATGGCCACTAAATTAGAAATGGTAGCAGTGCATAGATGGGGAAAACCATCAAAGCAGAGGAAATCTATAATAAAAATATGAGACTTTTTAAAAATTCTGTGCAAAAATATTTGAAAAACTAGATGAAATGGATAATTTGCTAGAAAAAAATACAACTTATGTAAGGTAATCCCAGGAGAGACAGAGTCTTAACAGACCAGTTACCATAGAAGAAATAGAAAAAATAGTTCAAGAGTTTCCTTACAGAAAAGCACCAGGCCCAAATGGTTTCACAGGGAAACTACCAAACCTTTAAAGATCAGGTAATACTAGTGCTACTTAAGAGCAAAGAAAAAGAAGAACTCCAGATAATTTAAGCATTTGTGAGACTGATAGCTATAGTGGCTGAAAGAATGTAAAATATGCTCATATCCATCAGTTGATAATATAGATGCCAACTAGTAATGATACTAAAACAAAATAACAGCAACAAAACTTACTTATCACCTTTGGAGGATATTAGGATATTTATTTTGAAAGCTAGCCATTAAAGGGAAAGAATCAAGCATTTATCTTTCTTTTCCTATATAGACTGTATATTATGATGAAGGTAAGTTTCTTCTTACCAAAACATTCCTGCTGAAAAATACAAAGTATTTATAGGTTTAGAATATCACTATTTTGTAACCTCCAACAAAATTCGTGGATCTGGGCTATACTCATCAAAGGCTGCTCACTTCTTAAAAGGTCAGATCAAGAGACATTACACGTTTTCTAGTGGAAGTCCACTGCACCATCCATAGTACATTCTTGGCACAAAATCAAACCTGAATCTGACCAAGCCTCTATAACTACTAATTTACAAGGAACACACGGTTCAAAGGAACATGTGAAGTAATACCACAGGGATGCAATCAGCAAAACCCAAACTATGGAGACTCTACAGGACAAATGACTCAATTTCCTAAACAAACAAATTGCAAGGGGAAGAAGAGATGGTAAGGGAATCTATAGATTAAAAGATATTGAAGAAACATTAACCAATCCAACATGTGGATGTAATTTGGATCCTGATTCACGTGACAACTGAGGGAGATTTGGCCACTGACTGGTAATATAAGGATATTAAATATTTATTGTTAGTTTTTAAAGGTGTGATATTGGTACTTCAACTTTAAAAAAAGAGTTCATCTATTTCAGAGATACATTCTGAAATGTTTAAAGATGAAATTATATCATGTGCTATTTGCTCTAAAAGATTGAAGGTGGAAGGGGAGAGAATTATATGAGGCTTTAAATAAAATAAGATAGGCTAGGAGCTGGTATTTAAGAAAACCGAGTGGACATGGAGTTGCACTATACTATTCTTTATACTTTTGTGTGTGTTTGAAATTTCCCAAAGTAAAAAAGGTTTTTGTTGTTGTTTTTAATTAGTCACCATTCTGGTTGATTGTTATATTTCTCTTATATGTTTCCCTTTTTCCCAAAATTTTCACAATGATAGTGATTTACTTTAAATACTGGGAAGAATGCTTTCTGGCAAAGAATAAAACTAAAGTTTAGTCCCTGCCTGATTTCTTAGTAGCTCACTGTGCAGTTTGATAACACCTGTTGTTTGTTGAGTTTATTATGTGGCAGGTATAGTCCAAGTATGTATGTGGATTAAGTTATTTATTCTTAAATACATTCTTATTTTCCCTCAGAGATGAGGAAATGGAAACCCAGACACTTTAAGTAACTTACTCAAGATAATATAGCTCGAGGACACCTGACTGGCTCAATCAGAAAAGCATATGACTCTTAATCTCTGGGTCATGGGTTTGAGTCCCATGTTCGGCGTAGAGATTACTAAAAATAAACAACAAACTTAAAAACAAAACAGATGATACAGCTGGTGAGAGATAGAGGTGGGATTTGAACTCAGGCTGTCTGGGTCCAGGTCTTACTTTGTAAACTGTGATTTTATCCTTGCCTTGTGACTTCATTAATTGCTTAGTAAAATGTTGGCATCCCCACTTTACTTCTCCTCCCCTAGGAACTGCCCATGTGTGTTCTGTGAACTATCACACCAAGAATCTGGCTCATTTGCGGCATTGTGGGTGACCTTGGGCACCAAATCACTTCATTCTCTGAGCTTCAATTTTATCACTTGTAAAATGAGGAGGTTGGACTATTTGATGCTGACTCTTGCTGCTTACCAGCTGTGTAGCCTTAGAGAAGTTGCATAAGCTGAGCCGGATGCCCCATTGCTGAAAAGGGGAACATCATTCCTGCCTTCTACGATGGTCAAGAGGAAGAAGAGCCATGTATGAAAAGTGTGGGGCATGATACCTGGCACAATAATAATGATACCGATGACTGCCATTCTACCCTTCCTAAGAGTCCCTGAGTCTGGAAGGTTGGAAAGAAGGGCTACCTTGCCCAGGGAGATCTTACTGGGCCTTGCAAGGGCATGCTGGTGACTCTCTCTATTGAGAGGATTCCACACTAGCATAGACACAAAATAAAGAGGGGTGCAGGTCCTTGAGCTGAAAGGGAAACTAAAAATTGTGCAAGTGCCATTTATTAAATCCCTACCATCCTCTACATGCTTTACAAATATTCCCACATTCAGGTTTAGATTAGCCTAGCAGGGCAGATATTAATGGTATCCCTGTTGCCAGCGAGTGAGTAGGAGGTACTGAAAACCATACTTTTTCTCCTTTATCATCTTGCTCTGGTTATTCTTAATTAGGTTTTTTTAAAAAAATCATGTGTGCATAGAGTCTTACTATTGTACTTAGCATGAAGATGCCTAAATCAACAAATAGGATTTTTTCCTATTACTTTCCAAAAAAGTAGAAAGAAAAGACAATCCACTGGCAAATCTACTACCTAGCATTCAGAGACAATGATGAGCATTTTCTTCTAGTCATTTTTTACTTTGTAGGTTTTTCTTATGTAACTAAGATTAGATAAATAGGTTTTTAAAACCTAAAATCATTGAAATAATAAGATTGCCTCAGATTATGAGGATTTCAGATTGTGAGGACCTCAGATTAGGGATTATCAAGGTTGGTCCATCTCAGGGCATCTCAATTGTGGGTAGTTTTGCCCCCCAAGGGACATTTGGCAACATCTGGCGCCCCACCCTGCAATTTATACCCCAAAGTCCAAGTGCCCAATGTGATAGGGTTAAAGGTGGGACTTTAGGGTTGCGCTTGGGTCATGGGGGTGGAGCTCACATGAATGGTATTAGTGCCCTTATAGAGGCCCCAGAGAGCTTCTGCTGCATGAGGACACAGCAAGAAGGTGCCAGCTATGAATAGGAAGAGGACCCTTCCTGGAACATCACCTTGCTGGTGCCATGATCTTGGACTTCCCAGCATCTCCCAGAACTGTGAGAAATCAGTTTCTGTATTTTATAAGCTACCTACACAGTCTGTGGTATTTTGTTACAGCAGTCTGAACAGACTGACATCTGGGGACATTTTTGGTTGTCCCAACTTGAGGAGTGGGGCTAATGGCATTTAGTGGATGAGAGAGAGGCTGCTGCACGGCTGAACATTGTGCAGTGCATAGGCAGCCCCACAACAAAGAATTATCCTGCCCAAATGTCAGTAGTGCCAGGACTGAGAGACCTGGCCTATCTGAGTCCTCGAGTACACTGATCTGTCTGTTCAAAACAAGTGGCTTGTTCTGCTCATCTCTGTGGCAGCACCCCAAAAGGTGGAGGATTCAGCCTGACAAGTGCTAAGCGAAAGCTGTCAGTTTTGACTACGTCTCTGAGGGGGTCAGGATCCTTGTTTCTGGGGCTGGCCTTCAGCACATAAACCTCTCAATGACGCTTCTCCAGCCAGGCAGCACTGCTGCCCCTTTCATGGCTCCTTTGTCAGGGTCTGTAGTGAGCCCAGAGCACTGGTAGAGAAGCTGGCAGGACCATTCCCGCTAATCATGAGAGCCTGGCTGTGACAGGGCAGAGGCCAGAGACACAGTGGAAACCAGGAAGATCTAAACAGCCAGCCAGAGAGGGTCCTGAGTCTATCCACAGAGCTGCCAGGGCTAACTTCTACCTCCGTGCTACCCCCGCCCACAGGAGCTGGGTCAGGAGCAGGTGACTAGGGAATGAGAGGTTAGGAGGAGACTTTGCCCCCATGTGTTTGCTTTCTGGGGCTGCCATAAATAACCAAGTACCACAAATGGAGTGGCTTATGCAATGCAGTTTATTGTCTCATATTCTGGAGGCTAGAAGTCTGTAATCAAGGTGTCCGGAGGCTATGCTGTCTCTGAAGGTGCTAAGGGAAGATCTGGTCTAAGCCTTTCTCCTGGCTTCTGGCCATTCCTTGGCTTGGGGCCCCAGAACTCCAGTCTTCACGTGTGTACAGTCCTGTCTCCGAATTTCCCCTTTTCGTAAGGTCACCAATCACATTGGATTAAGGACCCTCTCAGTATGACCTCAGCTATTTATATCTGCAATGACCCTATTTCCCAATAAGGTCACAGTTGGAGGAACTGGGGTTCGGACTTCAACAGATGAATTGAGATGGGGATACAATTCAACCCATAACAGACCCCATGGGTTGGAAAATGGTTTCGATGTCTCTAGTGAAGCAGGAGGATGTGAATCATGCTGACTGCTTGTGGATGCTCACAGATTCTCATTGGCAATGGAGTACTTCCTGTGTGGATGTCTATCCCCTCGGGGGTCCCCGTCTTGTTCTGCTCCTGGAGGAGCTAGGGATGAGGGGGCCACTCAGAAGCTCAGCGTAACCATGGCAGACTTAGGCAAGAGGACATGTCAGGCCCGTGATGGTGGGGGTTTAGTCCATGGCCAGAAAGTCATGTGACCAAAGCCAACATGGAGAAAAGAACAAAAAGGAAAGAAGGAGGTTGGAGATTGGGGTGGGTGTGAGATGTGGACAAAGACAGATAGCTTTACCCTAAAGCACTCTGCAGTAGGAGTCCTAGGGGCAGGAGCAGTTTTGCACATACTGGTCAGATAGATTGGGATTTCCCGAAGTGGATCCTGTGGAATACCTGTTCTAGAGGATATTAAATAGATAGTACATGATAAAAAGATTTCATGGCAAAATAAGTTTGGGGAGCAATATTAACCTGCATTTTATTTCCAAAAGCAAGATTTTAGAAAATTTAATATACTCACATGGACTGTGCATCATTAGGAAAAGTAAATAGTAATCAGCATTCATCAACTTGATTGGACCATAGAGACTTTTTTCTCAGGAAAATCTTGCAGGATGCATTCTGAAAAATGTTGAACTAAGTGATGGATGAGCCCATGGTGAACAAAACCACAGATCTGATGGATGCAATTAGGAAAATTCCTAATTTATATTATTACCATCCTATATTCTTCCTTTCCTAAATTTTCCCTCTGATAGTGTATTGGATTTCCTTGGTTTATAAAACATTTCTTTTCTTTACTTTTTTTTATAAAACATTTCTTTTTTTTAAATAAATTTATTTTTTATTGGTGTTCAATTTACCAACATACAGAATAACACCCTCATCCTTTCAAGTTACCTCCCTCAGTGCCCGTCACCCATTCACCCCCACCCCCCCACCCTCCTCTCCTTCCACCACCCCTAGTTCGTTTCCTAGAGTTAGGAGTCTTTATGTTCTGTCTCCCTTTCTGATATTTCCTACACATTTCTTCTCCCTTCCCTTATATTCCCTTTCACTATTATTTATACTCCTCAAATGAATGAGAACATATAATGTTTGTCCTTCTCCTATTGACTTACTTCACTCAGCATAATACCCTCCAGTTCCATCCATGTTGAAGCAAATAGTGGGTATATAAAACATTTCTTGATGCTGATACCATTTCTTGGGAATGACTGATAAAATTCTCAACATTGATTATACAACCATTAGCAAAGTCATTTTACATGATGCCACCATCATTTTTTTTAAGGTTTATTTATTTATTCTAGGGAGAGAGAGAGCGTGAGTGAGCAGGGGAAGGGGTATAGGGAGAGGGAGAGAGAAACTCCTTGAGCAGACTCCCCACTGAGTGCAGAGCCTGACATGCAGCTGAATCCCAGGATCCCAACACAATGACCTGAGCCCAAACCAAGAGTTAGCCATGTAACTAACTGAGCCACCATCTTTTGACATATCTCATGTCTCCCAACTCCAGTCTTTCCCACAGGGGGCCCTTTACAAAGTGTTTGCCAGCTCCCAGCCATCTGCTTAAATCAATGTGGAATCTCCGGAGAGTAGTCATCTTATGATCCTTGAAAAGTCTACAGGCTGCCTGAGTGAGGCGAAGAATACCTAACCGACTTAGGGCCTGAGGTTCGTTTCCTTTTTACACTCAGCCTAAAGTAAGTCATTCACTTGGATTCCCCATAAAATAAATCTAGAGACAGGTGTTTTCTCTGGGAGGTGACCCCAGGAAGCCCAAATGAAGACGTGTTGGGGAAGTGAGACAGACAAATGAGAAAAGCCAGTGGTGGGGACATTAAAGAGAGGGTTCTTGTGAGAAACAGAGACTCCATCTTGCTGGGGAACTTCTGGGAAACCATATGGAGCACCATCTCAGAATTGTGGCATCAGTGGATTGGGTGACTGGAGCATTTGCATACCTACTCACCTCCCCCCAATTGGCTGAAGTTTGGCCCCTGAAATGGGTTGAAGAGTTTTCCCCCAAAATTCATGTTCTTCCTCAGAATGTGGGCTTATTTGAAAATAAGGTTGTTGCTGATATCATTATTAAGGTGAGGTCCTATGCAGTAGGGTGGGTATGTCTGGTATTCTTAGAAGAAGGGGAGAAGAGCCCCAAAGACACACAGAGGAAAGATGGCCATGTGAGGACAGAGACAGAGAATTTAAGTATGCTGCCACAGACCGAGGAATCTCCAGGATTGCTGGCAACCACCAGAAGCTAGGAGGAGGCAGTGAAAGATCCTTCCTATTTTATTTGTAAAACGGATATGAGATCCTACTTTGGAGAGAAGTTGTGAGTATGACTTTTATAAAGTCATACTTTTATAAAGTATCCATCATGGTGCCAGGCACATGACACCACTCACTAATCATCACCTACTATTATTGGGTATTATAGAAAGGGTGCAGGCTTTGGAGTCCAACAGACTTGAATTTGAATTTCAGCTTTATAGCTGCATGACACTAGGCAAGTTATTTAACTTATTTGAGTTTCAGTTTTTCCATGAAGATAACAACTCTATGTGTGAAAACCCTACTGGTTTTAAGATTTCTCCAAGCTCTAAGATGCATGAAAGGCTCATCCTGCAAGTGTCTTTGAGGGCTTCTCCTCACTCAGGCCTGTGAGGTTCCAGGCAGTATCTCTGAAATCCAGAAACTCTCCCTGCGTCCACCGTCCACCACCGTAGAATGCAGAGCCTGAAGCAGATGTGTCCTCTTGACCTTGCTTTCTGATGCTAATATCTTACCTGCCTTCTACCCCGGCCCCCACCATCCTGCATCTGACTTTGTACTAAAGCCCAAATCCCTGATGTGACACGTAGAGTCTGGGCTGCAGCCCTGGGCAGCTGCCCAGAGGGCATTCCTTTGAGTGAGGAGAGGAAGCTCAGACGCCTGCCCGTGCCTTTGCGTCTGAGCTGGAAACGTTGGCAACAGTTCCCTGGAAAGGAGCTGGAAACTGTTTCCGTGGGCGAGGTGGGTCGGCCCCTATTCTGGCTTCTTGGCTTGCACACAGTGAGGTGGTGGGGGAGGTGTTGATAGAATGACATTGGCTTGGGCTCCTTTCCATTCCCTGTCACTCTCAACTAGCAGTATGTCCAGTGCTCCAGGGGGAAGGTGAACAGAGAGCAGGATCCCCCCAACCCCCCCCACACTGGGCCCCCTGGTGTACCCCCATGCACTAATCCCCAGTGTCGACTGTCTGGTGAGGTAGCCACCTGCCACGTGCTGCTAGGTTCCACTTGAAATGTGGCTAGTGCCACTGAAGACTGAACCCTTACATTTCATTTACTTTTAATTAAAAAACAGATGCTTGATTCAGGTATTGGAAACATTTAAAAATATGTTTGGAACAGCTTAGGTATGTGGATCATACCTTTTACTTTTACAAGTGTACATTTTTATGAAATCTAAAAACAGATTAAGTATTTCCAATGAAAATTTAGCATCTGAATGGAGATAGGCTGAAAATGTAAAATACATGCCACATTTTGGAGATTTAGTGTGAGAAAGGAATGTAAAATAAATCAGTATAATTATTTAAATATTGATTACTGGATAGATGCTAATCATTTGGATGTATTGGGTTAAATAAAAAATACCTATGAAAATATTTTTACCTACTTTTTGGACTTTTTAAATGTGGTGACTAGGAAATTTTAAATTATGTATATAGCTTGCGTGATATTTCTGTTGGACGCTGATGCTCTAGGTGCGTAGAAGCATAAAACATTAAGTCTGTTAGGGGCCTTGGGCAAGGTCAGAGCATCCTCATTTTCGAGGTGAGGAATCTGACACTTTGGGAGTTTAAATGGCCTTCCCAAGAACTGGAACCCAGATTTCTTTTCTCCTGGCCAAGAGTGCACAGAAGCTGGGATTCTGAATAAAGTAGGTTGTATAAAATGAAGTAATGGCTTGGAAATACATGGTTCAGGGCACCTGGATGGCTCAGTTGGTTAAGCGTCAGTCTTCAGCTTGGGTCAGGGTTCTAGGATGAAGCCCCATATGGGGCTCCCTGCTCAGCATAGAGCCTGCTTCTCCCTCTCCCTCTGCTCCTCCCCACTGCTCTCTCTCTCTCTCTCTTTCAAATAAATAAATCAAATCTTAAAAAATAAGGAAGTGCATGGTTAGAATAACCTGACAACAATATCAATAAGGTGTTTCACATGTGAAATGGTATTTGTTATTATTTTTGCCCTGCTCTGTGGAGCTTAATGGAACCAGAAAATGTCCCCTGAGTGGCAGATTTTTCTTTTTCCCCAGACATCTACCTCATTCTAGAACCTGGATACCTAAGACTCTGTCCAGGAGCCAGATGCCTGCTCTTATAAGGAATATTTTCCTCTTCACAGGGGTGATGTAGGACTCAAGCTCAGGGCTGAGAGGTCATCCTATTGCTTCAGACTGAGTATCTCCTCTGATTCTTTGTCCCTCTCCCTTTCTTCCTTTCCATCTAACCGCCCCCCCCCCCCACACACACACACAGTCTTTTGAGGGCCAAAGACAAATTTATTGGAAGGTGGGAATCCCTGTCAAAGTCTAGCCCGGGTCCCCACCTGACACTCTGGAACTAGAGACAGGGATGTGGTCCCTACCAGCCATTCTAGCCCTACCTACTGCATTTGGGTGTAAATGTGGCCAAAACAGAGACCATCAATGTGATTCTGGGTGGGAAGAGAGAGTGGCTGTGAATGTGCTTACAGAGAGGGGTGGGGACATTGGTTGTCTGGTCTGAGGGTCATTGCATGTTTGACTTGGATTGTTCATTGGGTTGTGTGTATGGCCATATCCCTGGGGATGTGGTTGTGTGTTTGAGAGTGTGACATGAGTGTGGTATGGTAGTGGCAGGTGGGGATGGTCCATCTCAGTCCATGGGTGAGTGAGGTGATGTTGAATGAGTCCTTGCAGACCTATGGGGAATTTAGGAGGTTGAGACTATAGAGTGAGGTCTAGTGTCTCCCTAGGTGAATGTGGCTCTGGGTAGTTGTGGGTGTGGCTGTGTGCCTGCTGGTTGTGTGGTGTTCTGTGGCCTTTCTATATCAGAATTCAGAGGATTTCCTGTTGGCACCAAAGCATTCCAAGCAATTGCAGTATGGTCACTGTTATCTAGATCTTCCCTGTCCTCCCATTTCTCTTCCCTCTCCCCCTTCCCCTCCCTTTCTTCTCTCTCCCTCCTCCCTCCCTTCTTTTCCTGTCTGTATTTCATCTCTAGCTTACAGAGCTCTTGCTTTGTGCCAAGTACTGTGTTGGGATTGTTACTTGTTTTTTCTTACCATAAACTAACCCCTCAGAGTGCTATGGTGACTGACGTCCTCTTTAGCAGCTTCATTGTGCAAGCTTCCTTGTGGCAAGTATTAGGTCTTGCTTGGCTCTTTGTCTCCCTCATAAGTCATTGTTGATGATGACATGCCAGAGTTTCTCCTCTCCAAGGACAAAGGGTATGTGGAAAAGGGTTGGGGGCTGCTGTGGCTGAGTGGGGACAGGGCAGACGGGGAATTTGAGCCTGATGACCTATGTCTACTGTTTGCTCTCCTGTAGGCTAATCACAGGCCCTGAGGATGCCACGCCAGGTCTGCAGGGTCTCATAACGATCTGTGCCATATGTAGTCTGGATGGGCCCCAAGGCTTTGGGGCATAACTTGGTTGTCTTCGTCACCAGCCTTTCCTTCTGGCATAGGCCTGGGCAGCCTGGCTGCCTGCAGGCTCTCACATGGGTCTCAGGATCTACCTGCAGGGTCTGGCTCCAGAGAAAATCACAGGACCTGGCAGAGGCACCTTCCTCTCTTAGGGCCGGCAGCCATGGGACCATTTCTTTTCCCACGGGCTGGGCTGTGGTTTAGCCCATTTTCACCCTGGCACCGGCTCCCATGGAAGGGGCTTCCAGGTGCACATGGGTCTCAGAACTTAGTGGTGACTGCCATATGACACACTGAACCCTGGCTGTCCCTGCCCTCCCAGGCTGGGCCCAGCTGAGCTCAGTGTCTATACCCAGGACCTCCTTGGCACAGCTGCTGCAGTGCTCACAAATGGGTTTGAAAAGCAAGAGGAATTGCTGTCTTCAAAAAAGAATTCTTTTGCAAACCTAGAAGCCCAGCCCCCATCTGCTTCACCTTTTTGTGCAACTCCATTTTCATACAGCAAATTGGAGAGAGATAAGGGAATGTCATGGAATTTGAAAAGTCCAAGAGACACAGGGCACCTTGGAGGACACTGGGAAATCTGTGATGCCACCCTAACCCCAGTGTGAACTCCTTTGTGAACTGTTTCTGAACCTCTCTGGGCCTCAGGTTTTCAAATTTGTCAAATGAGAACATCCTCTTAATCACTGTATAGAGCTGTTCTGTAGGGGAAATGAACTAGGCAATGTGAAACAAAAGAACAGTGCAAAAGAAAAAAAAAGAGGAAGAAGACAAATGGTTATTTGGCACTTACTGTATACCAGGAACTTCATAGAGTGCATCTCATTCTGGAGCCAGGCTCTGGAGACTGACCAGCTCCCTGATTTCCACTAATGTCCTCTGTCTCTTTCCTGTGCCCTGGGCATGGGCTCAGTGATTCCCAAGGAGGTGCTCTTACCATCCTGCAAGCACTTGTGCTGAAGTATTATTAATAGTGCGTAGACAATTCCTAGGGGTCAGGAGTCCTGGTCCCTGCTGCTCCCTGTGTAGTTTGGGCAGGCCACCCAAACCCTCTGGGCTTTCTGGTCACAAGCATGTCCCTGACTCTGCATGGCCCCCTAGACACCTCTAAGGGTTCCTAAAGCCTTAGTGTAAAACGAGATGCCTTAACTTGACATTCATTATCTGAATGAATATATCCTGGCTATATTCAGAATATAGCCATATTCTGGCTTCAGTGTGCCTTTTCCATCCTTAAATTCCTCCTCCCTGCCACAGATCCCTTTTGTGTTTCCAAAGCACCGCGCTTTCCCCCTGCACACTCTCCAATCACCTTCTGTGAATGGAATATGCCTAGGATGCTCAGAGCAGTGAGCTACAGAACAAGTGCTCTGAAAGGCAGCTTTGATCATTTCTGTCTGGAATGCCCACTACTTGTTTTCAGTACTGCTTCATCCACAAGGCATAACTCATCCAGTGCCCAAGCCCAAAATATTAAAGCACATTCAAACAATCAAACAAATCTAGAGTGCAAGACACTCTACAAGATTTAATTGGCTTGGGTTCTTCCAAGATGTCAGTGGCAGGACAGACAAGAAAGAAAAAGTTGGGGAAAAGTGGTTCTAGGTTTCTGGAGACACTGTAGGCTGTGCTCCACTAGACTGACGACCAAATGCAACATATTGATCCTTGAATGGTTCCTGGCCTTTAAAAAAAGTAGATATAAAGAATATTATTGAGACAATTAGAAAATTTTGATTATGGTCTGTGTAGTAGTCTGCTAGGGCTGCCATAATAAAATACCGCGGACTGGGTGGCTTAACAACAGACATTTATTTTCCACAGTTCTGGAAGCTAGAAGTCCAGGACTGAGGTGTCTGCAGATTTGGGTTTTTTCTTCTTGGCTTGCAGATGGCTTCTTTTTCACTGTGTCCTCACATGGCCTTTCCTCTGTATGCACACATCTGTGTCTTAATCTCTTATAAGAATATGCTCCTATTGGAGTAGGGCCCACGCATGTGACGTCATCTTACCTTAACTATCTCTATTTATGTTTGGCCCTGTCTCCACATAATAGTCCTAATAGGTATTAGGACTTTAACATGCGAATTGTAGAGAGATACAGTTAGGCTCAGAACAGTGATGCTACTAATTTTAAACTTGGTGAGTGGGACAAGACATTGTGGTTATTTAGAATATCTTTGTTCTTAGAATATATATGCTGAAATGTTTAGGGGTAAAGAGTCATGATATCTACAACTTTCTCTCCAATGGTGCAGCAACAAAACAAAAACAAAAACAAAACCACGTATGTAGAGAGAGCAAATGTTTAGACAAAAGGTTAGCAATTGGTGAATCTAGATAAAGGGTATGAGGTATTCCTTCTAATATTCTTGTAAATTTTCTGTAGGTTTGAAAATTTCAAAACAAAAACCTGGGAGGAAGGAATCTTATCTCATCTTCAAGGTCTTAGGACTACAAAATATGATGTCTATTTCCTGTTATGTGTTCAGAGTGGCTGTTCTTTCCCTCTTAGGGTTTATTAGGACTTTTTGTTTTATATTTGTATTTTGTTTATTTATTTGACTTTGTCTGTCTGGGCTTCACAAAGGCAGGCATTGGCCTGTTTGGCTCATGTCTGTACCTCAGCATTCTGCACAAAGCCTGGCACTCATTAATATTGATGAATGAATGAATGAATGAATGAATGAACGAACGAACGAACATGGATGGGGCCGAACAGACACAGACCAGAAATGTGAATGGGGAGGTGAGGAGGAGGCTTAGATCCCACGTCTTTTTTTTAAAAATTTTTTAAAGACTTTATTTATTTATTCATAGAGACACACTTAGAGAGAGAGGGAGGCAGAGACACAGGCAGAGGGAGAAGCAGGCTCCATGCAGAGAGCCTGACGTGGGACTCGATCCAGGGTCTCCAGGATCACGCCCCGGGCTGCAGGCGGCGCTAAACCGCTGCGCCACCGGGGCTGCCCAGATCCCATGTCTTAAGGTTAATGAGCCTGAGGTCATCATTGCTCTCCTGTCTACTGTCCCTCTTTTTCCCACTTTATGTCTCCTCTGATTCTTCCTTCTTCTCTCTCTCTTTCCCATTCTCACTTTCTTTCCCTTCTGTTTGTTGCTCTGGATTCCTGGGTGCCATGCCTTCCTCCTCCCCAGCCTGCCTGGGCTGTCACCTTGCGGTGGGCTCCCTGGAAACTGCAGAATCCCAGGGAAGGGGTGGGTCGGGCAGCTGGGCCAGGAGACTTGGGTGAGCACACAGCCAAGGGACATCTCAGAGCCAGTCCTAACCTTTCATTTTCTGAGAAAGAAATCTCCTCTGCTCTTAATTCCTCTTCTGCAAAAGTCAGAGATTCTCCTCCCAAGAGTACATGAGCATTCCCTCCAGGCATAGACCGAAATCCTCTGTCCTGTGATGCTTCTGACCAAGCAGTGGCTCAAGGACACCCAGTGGGCTGGGAGGCTGTGCTGTCCCAGGACGCCTCGGATTGCAGTAGACTGAGGCTGACCAGGTGTGCTTAGGTCCCTGGAGCTTAGGGAAGCAAAGCAACCTAGGTCTTTGCATTGCCTCTTCTTCATTTCACAGCTGTAGCCTTGGGCAATCAGTTGACCCCACCTGGACCTCAGTTTCCCCATTCCGGAAATGAAGCAGTTGGATCGGATGAGGGACTGAAGTTGGCAGTGATGCTGATGGAGGAGCTGTCACCCTTTGACAGAATGTTAAATGGTGTGTGTGTGTGTGTGTGTGTGTGTGTGTGTGTAGGAGGACTTTTTGGTTCCAAAGCATCCGTAGCTCCCATGGGATTTTCAGAGAAGCTTCTAACCACCCCCTCCCCTTTCTCTTTGCCCAGCACTGTCACCCTCTCAATCTGAAAGGTCTCTGTTTCAGCTTCTAAGGTCTGACCTTTGATACCTAGAGGAGAGAGCTGCCATAGACCATCCGGCAGCCAGTGCACTGCCGACGCTCAAATTCAGATCATCCTCACTGGCCAGACCACCAGCCCCGCTGTAGTTCTGCATTTGTGTGGTGAATAGGGTGCCTTTTTAAAAAGTGAATGAAGGCTCTGTCTGGGTCTGTGGTTTCTTTAGTCACCATTAAGTCACTGCTTATGGCTTGATAGCCCCAGTCCTTCCAAGACAAGATGAGGAGATTCTTCTTGAGCCTGCTTGAAGGTGGTAATAGACTCACTCCAGCTGGAAGGAACTGCAGACATACTTCAGGACATACATAATTCCACAGTGAATGTACTCTCTCCTCTCCATCCTGCAGCCTGGATGGTAGCACCAGCCTTCACCACCCCACTTCACCTGCTGTCCTCCCACAGCAGCCAGGAAATGCTTTTAAATCTACAAATCAGGGACGCCTGGGTGGCTCAGCGGTTGAGCATCTGCCTTTGGCCCAGGGCGTGATCCTTGGAATCCCGGGATCGAGCCCCGCATCGGGCTCCCTGCATGGAGCCTGCTTCTCTCTCTGCCTCTCTCTCTCTCTCTGTCTTTCATGAATAAATAAATAAAATCTTAAAAAAAAAAATCTACAAATCAGCCTGGATCACACCGCTCCCTCTTAAAACCCTGCCATGGTCCTCTAAATCCTCTCTTCTTCTGACATTTTGGATAAAACCCAAAATTGCTTTTTCTTACCACTCAACCCTCAGCTCAGAAATCACTTCCTCAAAGAGGCCTTCTCTGACCATCCCATCTAATAAATACCCCACACTTGCCTGCCATGATTTTTATCCCAACAATTTGAGGTATGTATTTGCTTGCTCCCTGCTTTCTTGTCTGTCTCCCCCACTGGACTGTAAACCACACGAGGGCAGAGCCTTTGTGAGTCTGCTTCATGGCTTAACTCCTGTGACCAGTAGGGATGTGTGAGGTAATCAATAAACTTTTGTGATTAAATGAATGGTAATTAACTGTCTTGTGCCTTTCCCTGCCCCAGCAATTTTAGCAGTGAGCAAACTGGAGCCCAGGGTGAAGGGCAGGGAGTAGAATGAGCTGTTTAAGTTCACCCCACACTGTCAACTTGGACTAGAACCCCTCTACTGCCTCTCTGTCCCTGGGCTGTCCTGCTAGGGAAATCTCAGGCTCACAAGGATGCCTAATGCCCTCAAGGCGCTCTAAACTGTGAGTGACTTTTGGATGTTCCCACCACCTCAAGGAGACATGATCTGATGTCACATTCCAAGCCCTTGACTTCCCTCTGAACTTGAACCTTTTAGACAAAAGAGGTAAGAGAACAAAACCACTGGATGTCAACATCTAACTTCCTGCCAAATGCCACACGGAATTCAGGTCCGATCTACTTACTCCACCAAATAAGATGATTTTAAAGTCCCTAAAATCTTTTCAAATTAGCTTTTATCAAAATAATACTTGAACACAGTTTAAAAAGTCAAATAATGCTAACAAGGTTATAACTGAAAAAAAAAAAAACACACCGTTAGTCTTGTTTAATGCTGAGCCAAGTGGTGTACTATTATGACATCTATTTTCTTGTATAAATTTTTAGTTTCCTGGGGCTAATTACTGCTCATTTCTTTTCATTGTTTAGATTTCTTTGAACCTTTGGCTCAGTCTCCCCATATCCTCCAGTGTACCAACAATGCTGCTTAAAACAGTTTTTCCCATTAGTAAACCTCTCAGCTTGTCTCCCAGTTTCATATTTTTCCAGAGTGGTGCTTCTGGAGGCTTCCTTCTTCTGATTCCTCTCTAGGACTCGTGGTTCTCTAGACCATCTGACCAGGGTGCAGGGAGCCAAGAAAGCTCAGAGAGTAGTGACAGCTGCATCTCCACTCCACCTTGAGTCTTGGTCCATATACCATGTCTGGCCATCGTCTCTTACTTGTCTTCATGAAAGAACGATGCCAGCATTTCACTCTGTATCAAAGAACAAGCATAGGTTGGATGGAGGAAGTGTAATGTTCTATTTGCCTGGGTCCTACCAAAGCTGTGACTTCATGCTGTGATTGAGTGGAATATCTTACACAGAGTTGTGTGAGATGTTGGCTGGTTGTTGCTGAAGTAAATTTTATGGTGCCCCTTGAATTTACTCAGGCCCTCAAGCTTTATGGTAACTCAAAAGATTAATTAGGAGGAAACAGAATTTTCCAAGTATCCCCCAAACGTTCATTCAGAGCCACCTTTGTAAGAGGTCAATGTCATAATTTGAAAGGAGACCAAGGAACTCCCATCCCTGAATGTCAACTCTGCTTAGAAAAGACTGTCTGACTTTCCACCATTATTGCTTTAGCCTCTACTACCTAAGGGTCTGTGGTTGAAACTCAACGTTTCTCTTGGAGGGATCACATTTTAAACCGCGTGTGGGTTTTTACTTTGAGGGAGGTGGGATATATATTAACTCCTTTCCAGACGGCAGGTAGTACAGAGGAACAGAGTAGAGAATGCTCCCACAGGGCTATAGGCCTCCACTGCCCACATGATGGGCCCCCCCATGAGCAGGCTGGCCAGCGAGAACAGTGTGATGGAGTGTGATGGAGCAGTGTGATGGAGGGTGGGGGAACTACTTCTGCAGGAATGGTGGACCCTCAACAGATCTTCATCCCTCACCCAGGTTTCTCACTCCCAAGTCAGATGTGCAATTTTCTAGCTTCCTTCTGTGCCATGACAGCATAAAGTAGACAGCAGAAGGATGGACTCAGGGGCACCTGGGTGGCTCAGTCAGGTGGCTAAGCATCCACCTCTTAATCTCAGCTCAGTTCTTGATCTCAGGGTCATGAGTTTAAGCCCTGCATTGGGATCTTCTCCTTCTTCCCTGCCCATGGCCTGGCCCCCCTGGAAGGGAAGATCCCTAGTTGGAGCTGACTCACACCTGGAAAACTAGGAAGAAAGTCTTACAAGGACGCCAGCACCCCCCTGTGGCACCCTGATAGCACAGGCATCTGCCCTGCTGCCTGCCTCTGTGGCTCGAGTCTCTCCAGTTCTCTTTAGCCACCAGAGCTGACTGCTGGCTGTGTTTCTCCCAACTGTCAGAATTAGCCTGGACAGGAGGGCCAGTCCTCCAACTCAAACTCACCTCCTCTGTAAAGAGGAGAATTCAGGGAAGGTTCATTCAAGATTAGTGCAGTTTGGGTTTTGTGGGACATGACATAGCCTTGGCTCGATGTTGGTGCCATCTTTCCTGTCTCTGTTTTCCTCTCTCTCCCCCTCTTTCCTTCAGTCCCTTCCCTGTCTCCCTCGTTTCTCTGTCTCTCATGTTCTCCATTCACAGCTTTTCTTTCCCCAGTCAAGGAAGCTTCAGAACAATAAGACAAACCTCAATGCTGAAAGGTCTGTGCTGGGAAACTTGGTGTTAGCTCTGCAAATGTGTGCATGTTCATTTTCTGATAACTTCATGTCATGTGGAGGAGGAAGAGTCTTGGGCCATTATTCCTATAAGGATGCAGACTCTGTTTACCCCTCTGCCCCCCTCCCCTCCATGACTGAATGCAGGAGTGTGCTCTGAATTAGCACCATGTGTCTCTGCCCTCCAGGTTCTGTCTGTGACTATAACATTGAGCTTTTCTTAATATTTATTAAAAGCTTAGTTAAACCTAACTGTAAATCAGAGTGACAATATAACCATGCAGAGGAAAACAAAGAACCCATCCAAGGAACTTAGGAACACAGTACTCTTACTGAACACACTTGGTGGGATGTAGGCCAAGGATTACTGAACTGCAGAAACCTTCCCCTTAACTTAGGCAGTTTGTGGTCAGTAGAGATTGTAGTGAAGTAATTCCCAAGCTATTTTGAGTATATTGTAGTAAATGAGTGAATAGACTGGTATTTGGGGGAGTTAGGATTTTATTGTTGGAGAAAGGACATATGACTATGGAATGGGGGAAGGAAAGGAAGTACTTTTCATGTTAGATTAGAATTGCAAGAAATAGTACATTAAAAATAGATGTGTATTTCCTAGTTCTGTTCACTCCAAAGGCCTGGAAGCAATGACACCCCAGTGGCAATGAGCTTGAAGGCTACCAGAACTCCTTGGAGAAATGGCTAATTCCAGGGCTAGAGAAGGAAAACTCTAAGGTGGATCTGGGATGCCTTGTCATGCCAGTAAGTACTCCAAGTAAGGAAGCGTTCAAACCGTCAAAAGATATAGGAGCCATCTTGAAGGAGCTCGTATTGGTTAAGTTTGGGTCAATTGGAACATCAAAAAGAATAGTGAAATCATAGATAATAACATCAAACAAAAGATCAGTGCGTCCATTGAGATATTCTAATAATAATAATAATTTTAAAAGTGTGGGGTGAGATGGGAAAGCTCTTTATTGAATAATGCCATAAAAAATGTAAAAGGAATAATAAAATTAGGAAATGATCATTTTCCAATCACCATTCAATAACTGAAGGAAGTAAAGGCTTATCAGTGGGTGCTCAACTACTGGATGAAACCATTAGGGTATAGGATGTTCACACAGTCTCAAAATATCATCCTGTAAATGTCCACTTAATAGAGGAAAAAAAGTACCTTTGTGTCAAATGATCAAACTTATCTAAAATGAGACAAACAGACCACACGTGTCTTCTGATATAAGGACACAAGGTGATCTCTAGTATTTTTGCCAAACATTTAACTTGAACCTAATCATGAAGAAACAATCACATTTGGGAAGAAATCCAAATTTGAAGGCCATTCTGCAAAAACTTGCCTGAATGCTTAAAAAAAGTCACTATCATGGAAGACAGGAAAAGCTGTTCTCACAACTAAATGCAATGTGTAATTGTAGATGGGATCATTAATATTTTTTAAAAATTATAAAAGGCATTCAGGGGATAATTTGGGAACTCTGAATACGGATCCTACATTAGATAATCGTACCGTATTGATATGAAATTTCCAGAGCGTGATGGTTATATTGTGTTGATGTAGCACACCATTCATGTTCTTTGGAAATAAATGCAGAAGTACTTTGCTGTGAAGTATTGTGATGCCTGCAATGTCCTCCCAAATGACATGGAAGGGGAGAAAGGTATGTATATGAAGAGAATGAAGGAAGAAAGGAGACAATCCAGCACAGATATGATAAAATGTTAACTGAGTTTTCTAGATAAAGAGTATATAGATGTGTGTTGAATTATTTTCTCCACCTTTACTATAGATTTGAGAATTTTCAGAGTAGAAAGTTTGGGGGGAAAGCAAGCTTACTGCTACAAATGCATGGAGTCCCGCTTGACACAGTCCACTTGATCCAGCTGAGCTCATATTTGAGGCTTGGTCATCATTGTCACCTTGGACAGGCATACTTTCTGGGAAGAGAAAAAGAAAAAGGAATTGAACCTTCCAGGAGATCAGTTCCCTCAGATGGACTCATCTCACCTGCCTGGGACCTAGTGGGGGGAGGAGTCTTGCCCCAGGTGACTGAGTCCAGCCTCTGCCCTGCAATGGCTATTTCTGAGGAAATTTAAAATGTTTGAAACTCTAAAACAAGTTCCCATAGATGAGCTCTCCATTAGCCAGAGTGCTGCATCCCCAGCAGGGAATATTCCAGAATTCAAAGCTAAGATCCACGGTAGTGTGTCCTAAACCCACCTCCTCCTCATAATCACCTGAGGGCTTGTTAAATCACCGACTTCTGGGTTCTACCCTCCGTGTTCCTGACACAATCTGAAGGGTGCCCCAGAATCTGTATTTTTAGGAAAATGCCGAGGTGCCTCGAATCTGAAAATGGGAGTTGAAATCTCAGCACAGGTGAGCTTTGAGGAACTTTCCTACTATAGGTGTATCTCTACCTAAAAATAGAGAATAAAAGTAGAGACACACTTAAGAAACTTCTCCTTGATCAATCTGATCATCTGACGGTAAAAATTTCTTCTGATTTAAAGTCTGCACTGTAATACTCCCTACATTGGAGTGAATGAAATACACAGTGTAGGTCTTAAAGTTGGAAAGGTACATTCAGATGTCGCAGATGCTGAGTGTTTGGATCAGGAATGTGGTCTGGGTGACTTCCAGGCACAGCCGGCCTGTGCCAGGCTGGCAGGTTCTCAGCAGGACCCAGCGCCTGTCGCCCCTGGCTTCTGAGAGCTTTGTCTCTGCCATGTGGGAAGGAAACTGTCTAGGTCTAGAAATACAGCAAAGCACTGAATATATCTTGAAAGTGAGCAGTCTGGAACCAGGGATGATTAACACTAAAAGAAATGAGAGATTGTCCTGTTCCCTTCTCTGAGCACATTAGAGCTGAGAGAGCTGAGGTCCCAGCTCTGTCACATGGCTGGGAAGTGTCAGAGATGGGTCTCTAACATGGCTCAGAGTCCAGGGGGCTGCAGGGCACCCCAACAGCCTCTACAGCTCATCCCAGGTTGCTCCACCCCTCTCCTCCATTTTTAGGTGTAAGAAGATAGTAGAAGTCAAGCATTGGGTGAAGTGGAGAATACTGAGAGGGCTAACTCAGAACATTTAAGCCAATTTTTCTGTGGGAAAAATATGCCTAATAAGTCATGCAGTTTCCCCTCTTTTATTTCTTCTTTGGAGCTTTCCCCACAAATTGACACTTGTAGTGTCTGGTTGTCCTTAAAGACAGCCTTGTGATAATGGGGATGGCTTCTTTTGCTATAAGGTTTTGCCTGATTTGAGTGAACTAAAAACTTTTAGTTTAAGGAAAAAAAAAAGAAAGAAATGCATCTGGAAAATCCTTTAAAATTGTTACCTTATAACTCAATTTAAAAATGGATATTTAAAATTAATCAATCAGTTATGTGCTAGGTATTAGGAATAGCAATATAGCAATGAGCAAACTGAAAATCTAAAAGACCTTCCCTGTTGGAAATTATAATTTAGTAGATAAGATATTAGAGGTGAATCCATGTAGTTAATGTAGTTAACTGTCTAAATAAGTATAACTTTAAATGTCAACCATCAAACACAGTCATATGAAAACAATGTTCCATTTAATATGTATTCTTGTTCTTAAACAAGACTGTGGAATTATAAGATACTAGATAAAATTATTGTGTATATTTGCATGTCTGTGTTGCTTTTTAAAAGCTAAAAACACTCTCTGTGTCTGTCATGAATAAATAAATAAAATGTTTTTTAAAAATTAAATAGATAAAAAATAAAAGCTTAAAATAAACGGAAAAAAATGGACTAAGTCTTAAGTTTCTTAGCAATTTCATTTCTCTTAAATGAGGCTTCCAGCATTTAAACAGATTAGGAGTGTTTGCTTTGGGCCAAACTGGTGGGGCAATAGACACTTGTCCTTAGAATTTGGGGGATTCTACTCAGAATCCTTTTGGTTTCCAAGAACATAGACCTACTTGAATATGTTTCAGAAAAAGGGACTTAGTTATGAGAACTCAAAAGGAAAACACAACAAAATCTATGGTAAAGATCCCAACATAGTCACATTTCACTGAGACTAGGATAGGAAACCCCAGAGCCATTAGGAAGAGGGGCTTGTCTCTACAAGGGTCTGTGTCTGTCTCTCTTCGTCTCTAATGGCTTCTTGGCTTTTCTCAGCACATATACTCTCCCTTCCACCTCTCTTTAGCTTTCCTGTGTGGTTTCAGTTTCTCCTTTCTCCCAAATCTCTCCTTGCACATACCATAATGGCTAGCCCTGTGTCCATTCTCCTGGCTTTTCAAACGATAGTGTCACCACCACAGCCACCTGGCAATTTCCTTTGAAAACTCTTAGTTTAAGTTCTCTAGAGCGGAACCTTATTCTCTTGAGCTCAGTAATACAAGGTATAGCTGGTTTATGGATGGGTGCTGACTGGTTCATGGACAGTCATGGACAGGACCATGGTTCATGGTCCTCTCATTGGGCCAAATGTCATTCTTGGTCCTGTTAGTCATGGCCAATGTCAGATGGTATAGAAATGACTGTGAGGGCTATCTTGGAGCCTGTCAAGGCCTGCTGGGAACAGGACTTCTAAAATGACAAATATGTTTAGAAGGCTGTGATCCAAGGCCATTTTTGCTGGCTATAATGGCGGGGGCAGGGGGGTTGTCTCTGGAACCGGAGGGAGAGCACAGCTCTTCTTAAAACTGGAAGTGTTTATGCTTGAGATGAAGCTGAATTCTGTCTAGGCAAGAGATGTGCTTATGTTTACAACATAGAGAACAACACAGTGACTCCTGGTGGCAGACCAAACAAAACCAGAGTAATCTGGGGAAAGTAACTTGTACTCATGGAAACAGTGGCATGGTTCATGCCAAATTCCAAAGCAACCTTCCTGCTAAAGCCATTGGCCACAGGATCCGTATGATGCTGTACCCTTCAAGGATTTAAACTTAGTGAAAACTAAATAAATAAAAGTGTAGGTTTATGCTCTGGTATTTTTGTTAAAAAGAAAGAGAAATGACTGTTGAGGACAGTAGCACTTGTAAATGAGGCAGATTCAGCCAGAAGGCAACTTTCGGGAATGGACACTCTGAAACCGTTTCGGTACTGCGGTAGTATTCCTTCTTACATCAGAATCTTTGAGGACACCCATGGTTATTTCCAAACATAATTTTCAGACTGAACATCTTTTGGAACATCAGTCAGTGGAAGTTTATTGGCAGATTTCTGTTTAGAATGGGATTATGATCGGGATTCATGAAGAGCAGATAGGTTTGGTTTAATCCTTCTAGAGAAGGTGGCTGGGGCCATAGAAGAGCTTAAGAAGCCCACAGTTAAGCCCAGAGTGTTCTTGTCAGAGAGACGTTAGTTGAGAATTATGTCCTGGAAGCCCAAGTGGCTTTCTAAGGAACACTTAGTATTGCAGGAAAACCAGGAAAGCCAATTGAAAGGCTGCTGAGCATTTGATTAGGCGGCGTCCCAGGTGACAGGTTTCATAAAGCCTATAACTGACAAGGCCTGTGCTGGCTGTGAAGGAGGGTGAACAAGGAGTTGAGGGTCCAAACTTTGGGATCAGAGAGGAATTTCTGGAACTGCATGATTTGGGTAAGCCTCAGTTTCCTCATCTGTAACATGCAGCTAATATCTAGTTCTCAGGGTTGTTAGGGGGCTAATATCATGTTATCTGTAAAGTAGAAATGTTCACTATTATTATACAATTCTTATTATCAGAATATTTGTCCATGACCATTGATAAAACACATCACCATGCAATATTTCATTTGGCTTTTGCCATTCGGAACTGCATTTTCTGGCCACAGCAATGAGCAGAAGTTAAGACAGAAGGAAAACACTTCCAATACTTCCTTCGAAGTTACCTCTTCTTTTTGGAATTCACTTTAATCCAGGCTCAAATCTTCTGTGCTGGAGTTGAGGAAGACAAGACTCGAATAAAAGTTCGCATTAGAGTTCTGAATCTCTGGTATAGATTTTTTTTCTTATGAGAAATGTTTTGGTGGAAGGACAGGGATGAGGGGGAGGAAGACATAAGCCTAAAGGAAACAAGTGAATGGAAAGAAGTCAGGGGAACACAGACAAGTCCCCACCCTGCCTTAAGATCAGCATGGCCTAAGCATTTCTCAGAAGGCACTCAGTTACATTCTAGGACCTCTCTCAGAAATTTATAATGTAAACTAGTTCAGAAAAGTTCTGCAGTCAAGAAAATGCTCTTGTTGCTGTTAGGCCAGCGTTCCCGAGTTCATTGCCCACAGAGTTCCTTTTTATTTTTTAACTTTTAAAGATTTTTATTTATTTATTTGAGAGAGAGAGCACAAGCAGGATGAGGGGCAGAGGGAGAGGGAGAAGCAGATTGCCCACTGAACGGGGAGCCGGATGTGGAGCTTGATCCCAGGATCCTGGGATCATGACCTAAACTGAAGGCAGACACTTAATAGACTGAGCCACCCAGGTGCTCTCCCCCACAGAGCTCCTTTTTAGACAAAGATCCTATCAGCCTCCTAAGAAACTATGGAATTCTCCACATCTAATCAAGGAAGGGTACATCCAATCCTAACTTCTGTTTTCTCCCCCTTGACTTATCTAGGTAGCTTAGAGAAGACTGGATTAGACAAATAAGGTAATTATCTTCAAACATGCGGAAAGCTGGCTCTTCAGACAGTGGGATTTAGATTTGCTCTGTATAGCTCCAAAGAACAGAGCAGGGGTCAGTGGCTAGATTCTAGAAAAACCTACAGATACATGCAACAATATGGAAAAATCTTAGAAAATGTTGACCTGAAAAGAGTAAGATGTAGAAGACTACACATAGTGTGATACAGTTTTTACAAACCCAAAATCAAGCCAAATGAAATAATATATTGCTTAAAGCTGTATTTGTATGATACATTAAGAATAATTAAGAATAATTCTTAATGGCCAAAAGATGGAAACAATCCAACTGTCTTTCAGCTGACAAGTGGTTAAATAAGATGTATGTTCATACAATGGAATATTATTTGGTAATAAAAATAAGCAAAGTACTGAAGCAGAGTACATGGGTGAATTCTCAAAACATTATGCTAAATAAAAAGAAGCCGGTCTCAGTGATTCCATTTATATGAAATTAATAAATCCAGAGACACAGAAAATGGATTGCTAGTTGCCTAAGGGCCGGGGTGGGAAGGTTTTGGAAGGAATGGGGAGTGACTGTTAGTGGGTATAGAGCTATTGAAAATGTTTTAAAACCATGGTGATGGTTGCACAAGTCTACAAATATAACAAAACCCATCAAATTGTATACTTTCAATGAATGAACTGTATGGCCTGTGAATTATATCTCAGTAAAGTTGTTATAAAAAGTAGCAGAAAAAAAAAAAAAGTAGCAGAGAGGGCAGCCCAATGGCTCAGTGGTTTAGCACTGCTTTCAGCCTAGGGTGTGATCCTGGGGACCAAGGATCAAGTCTCACATAGGGCTCCCTGCATGGAGCCTGCTTCTCCCTCTGCCTCTCTCTCTCTCTCTCTCTCTCTCTCTCTCTCTCAGTGTGTCTCGCATGAATGAATAAATAAAAATCTTAAAAAAAAAAAAGGTAGCAGAGAATAATAGACATGAAATTCAGGAAGGTTTTATTGTAAGAGAAGAGGAGGGGTACACAAGAATGGGGTAGAGGAAGAGCCCACAGGTAGCCTGTATGGTGCTGAAAATGTCCTAGCAGTGAGGTATACTCTCTGAGGGGAATTTGCACTTTTTATTTTAAAAAATTGTACTACATAACTTGCATACATGTTGCACATATTTTTGTAGATGTCAAACAATCCATAATAAAAATATAATATAAAATGTACAAAAAGGCATATAGTAAAAGTAGATCTTACTTCCTTTGCTTGCTTGGAGACAGCCACTAGTATCTGTTTTTTCTGTGTCTTTCCAGAAAGTAGGTGTGTTTACAAATGTGACACATGTGTACATATGCAGAAGTGACCACGTGTTCTTTATACTGCTCATACATTGTCGCAGAGAAAAACTTGGAGAGCTTTCAAAACCTGCACATAGAGTAGCCTTTGGTGTTTTGTTTGTTTATTTGTTTTAGATTTTATTTATTTGAGAGGGAGCATGGGTAATACGGAGGAACAGAGGGAGAGGAAGAAACAGACTCCCTGAAACAGACTCCCCACTGAGCAGGGAGCCTGACTGGGGGCTCGATCCCAGGACCCTGGGATCATGACCTGAGCCGAAGGCAGATGCTTAACTGACTGAGCCACCTGGGTGCCCCCAGAGTGGCCTTTGTTGTGTTCCTGGCTGAGATGTGTTCAGTCCTTTTGGGAAACAAGCATGTTCTGAAGTCAAACTGACCCTGGTTAGCCTTGCAGCTGGCACGTTTTTTGCATTCAGGCCTATAAAACAAAAAGGCCACCTCATCTAGAATGGCACCTCTCCATCACCCTGTCTCCCCTCCCCTCCATTATTTTTCTTCCTAGCACTACCTGGCACAATATGTATGCATTTGTTTTGTTGTTTATCATTCATCTCTCCCATTAGAAACCAAGCTGTATGACAGCAGGAACTTTATTCCAATGCCATGTAGGGTGTATTGCAGTAGGCATACAATTAATATTTACTGAATGGTAGAAAGAAAGAAAGAAAGAAAGAAAGAAAGAAAGAAAGAAAGAAAGAAAGAAAGAAGGAAGGAAGGAAGGAAGGAAGGAAGGAAGGAAGGAAGGAAGGAAGGAAGGAAGGAAGAAAGAGAAAGAAAGAAAGAAGAAAGAAGAAAGAAAGAAAGAAAGAAAGAAAGAAAGAAAGAAGGAAGGAAGGAAGGAAGGAAGGAAGGAAGGAAGGAAGGAAGAAAGAGAGAGAGAGAGAGAGAAAGAAAGAAAGGAAGAAAGAAAGAAAGAAAGAAAGAAAGAAAGAAAGAAAGAAAGAAAGAAAGAAAGAAAGAAAGAAAGAAAAGAAAAGAAAAGAAAGTCTGGTTTGAAATTCTAGCTCCACCATGTACTAGCTATAAAATCTTAGGCAAGTTACTACATCTCACTTTGCTTTAGGTTTCTCATTAGCACGACAGTATAATAAAATTATAATGAAAAGGATTAAATAGAGACACCTGGGTGGCTCAGTGGTTGAGCGTCTGCCTTCGGCTCAGGGCATGATCCTCAGTCCGGGGATCAAGTCCCACATTGGGCTTCTCGCAAGGAGCCTGCTTCTCCCTTTGCCTGTGTCTCTGCCTCTCTCTCTCTGTGCCTCTCATGAATAAATGAAGAAAATCTTTTAAAAAATTTAAATAAATTTGTACATTGGAAGCACATAGAATAGGGCCTGGCACATAGTAGTGATTCAGTAGCATTCAGTAGTGATGCACCATAAGTTATGTAACTGGTCTTCTATTTAGGATGTTTCCAAATAGAGCTGCATTGCAGAATTACGTATATAATGCCATTTTGCATCCAGGCAAGTCTAGGAGTTGGATGAATTTCTACAAATGGAATTTGTGGCTCCCAAGGGTACATACACTTTTGATTTGGAGAGATAAATGCCAACTTGAAGAGAGCAATAGTGATAAGCAGAACTGACCATAGAGAAGAGGCTGTTCCCTGCGCTTGTCGTGCTTATTCAGTCACTAGGCTTGGGTCTGGCTGTCAGGGATGGGATGACAGCCCTTCTTTCTGCAGGTGGGAGGCTGGGCTGTGTGACCTGCAAGGTCCTTACAGATTCAGAACATAACAGTATGTGCCGTACTATTCTTGGCTAAATGTCAGACATATTTGCAACATGAAAATGTAAACCTTAAAATATTCCGTTTTAGGTCTTATTTTTTAAATGAAAAGCCGTTTTTTAAATTTGCATTATAGTGTTTTAAGGGGACAGGTGGGAGGATTTGTTTTATTTTTTGGAACTTTTTGAAAGTATTTGGTGTAAAAATTTTAAATATGTTCAGTGTACCTTTTAAAAAATGTGTGGTCAATTATTTGAACTTAATCTACACAAATTAAATTTTTATGTAATGATTAGGGTGTGGGGGTGGGTCAAAAAATATTGTGTAACTTATTTTTTTTAACTTTATTGGCTTCTTTTTTCCCCTTGTTGAGTCTAGTCAATAATCCACATTCTACAGCACTCAAATGTCAAAATGTTTCAAAAACATAAAAAAAAATCAAGAAATGAATAGAAGCGTCCTTGTTCTTTGAATTATTTCTGTGTTACCCTGAACTGTAAGTGAACCCTCCTTGCTTATAAAAGAAGCAGCTGTTCATGCAATTGAAACCATGGTTCATTACCAGCTGACCTCGGATTCAGGAGTAAAACTTCCTCTATTTTACTACGACTATTCAGACAGGGACTGGAGATAAACAATAATCAAAATCAGGATGAAACTTGACTGGGAAACCCTCTATGTTCTTTGGCAGAATTATAGCAGCTCTTGGATTGCCAGGAGTGAGGCAATGTGAAATGACCCTCAAGCATTCCCTTGAAATGCAGTGGGTCCAGGCTGCCAGCTCCAAGCAGACAAAGGCTGATTGTAATGACTTCTTAAGCATATACTTATAGAAACATTAATTATCACCAACCCTATTTTAAACATTTATAGAAAGTCGAGATGAAAGGGCCCTTTTATATCCATTTTTATATTCCCCCTTGCGAGAAAGTATGATTACAGAGTGTTGGGTTTTTTTTCTCCTCCCTCTTTGGAATTCTTATTTCTAGGTCTTATTCTTAAAATACTAAGTTTGATTTGAGGCTTATGTGCTCATCAAGTAAGATATTAGAAGATAGGAGGGAAAAGCGATGGCTAAGTGGGTGTGATGATGGAGGGGACATGTGACAGGCTGGGAGGTGTGAGCCCCTTATTCATGGAAATGATCCATTTTTGAAAGGTGGAGTGCCAATTCTGGGCTGAAGTGGCTAAGGTCTACAGCAGTGCTTCTCAGACATTAGAGCTCATCAGAGCTGGGGTAGGGCTGCTTTGACAATGAACCTTATTGGGGTCCCATCTCCAGAGAATTTGATTCAGTATATCTGAGTAGAGTGTTAACTGACACTCCTGCTAATTCAGATGCAAGTGGCTTGTGACCACACTTTGAGAGGAAACTGGCTTGAAGGTTAATTGTTCCCAGCACGTCTCTCAAAAGACCTTCAGTTGCGTGTCTACTTGGCCTCTGTTTATATGCTCTCTTTCTGGAATCCAGCCCTACTGTTTTCCTCCCATATCTCCTCCATGGCATAGTGCATCATATGCTAAAAAGTTGGCTCCAGAAATGGTCTGGGTGTTCTTGGCTGAGGCCATCCATGAAGAATACTTTGACCTCTTGAAGTCTACTTTGACCTCTTGAAGTCAACTCTAGTTCTTTCTAATCATGAAGAAAAGAGGAAAGAGAAAGGGAGATTTCCGGCCAATCTGTTCACGGACAGGGAGTAGATGTCCTCAGCATGTGGAAGGCTGAACTGGGTGTAGTGGGGTAAAGGAAGGACTGGACTTGCCTGGCAGGGTCGACAGTTCAATGGGCACAGCGCAAATATGGGAACCTGTATAAAGAGCCAGGCTGTTTGTTTGAAGAAATCAGGAGGCTGCCTCAAATTCACTGAGCCTACAGAAGATTTGACTGCTCCTGTTTCCCAGTGCACACTCTGTCCCCTCCACCCTTCCTCTCCTGTACTCCAGTCACCAGGCCAAGAGAACACATGGCTCTCAGTACTTCACCTTCTCATCCTCTTCTCTGTGCACACGAACACGAATAACTGGAAATCCCAAACAGGGTGTCAAGAGCCCAGGAGTCAGCCATCCATTGGATCCAGTCTCTCTTCTGTTCAGTTCCACAGTGTCTCAAAAGAGCCACGAGAGAAAACTAGCATAGACCTCTCCCTCCCTCTGCATCCAGCGTCCTGCTGCTGATGTGGGTGTTCCCTCAGATAGAGATCTGTGATGTTCACTCTGAAACAGAGTTCTTGCCCGAGATCACCAAAGTCAGAGGGCTCCCATCTAGGATTGAGAGAGGGGACTATTACTTATTAGGCACCTACTGTGTGCCAGGCATCTTGCATCTGTACCGCATTTACTCCTAACGGTAACCCTGCAGGGTAAGCAGCATTATCTCCAGTTACTAGTGGGGCCCCAGAGACTGGGGTTCTGTGGCTTCACCAAGATCATACGCGTAGGGCTAAAATGTGTGAGGTGAAGAGAGGGTTTTATGCTTTTCTGTTTCTTGTTGCTTTGGTGACTTGTCTGACTCCGAAGCACTTACTGCCACTGCATTTTAAACCCATTTAGGAAGCAGTGTGGTGGAGAGGTTAGGAATTGAGCTCTGGAGGTGGCCTCCTGGGGTTCTGCTACTTGTTAGCTGTGTTCTGTTTTTCTGTGTTCCTGGGATAATGAGAATAATGATGATATACTACTTACTTCTTCGAGTTTCTGACCCTCCAAGAGGGGAATCCTAATGCTGCTTAGCTCACCTCACAGGGTCTGAAGTCCAAGAATGATATCTTTGGACAAATAATTTGTAAGTGATTTCTCTGTCCTCATCTATGTATCCAATATTTATTATGAGTCTATGAGGCTGCTCAGAACCCTAAAGTTTTGTGGGGGTACACATTTTTAAAATCTATTCCTTGAAGGTATTTATTGTCCAAGAATAATAAGAATAATATTACTTAATATCAACTCTGTTCCAGGCATTTTATGTTTATTATCTCACTGAATTGGTACAACGGTTGTAATGAAGTGACTATTATCAGCCTATTTCATATTTTATAAGCCTCCTCAGGGAGGTTAAGTAGCTTGCTCTCCATCCAGGACAGACAGCTGTGGGTCAGTGCCAAAGCCTAGGGTCACACCTGGACTCTAATGCCAATGTCATTGCTCTTGATTGCTGGTCAAGGAGAGGATTATATTTATCTGTGAAAGATCACCCACTAATTGAAGGTGGATATGGAGACATTGCTTCAGCCAGAATGGTCAAAGATGACTTTGTGGGAGGGCACCTGGGTTGCAGTCAGTTAAGCGTCTGCCTCCAGCTCAGGTCATAATCCCAGGGTCCTGGGATTGAGCTCCATGTTGTAGGGCTCCCTGCTCAGTGAGGAGCCTGCTTCTCTCTCCTTCTGCCACTCCCCCCACCCTGTTCATGCTCTCTCTCTCTCTTTCAAATAAATAAATAAATAAATAAATTTTTTTTAAGATGACTTTGTGGAGGGGCGGGATGCAGGAATTTTCTGTAGGCTGAGAGAAGGGGGAAGTATTTCATGGTGGATGGGGGGATCAGTGAGGAAGGTCAAGGAAAAGGTAGACAGTGAGGATGGTCACAAATGCCACCCCTTCCCCTAATCTTCTCCCACAGCTCTTATGAAACTTATGAAACTTATGAAACTCAACAGCAAAGAAACAAACAATCCAATCATGAAATGGGCAAAAGACATGAACAGAAATCTCACAGAGGAAGACATAGACATGGCCAACAAGCACATGAGAAAAAGCTCCACATCACTTGCCATCAGGGAAATACACATCAAAACCACAATGAGATACCACCTCACACCAGTGAGAATGGGGAAAATTAACAAGGCAGGAAACCACATATGCTGGAGAGGATGTGGAGAAAGGGGAACCCTCTTGCACTGTTGGTGGGAATGTGAACTGGTGCAGCCACTCTGGAAAACTGTGTGGAGGTTCCTCAAAGAGTTAAAAATAGACCCAGCAATTGCACTGCTGGGGGTTTACCCCAAAGATACAGATGCAGTGAAACGCCGGGACACCTGCACCCCGATGTTTATAGCAGCAATGTCCACAATAGCCAAACTGTGGAAGGAGCCTCGGTGTCCATCGAAAGATGAATGGATAAAGAAGATGTGGTCTATGTATACAATGGAGTATTACTCAGCCATTAGAAACGACAAATACCCACCATTTGTTTCGATGTGGATGGACTTGGAGGGTATTATGCTGAGTGAAATAAGTCAATCAGAGAAGGACAAACATTATATGGTCTCATTCATTTGGGGAATATAAAAAAATAGTGAAAGGGAATAAAGGGGAAAGGAGAAAAAATGAGTGGGAAATACCAGAAAGGGAGACAGAACATGAGAGACTCCTAACTCTGGGAAACAAACAAGGGGTGGTGGAAAGGGAGGTGGGCGGGGGGTGGGGGTGACTGGGTGACAGGCACTAAGGGGGGCACTTGATGGGATGAGCACTGGGTGTTATGCTATATGTTGGCAAATTGAACACCAATAAAAAATAAATTAATTAATTAAAAAATTTTTTGGAACAGTTAGGAGTATAAATGATATTTTGATATACATGCAGTAATTAGAGTAAGATACAACAGACAATATCATATATAAATCTGTAATTTCGGTTACAAAGTCCCAGGTTCAACATTGACAATTGAAGAAAAAGCTAAATTGCAGGTAGAGATTTGTGAAAAGGAAGATGTGATTATTTCCTGTATAGGTCCAGGACCCCCTGGAGTTCTCCTTACAAGTCCTGGGGAGTGGCAGCAGCCTGGGGCCACAATAAGGTCACTGCTTCCGGGGTTGAAGGAAAAGTTCTTTTGCCATCCTGGCCTAAGCAAGGGCTCCAACTTCTAACTTCTTGGTTTGGTGCCGTCTTTTCTTGGCTTGGCCAAGCTGTGTGAACTTGGGCAGGTTGTTTAACCTCTTTGAGCCTCAGTTTCCCTACTTGTGATTAGATACCAATATGCACCCCTCAGAAATGGAGGCTTGCTATGAGTCCTGGGGCTCCTTTAAAAAGGTGGATAAAACCAGCCATCACCTTGGCTCAGGTTTATCTAAATCTCAAAATCCCTTCCTCCATCTATAATGGATGGCAGGATGGCAGGCTCTTTACATCCATGTTTTCCAGAACCTCATTTTCTTCCTGCTAGCCAGGGTAAACAACACAACCAGGCCAGACCCTGACTTTTCCTACTTTTCCTAGCCTTTTGGGAGCCAAAATTGGCATCTGTTTTCACAGACCCTAAGTTGTCTCAAACTTTTACATACCAGGGGGTGGTCTGGGATCCTATCAGGGGGTCATAAAAGACCACAGCCGGCAAAGATAGAGGATCAGCAGGGTTATCCTTGAACAATTAACCAGAAAAAGGAAGCCACAAAGGGAAGTTTATATGCAGGTGTCCAGGCATTCCAGCAATGTGCCTTAAGATAACCAAGTCCCTGGCCAGGGATGATGGGTGGGGATTCGCTGAATTTGTTGCTTGCTGCATTGGCTTGGCCTGTCCTAATACTGAATGTCTCTTACTATGACTTTTTTCCACAATCTATGGAATGGGATACAGTTAGCTAGTTCACAAGATTGCAGACTGGTTGAGACCATTTGTGAGAGCTGCTGTTCGTGCTGACTGGAGCTGAGATGTCTCTGGGAGGGGATGGGCTGGCCATGCACTCCAAGGAGCTTGCATGAGTTGATGTGCATAGCAATTTAGTTCTTGGTTGAGGGAGGGGGGTGCCGGGTTTCCTTGTCATTGTTACTTCTCCTTAGGAGTGCCTGGAGAAGGAGGAAGATTGGAGGAATTGGTCACTGTCCCCCATCATAGATATGGCCCTCTGTCAGGGAGACTTTTTGAGACTGTGCCAAGCACTGTTGGTTCAGAACCCAGGGGCAAAACGTCACCCTCAGCAGGGAGAGAGGGCTAGGTGCCCCCACCCTCTTTCCAATCTGCTGAGACCAAAGGGCAGCTCTGTAGGTCTAAGGGGACCATCGACAGAGTCCCCACAGAGGGCCATGGGGTGGTGGGGACAGAGCGTGATGCTCCGTAGAGGCAGAAGACCAGGAGCAGAGTCCCTTGGGAATTCTAGAAAATAAGTGTAGGGGGAGGGGCACATGTTCCACAAGGTCTAATTAGATGAGCAGGTGGGGCTGGGGGCTAGTAAGAGTCAACTAGTAATTCAGCATCACCTCATATTCACCACTTCTGCTTGAAGGCTGAGATATAAGAAGTAAAGCCTCGTTTAAAAATAAAAAGAGAGAAAGAAATTCTTCTTCTTTTTCTGAGTCTGGGACATAATGAAGTATTACACACATAACTGCTTACTAACAATGTTGTGACTGTTCAGATGTTGCTCTTCCATCTGTGTAGGAGACAGGTTAACAGGGTCAACTGGCCACTGCTAAGCTAAGATTCAGACAGGTTCTTCTGGTCCCCGAGCTCATACTCTTTATTCTAAGATAGCTTTTCCCTAAATTTATCTTTGATAAGAAGACACTTTTCTTTACTAAATGAAACAGAACTATCATATGCCCCAGAAATTCTACTCGTAGGTATATACCAAAAAGAATCAAAGACCAATGACCAAACAAAAATGTGTACACAAATTGTTTGTGGCAGCACTGTTCACAATAGCCAAATTGTGGAAATAACCCAAACATCCACAAACTGATAAATGAATAAGCAAAATGTGGTCTATCCACACGACGGAATATTATTCAGTCATAAAGAGGAATGAAGCACTGATACATGGTGAGACATGGATGAACCTTGAAAACATGATGTTAAATTAAAGAAGCCAGTCACAAAAGCCCACACATTATATGATTATATGATTCCAAATATACGCTACATCCAGAATAGGCACATCCATAGGGTCAAAAGGCAGGTTAGTGGCATAATATCCTCTAAGTCATATCATATCACAAACGGCACAATCTCATTCTTTCAATGGCTGTGTAATACTCCATTGCATACATATACCACATATTCCTTATCCATTTGTCTATCGATGAACTCATAAGCTGCCTCCGTATCTTGGCTATTGTAAATAATGCTGCAATAAATATAGAAGTGCATCTTTTCGAATTAGTGTTTTCATTTTCTTTGGGTAAATACCCAGGAGTGGAATTATTGGATTATGTGCAAACAAAAAGCAGAATCAGACCTATAAATACAGAGAACAAGCTGATGGCTGCCAGAGTGGGGAAGAAGGTAGGAGGATGGGCAAAATGAGTGAAGAGGAGTGGGAGATACAGGCTTCCAGTTATGGAATGAGTAAGTCATGGGAATAAAAGATATGGCATAAGGAACATAGTCAATGGTATTGTAGTAAGTAGTGTATGGGTGACAGTGGCTACGCTAGTGAGCATAGAATAATGCATAGACTTGTGGAATCACTGTGTTGTATACCTGAAACTAATGTAACATTGTGTGTTAACTATACTCAAAAAAAAAAAAAAAAAAGGCAGATTAGTTGTTGCCAGTGGCTGGGAGGTGGAGGATGGGAAGTGACTGCTAGTGGGTACAGGGTTTTTTGGGGGCTGACTGCTAGGGGGTACAGGGTTTCTTTTGGGCATGATGAAAATATTCTGGATTAGACAACAGTGATAACTGCACACAGTACTATGCCACAGAATCACATGCTTTAAAATGGTTAACGCGGTGAATTGTTATGTTTATTTTACCGCAATTAAAAAGAGAAGAAAACAACAAGGAGCAAAGATTTAAATAGAAAATATTAGGCACATTTCAAGTGCTTTTTTCCCTTAGCAACCTATTTTCTCAATATTTAGTACAATAATATCTCACTCATCTTGGAACTGGTTAGGCAACCTCACCTCAGCAGGGCGCTGTTGGGAATTGGGAAGAGAACATGGCTTTGAGGGCCTCCTTTAGTGCCCATGAGAGGAAAAGCTGGAGGGCCAGCTGGAGCCAAGTCCATTTGTGTAGTGCATGCTGGGGTCATGAAGATTCTCAGAGTTATCAAGACAAGGGTAATTCCACTCTGGGTCTCTAGAATACCACTTTAGGCCTCTTGGTTTGCTTTCTGCCTTGTTATGTAGCAAGTCATGCATTCCTTGATTCATTCCTGAGAACTTGGAAGATTTTAAAGGAGTTTCAGGAACAGACCCAATTTCATGATATAGACTCATGTTCTCCAAAATACCTGTTTAAGATATAAGTCTGAACTTAGGATGAAGTGTTGAAAGACAAGGGATCCACCTAACAGCTATAATCACCCATATGACAATGGCCTTCAGGTTTTTCAACTGTGGCCATTATGAAAGTCAAATATGATAATGTGTGAAAAAGCATTTTATGAATGAAGAGTTTCTATACAAATGCTAGCCACTAATTACCGTGCTAGCTGCAAGAATTCCCTGTGCTAGCTACTAATAACAACTAACATGTCCTACACATATGCATCACGTACTAGGCTGGCATGTGACATGATGTCCCTGAACATATAGGAGATAAGTTATATTTTAGTCCAAACTGACACATGAAGAAGCTGAGGGAGAGAGATGGTGAATAACTTATCTAAGTCCAAGGTCCCAGAGCCAGGCAATTATGGAGACAATGGGTGACCCCAGCAGGCTGGCAACAGTCTACCAGCACTGCCTCTTGTGTATAGTACGTCTCATTCTTCATATAATGACAAGGAATAAATCAAGTGGAACTGATGGATGTAATCAACACTTTTTAAGTGAGAATCCTTGGATGAAATGATACCCACAACCACTGGAGCCAGCTCAAAGTTGGTTGTTAGTGTCTCTTTATAAACTCCACATCCCATGTCATTTATTGCAGTAGCTTAAAAGCAACCACAGTAGGAGTATTTACACTAGGGACATTAGCAAATGCTTCCAATCAGGACTTTCTTCTTTTCTTTCTCCTCTCCGCTCCCTGGCCCCACCTTCTCCCTCCTTCTCCTCCTTCTTCTTTAGAGAGCCTGTTAAACATTTATCAGCATACTGCTGGCTGCAATAGTTCCTTCCTTCCTTCCTTCATTCCTTCCTTCCTTCCTCCTTCCTTCCTTCCTTCCTTTTGAGAGAGAGAGAGAGAGATAAAGGCTGGGGAGGAGTAGAGGGAGAGGGAGAGGGAATCCTAAGAGGCTGCACGTCCTGCATGGAGCCTGATGTGGGGCTCGATCTCACTGTGACCTGAGCTGAAATCCATAGTCAGATGCTTAACTGACTGAGCCACTCAGGCCCTCTGCAATAATTTCAATTAGCAGCAGATAGAATTAATAATTGTATCTGACAATGATAATAAAAACACTTTTCCTTTATTTGCAAACTTGCAAATACAGAAGGACTCCTCTTGGTGAGAGTCAATTTTAGAAGAATCAGGAAGATCCTAACATACCAACCTGAGAGCAGCCCCTGGATTTGCGCTTTTCCTGGGCTGCTGCTGTGATCTCTGAACAAGACACCGGACATGCATGTATCCTAAGTTGTGTTGTCTCGTCCTTTGAACAAGGTATGTAGTATGTGCTATCCTTGTCTGAGTTTTAAGCCAAAGGAAACAGAGCCTTAGAGAAGTAACTTGCCTGAGCTAGAAAGTGGCAGAGCCAGGATTGGAGTCTAGAGCTCACCCTCTCAACCATCAGGCTTTATGACTTCGGTATCTTTGTTTTCACCATATCCCTTAAGTACTACTGTTGAGGATCTTCTTCAATATCCTGGCAAAAACTTAAGGCAATCAGAAAAGCCACCAAAGCCAAACCATGTCAGTGATTTGCTCACAGATTTAAAAATCCACCGTATCTTCAGGCTTGTCCCAAGATGCCAGGGACTCCTTATGTACCTGGTACTGAAAGAAAGAGCTGGCCCAGAGCAGGAAAAAACCAGGACTAATGACTCTTGGATAATAAATTTATCACCTATATTTTGAGTACCTATATGTGTCAGGCATTGTTAATTCAGAGTATTGAGGACACAGTAAAATCAAAGCAGTCAAGTCTTTGCACTGAATGGAGCTTATCCCCTACAACAACAATAACTAACATTTACTGAGTGCTCGCTGCGTACCAGCACTCCCCTAAGCATTTTTTTTCCTCCTAAGCATACTCACTATTTCACCTAGTCTTTGAAGTAAGATACTGAGCCAAGAGCATGACCAGTTGGTAGTGTTGGCAAGTTACTTGAGCACAGTGGTCATTTCCCAGGTGTAAAATGGGGATATCATTATAACTACTTCAATGCTTGTTTGAGAATGAAATGAAATGATAACATGTTTAAAAGTGCTTATAGCATAGTCTTTTGTACATGATCAATCATTTGTGCTAGCTTTCATTGTTTAATAACTTTATAAGATAAATATGATTAATTTTTTTATTTCATTAAATTATTCAATGTATTTAAACTAAAAAAAGAAAAAGAAAAATGTTTCACCTATTTCTTCACCCCTCACCCCCCACCTGTGGCAATCACTAATCTGTTCTCTATATCTATGAGCTTGGTTTATTTTATTTTATTTTTTAGATTCCACATACAAGTGAGATCATACAGTATTTGCCTTTCTCTGTCTGACTTATTTCACTTAGAATCAGATCTTTGAGGTCATCCATGTTGCAAATGGCAAGATTTCATTCTTTTATGGCTGAGTAATATTCCACCATATAGATATTGGAGTCCATTCATCTATCAATGAGCACTTAGGTTGTTTCCACATCTTGACTTCTGTAAATAATGCTGCAATGAACATGGGGGTGCAGTATCTTTTTGAGTTAGTGTTTTCATTTTCTTCAGATAAATACCCAGAAGTGGAATTGCTAGATTATATGATAATTCTATTTTTAATTTCCTTCATACTGTTTTCCATAGTGGCTGTACCAGTTTGCATTCAAACCAACAGTGCATTCTCCACATCCTCAACAACACTTGCTATTTCTAGTCTTTTTGATAATATCCATTCTAACAGGTGTGAGGTAATATCTCATTATGGTTTTGGCTTGCATTTCCCTGATTAGTGATGTCAAGCATCTTTTCATATACCTGATGGCCATCTATATGTTTTCTTGGGGAAAATGTCTATTCAAACCTTTAGCCATTTACCTAATCAGATTTTTTATATGTTCTTTATACGTTTTGGATATTAGTCCCTTATCAGATATATGATATGCAAGTATTTTCTCCCATTGAGTAGGTTACCTTTTCATGTTGATGATTTATTTCCTTTGTCGTGCAGAGGCTTTTTAGTATGATGTAGTTCCAGTTGTTTATTTTTGCTTTTGTTGCTTAGAAACTATGTTTAATGCCATTTCACAGATGTGGAAATTAAGGCTCAAGTCTCACAATTAACACTGAACACCTAGCTACACTGTCCTTGGAATATCAGAATGAGGAGCACAGAAGGATCAGCTGGAACAGTCTGGGTGCCTCTTGCTGAGCTGGAAGAGAAAAGAGGGGAAAGAGGAAGTCACAGGCAGAGAGAAAAGTCTTCTGAAGACTTACAGAATGTAAGATGAGGCAGTTTGGGCACCAACTGCCTAGCATGAGTGATCTCAGAAAGGCCAGCTGTGGCGGGGGGGATCCCTGGGTGGCTTAGTGGTTTAGCGCCTGCCTTCAGCCCAGGGCATGATCCTGGAGACCCGGGATCGAGTCCCATGCCAGGCTCCCTGCATGGAGCCTGCTTCTCCCTCCTCCTGTGTCTCTGCCATTCTCTCTCTCTCTCTGTCTCTCATGAAAAAATAAAATCTTAAAAAATGAAAAAAAAAAAAAAGGCCAGCCTCTCTAATTGGCTGAGCTCTGTGCTGCTTCGTTTGGAAAACCATTTTACACTGCTCCCGGTCCCCCCACCTCCCTTCCCATCCCCACTGTCCCCTGCCAGCCTGACTAGGTTGCCCCCACCACAAATCCCACATTCCTACAGCTTCATAAGGCTATCCCTTTCATAGCAGATGCACACACCGTACTATGATTATCTATTTGGGTCTCTATATGCCTTTGGAGGCCAGGAATGCGAAGTCATCTCTCTAGTCCCAGCACCCAGCACTCCTGGTAAGGGCTCAGTAGATGTCAGTTAATTCGGACAGAAGATGCTTTTATGATCAGGAAGAGAGTAAAAGTCTGATCTTTTACCTCTAGGAGAAGTTTGGAAGCATATACACCTATTTACACAAGGGACTAGAGCATCATGGCTTTTCCCTGCTAATATCTAAAGGATGTTAGTAGGATCTCATATTTCTGCATCATACAAAGAAAATTGTTATAGAGTTTAAGTCCTTTGAACAAGGTGTCCGAGTTGCTCAGTGTCCTGGAAACATCACGGAGCCCAAATGGACTGCCTGTTGCCTGAATGTACCATGATTTTTCTAACCTTCACAGAGCCCTTACATTGTTTCCATTTTGACCCTTCCAAGCAATGCCTCCGAGGTCATTTCTGAACCTATAGCCTTGCACTCTAGCGAAGTGCATTCCTAGAGGGGAATTGCGGGGTCAAAGGCATTCTCATAAAGGTTCTATTTTTAAAACTCAAATATTAGAAAGTGCTTATGTGAAACCTTGGCTAATGACAGTTACCTCAGAGGCAAATACCTCAAGTACCTTTTCCATGGACGTGCTCTTTATCTGCTCTGACTCAACATAAGGATTCACAACTCTTGCCACCCCATTTTCTCTGAGATTGACATTGCAGTAAGCAGCAGGAATGCCCAGGAGAACATGTCAAGAGAAAGGAAAGACAAGTCAAGGGCAGCAAGAAAAGTAACACTGAAGTAGCTGAAAGAGTAAAGATGGTGTGGGGATGAGAGGAAGGAATCAAGCCAGTTTCTCCCTGAAGTAGGGATCTTATAAAAGTTTTCCTCTGAAAAAGCCACAATGCTAGTAAATAGTGAGATTCTGGTGGGAACGGCAGGGTTCTGAAGTAGGAAGAGCTCCTCAGGATCCATCCCCTTCTGTTGTAGATGAAAAGATGAGGGGGGTGGCGGGGGGCGGGGGTGGGAAGCCTGTATTGTGAGCACTTGTTTTTCAGTCGTGCTGCATCATGGTCTCTAGCTTCACTTCCATTGCTCTCCACTTATCCCTTTATAATTACTCTACTTAGGCAATATGGATTATTCATTCAGAGCTGGAACTTCGTTTTCTCATTTCACTGAGTTTAAATAGAAATGACAGGGCCTATTCTTCATGTTTAACAATCAGAACCAATTATGACTCTTTCTTTCCCTCACGCAAAAAAACACACCGTCCTTTTCAGAATGAAGTGTTTTCATTCTCTGGCATAAACAGGCCAGTGAGAACAATAATATGGCAATAAAACCTCCGGAGAAGACATACGCTGAATGTAATCAAGAAAGCCCAGTTATTCAGGGTTGGAGAAATAATGCTATGGATACAAAATAAAGAATTAAAATAACTCAGAGGACACTGAACTCATGGGTATGAGTCAGGGCACATTCATGTGTTTTCAGCACAGTGATATGATCAGCTCCAAAGAGTTCAATTTCTTTCTGTCTTTGGAGGTCCAGAGAGCAAGTGCCGAGATTCTTCCTTAGTACTGACCCCAAATTTACAAAACTGCCCAAATTATGCCTGGCCGGACCAGAAACTCTTTCCACTTTTTCCCCTGTAAGCAAAGAAAAACTGAGTCAAGAGCCACTATAAGCATTAGCTCAATTAATCACCCATCTTTCCATCCATTTGCTGAATTCCCACCACGTAAGAGTTTGGTTGGTGAGTTTGGAAATAGCTTCTTAATTGGAAGCAATGGCCAAGTCTTGACGTCTGTCTTTACAATATTCCTGCATGTTTGTTCCTTGCTTATAGAGGAGAGCCAGTCCTCTGAGGTTTTTGTCCATCTGTGGAACTAAATGGATGTGGTTGGTCTTCTCTTGTCATCCGAAGTAGTAGAGCTGGAGGAATGAAGCAAGAAAAACAATCCATTATCGAAGGGAATATCATTCTTCTGTACTTCATCTTTAAAAAGTCAATTTTTTTGAAATCCAAGGAAAGAGTAGTTGCCGATGAGCCCTTCAGTGAAGCAGAAAGAATTCCAGTGGAGTGGACTGCCCAGGAAAACAGTCCTTTTTTTTTTAGGAAAGAAATACTCTTGGAGATCCATTTCTCATGTATTGATGATCCTGACTTAATTCAGTACCGGAGGCATTTGGCACCAGTGCCATTAGGAAATGACATCCTCAGGCATCTGGGGGATTCTATCCATGGCTCTGCTCTTGAGCTTCCTTGGCAAAATTGTCTATGTTTCAGATTTCAGAGACTAAGGAACTCAAATAGTGTTTCCCTGAGATCCTTGAATAAGTTTGTAGCATGTGACTACCTGAAACTGAAAGAAAGAAAAATGACACAAAACGGATAAGATAAGCTACCTTCTCGGCTGTAAGGTCTGTGAGGACAGGGATCATATTCATTGCTTTATCTCTAGTGACTACCAATATGATGTTTAATGCTCAACATCTATTTGCTTAATTAATAAATATCACTATTGCAGTCTTCCCAGGAAATACTCTCACATCTAAACTGCTAAACAATGGCAAGCACATCAGACTTGGTGTAAGAAAATCCAAGTCTGGTTTCTGGCATTTCTACTTACAAGCTGTGAGCATCAGTTTTCACATCTTTAAAATGGGGTCAGTAGCTCACAGAGCTAACAGGAGGATATAAATCATATAGCATATTTAAGATGCCTTAGCACCATGCCTGGCACAGTGATGTGTGCTTCATAAATGTGGGGTCTGGTAAATAAAATTAGAGGACTGCATAAATCTTAGCAAGAAGCTACTGTGATTCTGAAAAGGAATCACCATTTTTAAAAAAGATTGTATTTATTATTTGAGAGGGACAGAGAGTGAGCAAGCATGAGCGAGGTGAGGGGCACAGGGAGAGGGAGAAGCAGGCTCTCCACCGAGCAGGGAGCCCAACATGGGGCTTGATCCCGGGACCCTGAGATCATGACCCGAGTTGAAGGCAGATACTTGACTAACTGAGCCATCCAGGTGCCCCAGGAAGCACCAATTTAAAATGTAATCACTGAGAGGCACCTGGGTGGCTCAGTTGGTTAAGCATCTGACTCTATTTCTGCTCAGCTCGTGGTCTCATGGTGGTGAGATGGAGTCTCTCCTCAGGCTCCACACTCAGCAGGGAGTCTGCTTGAGATTCCTCCCTCCCCCTCTCACACTCACACTCACACACATATTCTCTCTCTAAAATAATAAATAAATCTTTAAAAATAAAACAAAGTGTAACAAATGAAAGAGAAGCTAAAATCATGAAAATTCCAACTTTTCCAAAGGAAGCATTATAATGGCAGACATATTTAGTAAGGATACAAGGAATATTTTATAAGAGAATCAGGAGATAAAGTTTTTTTAGTATTCACTTGCCAGTTTTTAGTGCTAACTTTTATTTTCATATGAACAAAACAGCTTTCCTGACTTATCAAGTGATGGCTCTTTAAGATTTTCTTTCAAAGTTCCTGTTAAGAAAAATTTTCCAAAACTTAGATATAAGATAAAGAAGTTATCTTAACTTATCGGCATGCTCTTGTTTCAATGTCAGAGAGAACTGTCCAACAAACTAACTTCAGGACTGTCTGATGCTCTAAGGAATTATCATTTTGTTTGACTTACTATTTATTATCTATTGGAGTCTAAATGTTTCTGTCTCTCCAAAATTTGTATATTGAAGTCCTAACTCCACTGGAGCTATCTTTTGAGATAAGATCTCTAAGGAAGTGCTTAAGGTTAATGAGAGTGAGGCCCTGATTCAATAGGATTAGTGTCCTCATAAGAAGAGACACCAGGGCAGCCCGGGTGGCTCAGTGGCCTTCAGCCCAGGGTGTGATCCTGGAGTCCCCGGATCGAGTTCCATGTCAGGCTCCCTGCATGGAGCCTGCTTCTCCCTCTGCCTGTGTCTCTGCCTCTCTCTCTCTCTCTCTCTCTCTCTCTCTGTATGTGTGTCCCTCATGAATGAATAAATAAAATATTTAAAAAAAATTTTTTTTAATTTAAAAAGAAGAGATAACAAAGAGTTCTCTCTCCCCATCACCCCACATGCATATATCAAGGAAGGTCATGTGAGGATATAGCAAAAAAAATGGGCATCTACAAACCAGAAAGAGAGAATTCAGTTTCTCACCAGAAACTGAATTGGCCAGAGCCTTTTTTTTTTTTTTTTTTTTTTTTTAATTCTTATTTATTTATGCTAGTCACAGAGAGAGAGAGAGAGAGAGAGGCAGAGACATAGGCAGAGGGAGAAGCAGGCTCCATGCACCGGGAGCCTGATGTGGGATTCGATCCCGGGTCCCCAGGATCGCGCCCTAGGCCAAAGGCAGGCGCCAAACCGCTGCGCCACCCAGGGATCCCAATTGGCCAGAGCCTTGATCTTGGACTTCCAGCCTCTAGAACTTGAGAAAATAAATATTTGTTGTTTAAGCCACCCAGTCTGAGGTATTTTATTACGGAAGCCTGGGCTGACTAAGATAACTATGCTTAAAGTCCAGACACTGTAACTTTAATATTAACTTGTAGAAGACTGATAATTTTTTTTTCAGTAGGGATGTAAATGATTTCTGTTTGTAGAAAGGAGAGCCCCCAAGGTTACAGTTTTATTGACTTGTAGGACATTAACCATTTTTATGTAATGTTGTCCTCTGAGCCTTAATTTTCCTGCTCTGTAAAATGCCACTGATAGCTCCTCCTTCCTAGTGTTGCTGTAGGATTAAATATAAGCCCATTGTACTTGTAGGGCACTGTCTAACACACAGTATGCTCTCACTTAAATTGCTCTGATTGTTTAGATCAGAGGTCCATAGCCATTTTGTTGCATTTGTACAATGTTTAAAAATATTAGTGGCAGGGGTGTTCAGTTGGTGGTGGTTCAGTTGGTTAACCATCCCACTCTTGGCTTCAGCTCAGGTCATGTGATCTCAGGGTTGGGAGATTGATCCCCACTTTGGGGCTCTGTGTTCAGTGAGAGTCTGCTTGAGATTCTCATTCTACCTCTCCCTCTGTCCTTCTTTCTGCCCTCTCTTTCTCTCTCTCTCTCTCTCTCTCTCTCAAATAAATTAACTAATTAAAAAATATTAGTGGCCACCAGGTAAAAGCCAGGATATTTCACATATTTCAGATTTTGACTCCTAACAATTCAAATGGTTAGGCAACACAAGGCTTAAATACTACATGGAAACCAATGACTCGAAGTGGGTGGCATCTTCCCTTTGGGATGGGCAGGTATTGTCCCACTTGCCATAAGCCACACCCAACTCCTTTGTCTGGTCCTTGAGGTTTCAGTCTCTGGGTTAGAGCATCATCCTCCTCATTCCCTAACTAAAATAACCCTCACATATTATGCTGAGTGAAGTAAGTCAATTGGAGAAGGACAAACATTATATGGTCTCATTCATTTGGGGAATATAAAAAATAGTGAAAGGGAATAAAGGGGAAAGGAGAGAAAATGAGTGGTAAATATCAGTGAAGGTGACAAAACATGAGAAACACCTAACTCTGGGAAACGAACAAGGGGTGGTAGAAAGGAAGGTGGGCAAGGGGTTGGGGTGACTGAGTGACAGGCACTGAGGGGGCACTTGACAGGATGAGCACTGGGTGTTATGCTATATGTTGGCAAATTGAACTCCAATAAAAAAAAATAGAATAACCTTCACAGTTTCCAGAGGCTTCCAAAAATGGGCTCTTACCCAAGAGAACTCGTAAAGGTCTCATGGTTCAGACTGATTGTATAAGAGGTGTTCATGGGGCATTTGCCCCTTTCTCATCTATTTAGCCCTGCAGGAAGGGCATGGTATGCTTAGGCTGAGTGCTAGGGTAAGACATCTTCCTGAGGGTCTCTGAGATTGTCATATCCTGCCTGGACAGTCTCCATGACTTAACACCTTGCAGCCCTGCGTTTGAGCACTGGACTAGCTGATGATAATAGTTACTTTAATATAGAGCTCCCACCTATGCCAGCCACTTGCTGTGGGCCATCTTGTAGAGTCCTCCAAATCATCTGAAATAGGCATCACAGGTCCACAATCTGAATTTTCAGAGCCTAAAAACCAAAATACTTCTTATTAAAATTGCAGATTGGCAGGTTAGCAAAGTCTGACCTGAACCAACATGAAACTATATGCAGTCTTTATTTCTCTCACTTAAACACTCTCACATTTTGCTGCAAAAATACTGATGTGTTTGATTACTGGATTCTGCCCCATGCCCCTCTGGAGATCGGCATTCACAATGAAATTTTTTAAAAAAAGATTTTATATATCTGGGTGGAGGGGAGAGTGAGAGTGAGCAGGAGGAGGAGCAGAGGGAGAGGGACAAGTGGACTCTGTGCTGAGCACAAAGCATGATGTGGGGTTTGATCCAATGACCCTGAGATCATGACCTGAGCCAAAATCAAGGGTCCAACAATTAACTGGATGAGCCACCCAGGCACCCCTCACATTGAACTTTCTAAGCTTTGAACACATCTGGCTCCAAGGTTTTGAATAAAATATTGAGAATATATATTATAACCATTTTACAGATGAGGAAACTGAGTCCTTGAGAAAAATTTTTTAAAAAAATCCAAATAAGTGCTTTGCTATAATGACCACCCATCAGGGAGTCTGTCCTGGATGACCTGAGGCATGTTGCCTGTCTGAACCTCAGAGGGTTCTCTGAACCTCATAAGAAGGGTAGCAGTACTAGCTAGCTGTTACCATGCACTTAATATGCTTCAGGTCATTTCATTCTCTCTAAACCATCCTATAACATAGGCAATATTGTTGTTGCTCCTTATTTTGTTGATGAAGACACTGAAGTTTAAAAAAATTAAACGATTTGCCCAAGGTCACCAGCCAGTCACTGGAGAGCTTGCATGTAAACCAGCTCTGTCTGAATTTGGTGTCACACACCCTTTCATGGGTTTCAAGGGTCCTCACAGCTCTAAAAGGAGTTCCTTTCTTTTGTATCTCTATTAGATTGCTTACTGAGAAAAGTGTCTGGCCCATTCCACCTCTTGGTCCTCACATTCCAGCAGTCATCAGCTTGACAGAGAGGCCCGGCATTCTTTGAAACTGGTGTTTACTGTTCTCTACCTCTCACACCCCAGGGGAGCGTTCCAGCCATTCAGAGATGTCCACTTTCAAACTACTGCAGGCATTTTCCAAAACATCATTTTCCATGACTCAGTGGTCTGTCTCTCCTTCTTCCTGCTGTAAAGGTTTCTGCAAGTAGGTGCAACATTTCTCTAAGGGCTTTCAGCTCCAACAAGTCTGATCCAACAGGCCCAGTTCCTCAGCTCCTGTTAATGAGGTCTGTCCCTCCTCTTTCTTTCCATCTCTTCTAGGTGATTGCTCATCCTCTCACTCAAGACATAAGAAAAATCACAAGAGCTTCTGCATTGGCTAGGTGTGGGAACCCAGGCCTCACTGAAAGAGAGTTGAGGGCCATACTAGAGGAACCATCACCTTATAGCCAGTTTGAGTGACCAGTCATGTCTCTCAACCTCATTGCTGGAAAGAAATGTCTCTTGGCAAGAAATGCAGTGGTTTGGTTTGGGAAATCAGCTGCCTGTAATCCACCAATGAAGAGATGCTACATGGGGGGAGGACAGCATCAAGGTCTCATCTCACTCTCTCCCCATTCTTTACCCTCATTATTTTGGGCAAGACTTTTAAGCTCACTGGAACTGTTTTATTGTCTGGAAAATTAGGATAAAAACACCCAGTTCTGCCCATCTCAAAGGACTGCAGGGAAAATCACAGTAGTAATGGATTTGACAAGCTTTGTGAACATCACATAACAATTATTAAGGTAAGCCTGAGGGCAGTGGGTGAGTTGTAGCCAAGGAAGAGGAAGAAAGGTCACAGGAGTCAGCTCTACAAAGAGATGAGTTCAAAAATTCAATAGACTCAACTCCAACAGACCTTGACAGGTGATCCTGGGCTTACACATATATTTCCAACACACATCCCTTTTTCCTGCATCAGGATGATTGTGAATTACTGGGTTTAAGAATGACTGAGAGATTTTGTTTCTGTGTGTCATTTGAAGCATTTTTTTTATTCCTGAAGATTATGGCTTGCACAAGAAATGCAACAAGAGTGAAAATCAAGAGAAACAACAGACAGCAGAAACAAACCTGCACCTACCTTTGGTAGTGAAATGATCAGAGACTATTATAAAACAAATGTATTTATCAAATAAATTATAAACTTGAACATATTTGTAGGGAATAATAAACAGTAAAAAAAAAATCTAGCAGATATGAAAAAGAACCAAATAGAACTTCCAGGAATAGAACACTGAAGTTAGGGATCCCTGGGTGGCGCAGCGGTTTGGCGCCTGCCTTTGGCCCAGGGCGCGATCCTGGAGACCCGGGATTGAATCCCACGTTGGGCTCCGGGTGCATGGAGCCTGCTTCTCCCTCTGCCTATGTCTCTGCCTCTCTCTCTCTCTCTCTCACTGTGTGCCTATCATGAATAAATTAAAAAAAAAAAAAAAAGAACACTGAAGTTAAACACACCATAGGTTCACAGACAAGTCTGGGGACTAGTCAAGTTGGGCGAAGGTGAGAGGCAATGCCTGTCATGGAAAGAGACACTAGGCTTGGTGGAATTGGAGGTGGTGTGAAGGAAGGGAAATATAAACTGGACTTCTCGGAGCTTCAGGGATCTCAAAGGTGTTGACTTCTTTGATAACAATGGTAGCATTAGCAGAGGGGCCAGGTTCTCAGGTGGCAGCAGCCAGAACTTCTCTGGGAAAAATGGAAAAGTGATAGCACAAGGAGGCATCACCAGGTCTTAGTAAGTCATTCAGAAATAGGGCACTGTCCATATGTCATAAATTACAACCATGATGCAGAACAAGAAAGGGTAATTAGTAAACTCAAGAATTACTCTTGAAAATCAGCTCTACTTTTTTTTTTTTTTTTTTTTTTTTTTTGCCTCATTGCATCAGAAAGAGCAAGATGGGTCACCAGCAGCTCTACTGGAGCCACCCGAGGAAGTTTGGCCAGGGCTCTCGTTCTTGCCGCATCTGTTCAAACTGGCACGGTCTGATCCGGAAATATGGCCTCAACATATGCCACCAGTGTTTCCGTCAGTACGCCAAGGATATAGGCTTCATTAAGTTGGATTAAGTGAACTTCCTTGAATGGGTCATCCAAGATACCTACCTTAACTGCAGATGTCCAAGAACCTACTTTGATGCCGACTCATTGTACGTAAAATAAAAATACTCCAATTATGAGTGTTTTAATGTAAAAAAAAAAAAAGAAAATCAGCTCTAACTAAATGAAGGCCATTTGTGATTTTCTGTTGCAGAGTCTTAAAATTGAAGCCAGGAATCGAGATTCATGAAATCTTTTCAGGAGGTAAGACTTCTAATCAAAATGAAAGGTCTTATGAAATGAATGGAAACATAGATCCAAGTCTGGAATCATTAAACTTGGCACTCAGGAGAAACTACAGAATGATTGTAGGGCAATCCCTTCATTTATATAAAAGAGGAAACCAGACTGAGAAAAAGAAAGTATGGCAGACAGAGAGATGGATCACATGGGCAGTCTCCTAGCCTCCGCTTTGAGACTAAGCAATACAACCCACCCACAAAAACAGTTTCCCTTGGCTTAGCTTTCTAAAAGAAGAAAAAAAAAGAAGAAGAAGAAAGAAAGAAAGAAAGAAAGAAAGAAAGAAAGAAAGAAAGAAAGAAAGAAAGAAAGAAAGAAAGAAAGAAAGAAAGAACTCCATCTACTACTATATATAGTAGATGGAGTTGTGAATGCTGGCCCATCTGGTGAATAATTGGCAAAAATCAGAATATAGTGAAATGAGGGCTGGTCTGAGTAAAGAGAAATGAGCAAGTCAGGAAAGGCTTGGAGGAGATAAGCTTTGAGGGAGGCCCTAAGCACTGACACCATGTACAGAAGGAAAGGGTGCCACAGGCAGGGGTGATGTTTCAAGCAAAGACCAGGCGGTGGGGTGCATGCTTAGCCGATTCATTTATTCAACAGACACTTACTGGGAGCCGGTTATATGTTGGGCACAGCAGATAAACGGAAGATGGTCTCTGGTTCGTGGGGCTTACGTCCAGCTGGGGAATGTTGAAGACTGTGATACATTTCCTGAGGAGAAAGAAGAAACCAGCAGAGGGGTTGGTAGACTAGTAAGGGCAGCGACCTCTCCTGCAGGCAGGGGGCAGTGCCATCACTGCGGGATGGGGACCCATGGGCCCTGAGGCCCTGCACTGGCTTCCGGGGCGGCCTGAAGCTCCTCTGTGCTCGGGGCTGCAGAAGAGAAGGCGCGGGGTCCGCAGCCTCGGGTGCCCGGCCCAGCGGCCTTGCTGGTCGCCGTCAGTACCCCCGGCGGGAACCCACAGCACCTCGGGACTCCAGCCTTCGGGTCGCGGGCAAAGTAGGAGCAGCGGGCATTGCAGGGTGCTGGCACTGTGGGAGCCTCTGCTTCTTTACATTCGTGTGTGCTTCCCAAGTTTTCTCTCTTAAATATGCTCCACTTTAAGCATCAGAAAAAAATCATGAAAACAACTTCCTAAAAGTATTTATTTCAACTATTACTATTAACCACAGGTATAAGTGCACTGGTATGGAAAGACGTCCACGATACATTACTGACTGCAGAAAAAGAGCCTGCCACAGGACAAAACAGAACGTGATCTTATTGTCATAAAACTCTACTTGTGTAGTTGATTGTATATACATAAAAAGTTCTGGAAAAACCTACATTAACTTCTAGTGGGGAGAGGGGAAACTTTACTTTTATACTCTCCTGTCATGTTTGCATAAATATGTGTCACTCTGGCCATTTTTAAGCAAAATATACAGAGGCACTAGGTGCCCTTCGTTGGGTTCATCCACTCCGGGTGGCGGGTGGCCTGCTAGCGCACTCTCCCCCTGCCTTCTGTCCGGCTGTCCGGCTGTCCAGCTGTCCCACTCTCTGGGCAACAGGGAACGCGGCCCTTCAGGCCGCTCAGATCTGTGCCCATCCCACCCAGACAGAAGACCCTTCAGGTGGCACTAATCTTGGGCTCCTTGGACCTGCCCTTTCGTCACGAGGGTCATCACTCCCTCCAGGTATGCTCTGGCCTCGTGGAGCAGGAGACTCACAGGTGGTTTTTCTCCGCTTCCTCTGTGGCTCTGCCCAGCTTTCCTAGTCTAGAGGAAGGCCTCTGACAGAGACGGTGACGGGGGTGGGGGCCCCTCTGGCTAGTTCTGTCCCGTGCAGGGAGGGGTGACTAGGGAAGTCCTCCAACCTTCACCCTTGGCACCTCCTCCCCCTCACCTCGGGGTCCACACAGGCTTTCTTCCCTCTTCCCCTCTCCCACTCTCTCTGCTCCCTCCTCTTCCTCAGCCCAGCCCAGGAAGGAGGTGGAAATAATTAACACCTAAGTGGAAACTCTTTCACAAGGGTTTGTGAGCTCCACCATTAATTTGCATTTTAAACCTTCTGTCGCTAATTGTGGAATGCAAGCCTTTGTCTTTCCTGAAAGGAAGGGCTGACGATGGAAATCTGGGGAGGGGAGGAGGAGGTTCTGTTTGTGCAGGGCCCCCCAAGCATCTCCCTTCAAGCCTGGTGCAGAGAAAAATAACCTGAGTTGAGGGGAATGTCACCCTTAACAGTTGGTTTCTGGAAATGAGCTCTGCAGCCTGTCTGTGGCTTGGGGCCCAGCTGTCTCCTCCCCGAAGCAGGCCGGCCTGGCACTCCTGCCCCTGACACGGGCCTGTGTGAGGTGGGGCTGGGGGCCTGGAGATAGGTCTGAACCTGTTAAAAGGGGCAGAGGACTCCAGAGAGGAGTGAGCAGCGTGCATTGGGAGAACGTTACAGTTAACTTTTTGAATGCGAAGAGCATTCACCAAAAAATAAAAAAGGTTCGGAGGTGAAAAGCAAGTGTCCCTCCCTGGAGTTTCTGTGGAACGTGCACCATCTGTTCGTGTGCAGATCGAGGTTCTAGGTTTCCTTTGATTCTATGCTGTTCTGTGTGTGTGGCTCGTGGGTTCTCGCCTTGCTCCCCCGCACAGTCTGTGCTTAGACAACAAGTAAGTAGGGGAGTTACGGACCTCGAGCCTAATCAATACCCTATTTATTGATACTCCACAATGATTTTGAGGCTGATTCTTTCTGGGGTAAAACGTCATTTGATTTCTCAAATGGATGACACACTGCCTTGCCTTAAACATGGCATGGCTAACTTCATTTGGTTTTGTAATCTGCCTCTGAGGCATCACCTCTGTGCTGCCCTCCTCTTTCTGTGCCTTTGACCAACCTTTCTGCCGTGGCTCGGTTTCTGGCGGCAGACCCCAGTAACCGTGTTTAATTCACTGCTGCTCTCCGAGAAATCAGCAGATGGCCAGCCTTGATGGGACAGTGCATACAGCCAGAATTGTCAAGGGACACAGTCCATCCTCTGAGGAAAGAGTGACCACTGTTCAGAGGCATTTTCTTTTTTACTTCTATTCTGGGTTCTTTGCATCGTAGGTAGCTGGAGTTGCAGGAAACCTAAACCCATGGTGGGTTTCCGGCTGTTATGGGAGCCAGGAGCAGTGAGGGCGGCCTTAGCAGGAGGTGGCGTGAATATTTGATGACATTAAAATGCTGTGGGTTTTGTTCCTTTCCTGGAGTGCTGGAGGGTAGCATGGCACCTGCCCAGGACCCGGCCTGAGGGAGGGTTGGTGGTGGTTTTGGGGACTGGCAGGCAGGTGGGGGTGGTGGCCCCTGTGGTTGTCCTGGCTCTTCCCACTGAGGAGTGGGCCCACGGAGAACAAACCGGCCACGACAGTCTTAAGTAAATACACAACTGAAAATCCACCAGTGGACTTTCTGATGAAAATAAGCCATAGGGAAGATTGTTTCAGGAGTGGCCGTGGTACCATTGTGAGTTTCACCACATTATTATCCTGGATCTTTTGTTCCATTGAACTACGTACGTACTCACCTACTTTGCCTGTTCCTCTGTTGAGTTGTACCTTGCAGATCTTGATGATTCCGGTGCACTCTTCATAAAATAGGAAACTAGAAACTAACCCTTTAGACTCATAGACTACAAACACTTTTCCCCAGTTTTATTTATCTTTGTTCATGGCACTTATTTTTGCCCTATAGAAATTGTCACATTTTCATGTGGTCAAATGTATCCATTGATCCTTTTGGTTTCTGGGTCACATAATCTGCTTAGAAAGTACTCCACTTTTAGATTATATAGACGTACATGTTTTCTCTGAGATATTATATGGTTTCCTTTCTACAGTTTAAATCTTGCATCCAACTAAAGTTTATTTGGGTGTAGAGTCTGACTTCATGATTCCGTCCAGCTGATAAGCAATGACCTCCAATCATCGAATGATCTCTCTTTGCTCATTAAGTCGAAGTGCCATATTTATCATAAACTGAATTTCCATGGGCACTTCAGTCTATTTATGGTCTCCTCCTCTTTTGCTCTACTATTTTTTTCCTCTGCTGTGAACTGTTTTAATTATTGTCATTTCATGATGTATTTTAATAACTAGTAAGAGTAGTGCTGCTTCATTATTCTTCTTTGGCCTTTCCCCACATATTTCCCTATGTTCATTTTTCCGGATAAATTTTATTTTTTTTTCCGGATAAATTTTAATGCCATTTTATCACCTCTCCCTCCCTTCCAGTCCTCTTTCTATTCTAACTGGAAAAGCACTGAGCAGATACATTAGTTGAGGGAGAATGACATTTCAAAAGATGGGTGTGTCTTCTCATTGACTCCAGTTTTCTTTTATGAATCTCACTAGATCTTTAAAATTTTCTTCCTATAGATCTTACAGACTCTTGGTTAAATCTGTCCTATGAATTTTATCTTTTCAACCACCATGGCAAATGAACTATGTGCGTTTCAGACTTTCTCACTGGCTGTGTGACTTTAGGCAAACCACTCACTGTTGCCGGGCCTCAGTTTCCTTGTGTGCAGAGATGGGGGTGTGCCTCCCAGATCCCTTAGTGTGAGGCTAGCCGACAGTGTGAGCCGGTCCTCCACTCTACGCAAGATGCTGGTATGTTCAGGGGCAGCTCTGCCCTCATTGCATTTTCATGAGAAAGACCCAGGTCAGCTCAGTTTCTCTGGTCCCAGCTGTGCAAACAAATACCTGGGTCAGCCCTAATTGGAGCCCCTGTGAGTCCCCTGCCCCCTCCAGTGATCCACCGAGTCTCAACTGTGCCCGACTCCTCTCTTGCTGCAGGCTGGGGAGTATTCCACGCCCAGCCGCCCTTTGCCGGGGACCCACCAGGTGCCAGGCACCGTGCTAGCCTCTGGCCTGGCGCTGGCTGTTTATCTGGTCGGCGTGGACAACCACTGTGCAGAATTCACACCTCCCAGCGCAATTTGCGTTTGGGGCTCAATTCTGAGTTTGTTTGGGCCTCCCATGTTCCCTGAACAAATGAACTGGTCAAGGGTCTTTTTTCTCCAAGGTGCCACAGAAGACACAGCCAGGGCGGGGGGCGGAGATGTGAGGCTTGTGCGGAGAGAGGATGCTCAGACAGGGCACTTCTTAGGGGGACAAGAATGTCCCCACTGGCCAGCCTGGGGAAAGCCTCCCACCCCGGCAGGGTGTCTTCCACACGGTCCCGCTGTGGTGCACCCCGCTGTGCCGAGGACTGGGTGACAGGCTCACACTCCCGGCTAATTCCAGGAGGGACACGTTGACCCATTTATCCTAATTGTTTCTTTAATTGAAAGTCAGCAAGAGAAGCACAGGTTTCTTTCCCATGCAAAAGAGGCTGGAGCTAGGAGAAACAAGCCAGAGGCATAAGAAAACAGATGCTAGCTTTAGCCTGGCTTTGGGGAAGGAGGGCTTTGTGCCTGTGTTCTTGCATCATAATGTATTGGAGTTAATTTGACGGGTAGGGGTGCTTAGTTAGCCAAACACTTTAATAGGATTGAAGGAGGCTACTCTCAAGCCTTGCATGGATGAGAATGGACTGGCTAAGCCCTCTTTTCTTTAAGGAAATAGCCCCCACACTTGTGCAGGCCAAAATAATTAAGTAATTAGCAAAGGCATTTGTCAAAATGCCCAGTGAGGCTGACGAAAATGACAGCTTTGAGAAGGATGAAGAGCTTGCAAATAGCATTTTCTCCAAGCTCTGGGCTGGGGTCAGGCCTGGAGCCTGCGAGAAAAAAACGCCTGCCTGGGACTCCAGAGTCCCAGCTCAACCTTTGGGGTTCAAGTTCACTTCCCTGTGGCAAAAACCAAGGTCCTATTACTAAAGAGGTTTTCTTGAAAGGCCTTTGGAACATCAAAGGGCTCTAACACCAGAAAGTAAGTGAAAAATAAGGGAGTCATTTTCCTTTTCAAAGGATTGAAACTGTTAAACAGCCAAGTCTGTGGTGGAAAAAGCATTTGTGGTTTACTGACATTGAAAGGCTGGGGAAGTAGCTCGAGGTTATAAGGCCGTCATCACCATCAACAGGGAACTGACTGCGCACCTACTGTGTGCAAGGCAGATTCTTGAGTTTCCTTAGGGCCAGAGGATCTCTACCCTGCAGAGGCTTGCAGTGTTTGCTACGTGTGGTGGCGTAGACTGGTAAATCGAGATTCTCCCAATGTAAGAGAAAAGCAACCCTGGCAGCAATAACCAGGTAGGGTCCCTTCAGTGTGTCAGGCACAGGGTATCTCATTCGGTGCCCCAGACAATCTTCTGATGTTGGTGTTCATCTTCCTCTTTTAGTGGATGGGAAACAGGCTCAGGGAAGTCAGGAAACAGAGCCAAAAGGTGATGCAAAGGACAAGTTGAGAGCAATGGAGTCATAAGGCTTGGGGTTGACAGCAGATTCTACTAATCCAGGAATAAGCACTGAGAAAAGATCCTTAGATTTGGAGGCTGCAGTTGGCCGAGTCTGGAGGGCGGTGCTTCGGGGGAGTGAAATGGGTGCTCAGATGTCCAAGAAAAGGTTATGAAGAGTGAGTCTTCCAAAAATAGCCAAGGGAAGAAACATCACCATCCGTTCAGTGGGGGATGCTTCCTGAGCTGGGGGTGGGAGAGATGCTCAAAGAGAGGGAGAGTTTGAAGATGCCTGAAGGGAAGGAAATATTTGAGAAAGGTCCTTCCTGGAGGAGGTGGCCCAGAGAGTGACATACAGCTTAGGGAGGAGGTAGCCTTGCTGGGGTGGGGGGACAGGGAGAGGAAAAACTGGAGAGACCATGTTAAGTTGTGGTGTTTGAAGTTAGAAAGGAGGGAGGCCATTCAGAGGTGCTTTGAGGGGGGGCGGGGAGGAGGGTGGAGAGGACTTTGGTGCCGGGGAAGTGACTGACTCAGGTTCTGTCTGTGGAGGAAGTCAAGATCTAGGAGGCAGAGTATTTCCACAGCTGTACACAGTGTCTGGGCTGGGGCTGGGGGTGCCTAGTGTGGGAGGCACAGGATCTTAGAAGGCCAAAGGTTAGGGGCCCTCTTCATGAGTCCCGAATGAATGATGGCAGGGCAAGAGCACATCACCTACCGATGTCTCCCAGAAATAAGGCCAAGGAGGCTGGAAAAGGATGACGGCAAGAACAAGGGGAGAGCTGTGTACGTGGGAACAGTCCGGGCAGTGGTGGTGGCATAATGACAGAGAGGACAAAGTAAAACCTTCACCTCTTCTTTTTAGAGGTGGTAAGAAATATTGGGGCTCTTGGGGTTGGGCCAACCTGGCTTCTAATCCTGGTACTCAACTTACTAGTTGTATGACCTTGGAAAAACCATCTGGTATATCTCTGAATTTTAAAGCTCATCTACAAAATGGGGGTGCCACACTCACTCATAGGATGTGTGTGACAAGTAATTAATGATTGTAAAAATCTGGAGCAGCAGTACCTGGGGCATAGTCGGTGCTCAGTAAATGGCCACCTCAGAAATGTTGGAACTGGAAGAGAGCTCAGATAGTCAGTCCATCTAACAAGTGAGGAAAAGGAGACCCAAAAAGATTAGGGAAGATGATGGAGTTCCCATGAGGTCACACAGTTCATGACAAAGGCACGTAAGGGAGTGGGTGCAGGATGGGAAAGATTCTGGAACCGTAAAGGTCCCCTGGCCAGGCGCTGGTCTGAATACAGATGGGGGCATGAGGGTGTGTGTTGGGATTGGGGGCAGGTGATGGCTCTTTCCAGGGTGACAAGTGCTTACCAGGACATAAATGAATTTTCCAAGGTCATACAACTAGTAAGCTGAGTACCAGGATTAGCAACCAGATTAGTCCAACCCCCAAAATCCTAATATTTCTTCTAAAAAGAAGAGGTGAAGGTTTACTTTGTCCTCTGAGTCATCACGCCACCACCACTGCCCCGACTGTGCCCACTTCCGCTCACCTCGGTGTGTGTGACACCCTATGGCATCTGTAACTGGAGGTGCCATGTCTGTTTGCTCTTGATCTAAACCCCAGGCACTGGCCTCCCTCTTTGGTCTGTTCGCCTCTGGTCTCCGACCTTGGGCCCATCGTGGCAGCAGTTTCTCTGCATGGAGATTAATCTGGAGTTGACAGTACCTACTTTTCCATGCCTAGTGTCTGGTACAAGTGCGTGCACTGTAAATACTTACTGAATCAATGAATACATAAGCTCTTCTTTGTTTTTGGTGGCAGCACTTTTCTCTACTCACCTCTCCAGTTGGTTGGCTGTGCATGGCTGAAGTATCTAGGTTCAGGAGTTTGACAAAGGCAGGCTTAAATCCCACCTTTATCACTTAATATTGGTGACCTTCTCCAAACTGCTTCACTTCTCAGAGGCTCAAGTTCCTCATCTATAAATAAGGATGATAATATTTATTTTACCTTCTTTGACAATTCAGGGATGTATGGCTAGAATGTTCTTAGCATCGTGGCTGCATGGCACTCTCAGTAACAATGGCTGTGTTTTATTATCATCATAGCACTGGGTATGGAAGCACACACACATTTACCTTTTCTTAATTTTTTTTTTTTTTTTTGAAGCTGAGAGCCTCTCTTGTCCCACATTCTAGAAAGTACAATAAAGAACTAAAGACATACCTGACCCTATCTCCCACTTCCAGGCCCTGCCTAATAATGCTCACTGGGTTTGGTGCTGCAGTGAAAAGAAGAGCCAAGCACACCATCCCCTGATTACAACCCCAGGCGTCTTCACCCTCAGCTGGGAGTGTCCTGGCAGGGTGGCCAGGTAAAGGCTTGCTGCAAACAGCCTGGTGTTTTGGGGTGCTCACCGCCAGCAGGAGAAACCCTCTGCATGGAAATTACTTTAATTTGCAGTTGACAAAAGGCAAATTGCTGGCATTTTTTTGCTTGGAGCCTGGAATGTAACCTTGTACAACTGCCCCAGACATTCCAGGTGACAGCTTCCATTAGCCCGGCCCAGATTTCTAGTTTCAAGGAGGGGGTAGAAAAAGAACATAAGTAATTTCACAGGGAGCAAAACCCCCAATCATGATTTAATTCTACCAACTTCTGTGACTTCAAATTCCCTCTTCCTCTTGTCAGCATACAAAGCAGAGTCAACATGGACTTCCTATCGCGTGTTTTTCTTTGCTTGACTTTCACTGGTGTATTACCACACTCCGCTGGCTTGTCGTTTTAGGTTTGATGGGAGACATCTTCCTATGGTCTACCCCTGTCTGTCTTCCTATGATCTACCCCTGTCTGATTTGTGTGTGACGTGACCAGAAGGTCATGAGAGTGAGGCCTTCTCTGCTGTCTTCCTTTGCACAATGGCTAGGATGTTGTGGGGTCTCTACATATTTGTTGAAGGAATGAACGAGTAAATGGATGGATGGGTGGTTTCCAGATTTTTCCCAAGGACAGAGCATCGTTGTCTGTCTAGTCAGACTTCTATAGCATTCCAGAAGGAAGGGCATCCTTTAGTTGCGGTGCTGGTCACCTTCCACTGAAAATATGTCCCAGAGATGCCTGTCTGGGGCGGGGTTCCGTGGAATGTAGGCTGAACGGAATGCCTCCTGGGCCAAGGGAGAACGTGAGGCTGCTGCTGCCATCTTGTGGACAGTGTTCGAAACACAGGAGAAGTGACCTACGCGGCCTTTGCACCCTTCTTCCATTTCTCTCAAAGAAATCTTGGCTGATTCTCTGATGGAATATTCTCCTTTGCAAAGCACTAGGCTACATTTCCGGATGCATGCTTAATCTGTTTATATTCCTCTGTTGAAAGCATCGTCATCATAATTATAATAGCTCACATTTATTGAATTCTAGGCACTGTGCTAAGTGCTGTATTATCAAAAAAACTTCTTAATGCCTGGGCTATTATTACCATCTATACAGCAGAGAGAGGAAATTGAGACTCAGAATGGCTGCATGACTTGTACTTAGCTAGTAAAGGGGAAGAGAGAACCAGGACTTGACCCCAGCCAGTCTGGCTCTGGACATCCAGTCACATCGTGCTTTAATGGTTTGTTTATGTGTTTTGCTTCCCCGACAAGACACTGAGCACCGAGAGAGTTGGTCAGAGCTATTGAGTGTGGGGATTTTATGTATCTCTGTGCACCAACTATGCACCAGGACTCTGCTAGACTAGGAGAATGTAAAGATCTGTTCGACTAGGGGAAAGTATTCCTCGGTATGCGTGCAGCGAGGTTGCAAAGCCACAGGAAAGACACGGACTAAAGATAATAAAGATAATTGTAATAAAGATAGACAAAGGTGATGAGTGTATGTGTGTGTGGATTAACAATTTAACTAGTTATTTATCATTTTATTTTATATGGACTGGCCTCCCAGCACTGCTGAGGTATAAACCACAATCATTATTAAATCCATTCATCCATATGTTTCTTTGCTCCTTATCCTGGAACACTTGACCCAGAACGCATGTGAGAAGCAGCTCATTGGCAGCTGGGGGTTTGAGAGGCGAGATTGGTAACCTCTCTCTTGGAGGTTCCAGGGGATGGAAGGGACCTGCAGAGAGTATCACGTACTCCACATGGCCTATATCTTGAGTTGGACTACCCCAGATAAGTTTTCCTTGTTTGATGAAAATTTATAGGCAATTTGCATCTGATGTTGTACTAGACAAAGCCCCAAAATCTGATTAAAATTAAAAGATTGTGAAATGGAATACACAAATTAGAATAAATGTGTAAATTAAAACAAGATTTCCACCAAGCTTCAAACTTGCAGGTAACCCCAGGCTTTCAGTCTATTTCCCTGTACTAAGGTCCTTGGGGTAAGAGTCTGCCACATGCCCATGTATCATTCCTCCATACAGAGGCAGTGTCGCATGGGGTGACTGAACTCAGCACAGCTGTCCTTTCCAGTTGATTCAAGGACTTGGTAAGGAGCGTTTCCTGTGGGCCAGGCACAGGCAGAGACAGGAAGACAGGGGCTTGGTCCTGTTGGCTGACAGCTCTTAGCTCTGAGCGCAGCGGTGAAAGACCTACATGGAGAGACGAGAGATGCAGAGAGGGAAGGAGAATGTTGGAAAGAGCTAGAAAGGGAAAAGGGAGAAGAGAGACACCCTAAACCAGGTGGCGATGGCCCCCAGAGGCCTTGGAGACCCCCCTGAAATGTCCATCCTGGGGGCTTGGACGTGGTGTAGGCAAGCAAGTGCCCTCTTTGGGGCCTTCTCACATGCCTAGTGGCACCCATCCTCCTGCAGATGCTGCAGAGATATCCTATAGTTTCCTTGTGTCCCCAGCACTGGCATCTCTCTACTCTGAGGTCAAGACTATGGGAAGGAAGTATTATCACCATTGTTATTATTTGTATGCCATCCTGGGCTCTGAGTATGCCAGCCTTCGCAGGCCGCAGGGGCCGGGCGTGCAGCCAAGTCTGGAGTGATAAAGAGGGTGCTGACGGTGGCATCCTTTGTGAGAGAAAATGTCTGAAACAGGTAAGACTGTGAGAGACCAACAGAGCACATGACCATGGCGTTGGCCTGGACCCATTCCTGTGCTGAGAAGATGTGGCTCCCAACTAGCAGAAGGGACTCCTGGGTGCCTTCGTCTGTGTACAGGACTCACAGGGACGGTGCGTGCCCAGTCTGCGTGCCCAGGATCCCCAGAGAGCATCACCATCCAGCCGGTGATCAAACAACTGGTACATAGGAAAAATACTTGGAAAAGAATGTAAAAGCTGCACTCTTCTCTATCGTTACATGTGACAACCGTAAAAACTTAGTCCTTCAAAGGAATGTGCTTTCCTCTCCCGCGCTGGCTTTTATTAAAAGCTGTTACAAAAGGTATTTTTGTACTTTACAAATAACAACAACAGTACCAGCTAACATTTATAGTGGACCTAGCAAATGTTAGGAGCTGTATGAAGATCCTGCTGAGATGTTTTTTATCACCTTTTGGTTTAAGAAATAACTTTGCTTTTTCTGAAGATCTGGTATGTTTTTACCAACCAGCCAAAAAGAGCCATATGATATTTTTCCCTTCACCTTAGCTTCCTGGAGATTCCAAGTCACTTTTTTATAGCTAAGTAAGAGCAACCACATTGACTCTTAGAATTGACGTATGGTTTTTTTTTTTTTTTTTCTTCTCTTACCCTTGTTTTAACCTCAAGAAGACTCTATCTTCTTCTAGGGATTTACTTAAAGAACTAATGAGAAACTCATTCATTCATTCATCCAACCATTCATGTACTCATTCAGCGATGGCAGCTCCATGTCATATACTAGGTTGGGTGAACAGGACAAACATTATCTTGCCTTTCTCATGTTAACAGCTTAATAGACTGGGCAGCCCCAGAATGCAGGCAAAGAACCCGGTGCATGGATGTTTAAAGCAGCATTACTTAAAATAGCAAAGAATTGGAAACAACACATGTCCAATGATAGGGTGTTAGTTCAATTATAGTTGATGTGTATGGTGGAATTTTAAATGGCTGTTATAAATTAGGTTTTTTCCACAATGTGGAAAGGTGTTTAAGAAACATAATTTTAAAAGAGGGAAGAAGAGCAAACTCTAAAATTAGAGACTTGTAAAGGCAAGGGCAGGGAAGTTCTGGGGCTGGGATCCTAATTTTATATTTAAAAAAAGACTAGAAGGAAGTATTACAAAATATTAACAGTAGTTCTCTCATAATCATGACATTATAGATATTTAAATTTTTCATTTTTCTTTTTTTCTTTTTTTCTTTTTTTTTTTTTGCATTTTCTAATGCTTCTATAATGAATATGTGTCAACTTTAAAATCCTAAAAGCAATGAGAAAAAAGGAGGAAATTCCTAGGGGGCGTACTCGGGCCTTCTCGGCTACAGGGTATAGGCGGAAGGGGAAAGCGTCCCTGGGATTTCCCATCTGCAGCCTTCCCTCCAGGATCTCCCTCCAGCGCTGATGTGAGTGCCTGCCCAGGGTCTTCACTACACTCACTGGGAGCCGGTGGGAGCCAGGAGTGGAGGCTCACTGAGGCACACATGGAATTAGTGAGGCTAATTAGGAAGGTCCACTGGTTTTACTCTGGAAGCCCTCCTCTCATTGCCTGAGACAAATGTGGTACAGGATTGATAAACAGAACTGAATGAAAATTACAGTAAAAATGTGGCCGCGTGGGCATAAAGTCAGTCATTAAATAGTTGAATTTAACCCTCAAGTTTTTGATTTCCTAGTTTGATTTCATTAACGAAAGGAGTATATGAAGAAGTAGAATCAGCAGGAGTGGCTCTGGACTCAGATTGTCCAAGTCTCAATCCCGACTCCACCACTAAACTGCTTGATGATCTGGGGCCAATTACTTAACCTCTCTGAACCTTACTCTTATGTAGAAGAGGAGCAACATGTAACTTACCCACTGAATCATTGCAAAGATTAAATAAGAGAATCCATGCAGAGTAGCTGGCGGCTGTGGCTTCTCTGTGGCTCTCCCTGTCCTCCCTGGCTACCCTAAGCTCCATTCCCCACCCTTGCTGTGTGCAAGGGGCCAAACTATGTCAACTCTTGTTTCTCAGGTTACATCTGGCCCTGGGAAGGCCTTTCTGGGAGGCTGAGGGCAGGGGGAATCAAGAGACAGGGCACTCCGCCCTCTCTTGCTCTGCTTTGGGCAGTGATGTTGGCAGTGACTGCATTTCCTCTGAGGCCCCTGTTGCTCTGGGGCAGTGTCCTGCCTCCTCTGTTCCTGTCTTCCTAGGGGTGGTACCTCTACTGAAATCCCTGATGTAGACTCCATTTCCTGACTAGATTCTGACACTTTTTTTTTTTAAGATTTTTTTTTAAGATTTAAAAAACAATTTTTAAGTAATCTCTACACCCAGCATGGGGCTCAAACCCACAACCCCAAGATCAAGACTCACACGCTCCACCTACTAAGCCAACCAGGCGCCTCAGACTCTGACACTTTTCTGACTTTCACTCTGCCTGAGGTTTTGAATGACCATGATGAACAACTTTTACAAGACTTACTGCATGTTTGTTCACAGATCTGCTTCGCCATGAATTGAGTGCCTCAAAGAGCTGTTCTTCATGTTTAACCTCAGCAGACTGCACAATGACCCGATCATTTTGGGAGAAGAAACTTTGAAATTTTTTGAAAAATTACATATTGGCTCCAAAAGAGTATCTTTATAGGACATACTCAATATAATTAATGATTCAATGAATGGGCATTCCTGTATCCACCACCCAGTTGAAAGAAACATTTACCATTATTTTTGAACCCCTCGGGGAACCCCTCCCTGTCCCATCTCCTCCTTCCCTTCCCAAAGATCTCCATCTCCCAAGGCTGTCAACCCTTGGCTTGTTTTTGTAGATCTACTGTGTCTCTGCCCACTTAACAATATGTTTGGTGTCACGTTTTTAAATTGTATATAAAAGAAAGAATGCTGTAGGTATTCTTCCCTGACTTGTTCTCCCACTCAACATTGTTACTGAGCATGTCGGCGTGTGGCTATGATTCATTCCCAATTCATTCATTCAGGGCTTTACAGTGTGCTGTTACAGAACTACACCTCTCCGTGTTATGCAATTGCTGTTAATGGACCTGGAGGTCTCTCCCGGGTTCTGCAATTTCACACATTCTTGTATCATCTTCAGGTGCCCAAGTGTTGATGTTTCTCTTAGGGCACAAACTGAGGAGCGGAGTCACTGCCTCACAGAGCAGGGAATGCCACCGTTAGCAGATAATGCCACATGGTTTTCCACAGTGGTTTCAACCAATTTAGACTCCCACCAGCTGCGTAAAAATGTATGTTGTTCAAACCCTCATAAGTCTGTGGTACCAGACTTTAAATTTTTTACCCATTGGGGGTGGGGGTAGGATAGGATACCTCATTACGGTTTACTTTGTATTTTCCTCCTTATTAATGAGAGTGAGTTTCTTTCCATGTTGGCTGTTCACATGTTCTTTTCTGACAGGTCTGTTTGAAAGCTACTAATTGTACTTCCCTGGAACCTCAGGCGGGTTGTGGCTGACTTGGGGCAGCTGGGGAGGGTGAGGAGGATGCAGGAGGGAGGGAGGAGCTGAAGTCCAGGGTGGAGCAGGGCAGGGGCGTGGCTGTGTTGGGGGAGACCGGGCAAGAGAGCTACCCAGCCTGGGGGCTTCCAGTTGAGGTTTTTGTTTTTCCCCCCACTGTGAAGCATTAACAGAACTTATAATTTGTTAAGAAAAGCTCAAACCATTATTTTTTAATATAAATTTTTCTAATTTGTAAAATGGACACCTAATTCCAAAAAGGCAGTTCGAGCCAAACAAGTCCTATCTGCAGGTGCTGGATTTAGCTCTCAGAAGACCCTTCTGTGATCCTATTTTGGTCATGAGACGGGATTCACCCCGTGGTCAGTCAGCAAGTATTCCTGCCTCTTGGGTCCACCGGAAGTAGGAGAAGAGTCAGGTCCGCTGAGATCAGGGCAGGGTCTGTCTGAAGGACCTCGCATTCTCTGCCCATTGTTTCGCGGTGAGATACGCATAACATAAGCTTAGCGCGCCTCGGTTACGTGTCTCGGTGGCACCAAGCACGTTGGCCTTGCTACGGCGTGATCACCGTTCTCACGGAGCCTTTTCATCTTGCAAAGCTGAAGCCGTCTGCATTAAACAAGAACACCCCCCCACACACAACCCCCGCCGCTGGCAGCCACCAGTCTCCTTCTGTCTTAGGAGTCTGATGCTCTGGGTGCCCAGTGAAGGTGGCATCAGGCGGTATCTGCTCTGTGTCTGGAGTATTTCACCTGGCACCACGTTTCCATTACGTGTCTCAAGCATCATGTGTCCATCACCCAAGCTGCCGCACGTGTCACGAGTTCTTTCCTCGTGAAGGCTGGATGATATTTCGCTGTGCCTGTGCCACGCGTGCTCTACCCATTCACCTTCCGATGGGCACGGGCTGTTGGGCACACTGCCCCTACGCACTCGGCTGTACAAATCGGTTTGAGTCTCTGCTCTCAGTTCTTTGGGGGTATATACACAGAAGTGGAGTTGCTGGGCCATAGGGTAAGTCTGTTGAATATGTTGGGGGGTGGGGGCTGGCTTATTCTTTTAGCATTTTTGCCTGCTTTCTCTACTTAGGAACTTGCAGTTAGAACCTGGGGGCAGGGGCGACCGGGTGGCTCAGTTGGTTAAGCGTCTGCCTTCGGCTCAGGTCGTGATCCCAGGGTCCTGGGACCAAGTCCTGCGTTGGGCTCCGTGCTCAGCGGGGAGCCTGCTTCTCCCCCTCCCTTTGCCTGCTCTTCCCTCTGCTTGTGCATGCTCTCTCTCCCTCTCTCTGTCAAATAAATAAATAAAATCTTAAAACAAAAAAAAGAACTTGGGAAATCATCATTTGGGGTAGCAGTGATCACATCCTTTCTCAGGCTACATTTTTCAAAAGCAGAACATGGACGAAACCCTTGGGCCCATTATCTGTTGGGCTGTTCTTGTCCTGTGGTGATGATGGCGATGATTAAGACACTAACTCAAACACATTGCACGCTCGCTTTGTCGCCAGCACTTCAGCATATTTTAAATAATGTCATGTTCGTAATCATTGCGCGAGGATTATTGTCCCGGCTTTACAGGTGAGGAAACCAAGCCACAGAGAAGTGGAACCATAAACAATGCTGGGACAGACAGGCTCATCTAACTCAGCATTTACTTTCACAAAGGAAGGGAAAGAGGCTGAAGACGGGAGACCCAGAGACACAGCCTTACGCTGTGACCGACCCGGCTGAGCTCACAGGCTTCCAGACGTCTGGAACCCCCAGCCCCACGCCCTCGCCGCCTCGAAGACAGGATTCCATCCATTCATTTCGTTTATCCCGTTGACCCAAGCGAAACCCCTTCTGAGAGGCTGCCGTGCCGCGTCGGGATCCAGCTGGATATTCCTGGTCCTCTTCCTGATAATTACTGGGGCAGGACTAGCTGAAATATGACGGGGAGAGGATTACGGGTTTGGCTGTAGGATTTTGTGAAAACACATGGAAGTAGCACATTAATATTAGTCAAGGGCTGAATGGGCCTTTTTAAGAAGCTGAGATAAACTTTGGCAAAATCAGGTTGCCCGGAGAAGCATTCAATTTACTGGAGTGACTCAAAAAATTATAATTTTTCTTTCCCGTTAAGTTTATTTAGGTAGTAAAAATCTGGAGTGTGTGTTCCCTGCGAAGTTGCGCCCCTGAAGTCCCGAGCTTGCCTATACGCGGGGCGGGCCTGTGTTTTTCATCACGTTCCCTGACTCGTTAGGTCTTGCAGTTAGTCCGTGTTACACGTTTCTCGTGTGTTTTTCTTGAACTTCATGAACTCTGGCATTTCATTTCGGGGATGTATATCCAAGGGAAAAGCAGTGTTCCTTTGATCTTCCTTGGGACACCATTATGTTTAACCTAAGAAAGATTAGGGAGTTGCCATTCAACGCTGAACAAACACAGAAGCGGCTGCGAAGATGGCGGTGCTTAATCTATTTACAACATCCACCCTATTAGGAACTAATTCCACATCGAGTGGACTCCGAAAAGCATTCTTTGGAATGGAATTCTCATCCGCTCTGGGAGGCTACGTGCATATGGTCTGGGCCTCACAAAGAAACCTATTTAGCCTGAAATATTTAAACTGCAGAAGGTTTTCAAACTTTGAAATCACTGTCACTGTTGGTTCCCCATATGGCTGTCGGGTTGTACTTTCTCTGAACTGAACAGCAGTTTCTGGAAAGCACCCTTGCCTTCTACTCGTATTTGTAAGAACATCTGCTCAACAGTGGTGAAACGAGTCAGCTCCAGTCTTTGGACAAACAATCCTCTGAGCCGGGGTGAACTCCGAGGGGCAAAGAGCCGCCACTTGGCCCGCAGCTGGGGAACCAGACTGCTCAGCTCACCCTCCGCTCCCTTTCCAAAATGGCCTTCAGAACCTGATCCACCTTCTAAATAGCTCTTTGAGGCAACACGCAGGTCTAATTGTGACATATATATATATATATATATTTTTTTTTTTTCTAGCCCTAAAATGAGAAGGAAGAACAAAACAAAATCAAATGTTAGCCTGTCCGTATTTGCAGTTCCCTGTCACCCCCAAGACATTGATGGAGATTTATTTTCCTAATGAAGCCTCTGACGGTAATGGTGGCACTTGCTAGAATCAGTTAGGACTAAGTGGTATTTAATTCACAGCGAAGCGACAATCTGACTGGACTGTGATTAGTTCCAGCTTTTAGCTATCATTTATAGGTCACCAGGCGGCTAACAACCTCAAATGAGGGACCATTATCTTTTGACAAGATGAAGCATTTTCTGGGGGGATGGGAGGAGGGGGAGGGGTGCTACCCAGAAAGCCAGCTTAATACTCTCTCTGGGAATTATTTCATTCCTAATAGAGCTCCACAACCACTTACTCAAAGGAACCACGCTAGCGCGTTCCAGTTAGGTCTGCTGAAGGCAAAGGAGGAAAAGACTTTCCTTACAGCCATTCATTTATCTACTCAGCAACTATAGGCAAACTTCATCTTACTGCGTTTCACTTTATTGCACTTCGTGGGTATTGCGTTTTTTACGAACTGCAGGTTTGTGGCAACCTTGAGTCGAGCAAGTCTATTGGCACCATTTTTCCAACTGCATTTGCTCACTTTGTGTAATCGCATTTTGGTAATTTAAAACTTTTTCATTTTTATTATTATATTTCTTATGGTGATTTGTGATCAGCTCTCTTTGATGTTACTACTATAACCGTTTTGGGGTGCCATGAACTGTGCCCATATAAGACAGCAAACTTAATAAATGCATGTGTTCCGATTGCTCCACCGACTGGCTGTTGCCCCATCTCTCTCCCTCTCCTCAGGCCTCCCTGCCCCCTGTGAAATCAGGCCAGTTAATAACCTTACACTGGCTTCCAGGTGGAAGGAAGAGTCAAACATCTCTCATTCCAAATCAACAGCTAGAAAACGATTAAGAATAGTGCAGAGAACATGTTGAAAGCTGAGAGAGGCTGAAGGCTAGGCCTCTCGAGCCAGTTAGCCATGTTGTCAATGCAAAAGAAAAGCTCTTGAAGGAAATTAAAAGTGCTACTCCAGTAAATGCATGATAAGAAAGCAGAGCAGGGCAGCCCGGGTGGCTCAGCGGTTTAGTGCTGCCTTCAGCCCAGGGTGTGATCCTGGAGTCCTGAGATCGAGTCCTACATCGGGCTCCCTGCATGGAGCCTGCTTCTCCCTCTGCCTGTGTCTCTGCCTCTCTCTTTCTCTCTCTCTCTCTCTCTCTCTCTCTTTCTCTGTCTCTCGTGAATAAATAAATGAAATCTTAAAAAAAAAAAATAGAACAGCCTTATTGCTGGTATGGAGAAAGTTCTAGTGGTCTGGATAGAGGAGCCAACCAGTCATAACATTTCCTTAAGCTAAAGCCTAATCCAGAGCAAGGTCCTAATTTTCTTCAACTCTGTGAAGGCTGGGAGAGGTGAAGAACCTGCAAAAGAAAAGTCTGAAGCTAGCAGAGGTTGGATCGTGAGGTTTAAGGAAAGAAGCGAACTCCATAACATAAAAGCAAAGTAGCAAGTGTTGATGTAGAAGTGCAGTGAATTATCCAGAAGATCTAGCTAAGATAACGAAGGTAGCTACACTCAACAGCAGATTTCAGATTTTTCCATGTGGAGGGAATAGTCTTACATTGGAAGAAGTTGACATCTAGGACTTTCATAACTAGAGTGAAGTCAATGCCTGGCCTCAAAGGAGAAGCTGACTCGCTTGGTAGGGGCTAACGCGGCTGGTGACTTAAGTTGAAGTCAATGCCAATTTACTATGCCACAAATCCTAAAGCTTTTAAGAATTATGCTAAACCTACTCTGCCTGTGCTCTATAAATGGAACAACAAAACCTGGATGACATGCACATCTGTTTACATAAGGGTTTACTGAATGTTTTAAGCCTACTGTTGAGACCTACTGCTCAGGAAAATGATTCCTTCAAAAACATCACTGCCCTTTGACAGTAGAGCCGATCACCTAAGAGCTGTGATGGAGATGCATGAGATTAATGCTGTTTTCATGCCTGGTAACACCATATCCATTCTGTAGCCCATAAATCAAGAAGTCATTTCGACTTTCAATTCTTATTATTTAAGAAATACACTTTGTAAAGCTACGGCTGCCATACATAATGATTTCTCTGCTGGATCTGGGCAAAATAAATTGAAAACTTTCCAGAAAGGATTCACCATTTTACATGCCATTAAGTCATAGTTCATGGAAAGAGGTCAAGATAGCAACGTTTATAGGAGTTTGGAAGAAGTTGATTCCAACACTCAGGGATGACTTTGAGGAGTTCAAATCTTCTGTGGAGGAAGTAACTGCAGATGTAGTAGAAAGAGCAAGAGAACTAGAATTGAAAGTAGAGCCTGAAGATGTGACCAAATTGCAGCAATCGTGTGATAACACTGTCAGGGATGAGAAGTTGCTTCTCATGGATGAGCAAAGAAAGCAATTTCTTGAGGTGGAATCTATTCCTGGTGAAGATGCCATGAAGATTGTTTAAATGTCAACAAAAGATTTAGAATATTACACAAACTTAACTGATAAAGCAGAGGCAGAGTTTGAGAGGATTGACTCCAATTTTGAAAGAAGTTCTACCTTGGGTAAAATGCTGTCAAATAGCATTGCATGCTACAGAGAAATCGTTCATGAGAGGAAGACAGTGCAGCAAACTTCATTATTGTCGTATTTTAAGAAACTGCCACAGCCACCCCAACCTTCAGCAGCTACCACCCTGATCATTCAGCAGCAATGAACATCAAGGCGAGACCCTTTGCTCCACCACCAAAAAGATTATGACTCTGAAAGGTCAGATGATGGTTAGCATTTTTTTTAGCAAAGGTATTTTTATTTTTACTTTTTTTAAAAGTAGGGTCCACACCCAGCATGGAGCCCCGTGTAGGGCTTGAACTCATGAAGCTGAGATCAAGACCAGGGCTGAAATCAAGAGTCAGATGCCTAACCGACTGAACTACCCAGATGTCCCAAGCAAAAGTATTTTTAAATTAAGATGTGTACATTAGTGTTTTAGACATAATGCTATTGCATACTTAATAGGTTACAATATGGTGTAAACTTAACTTTTGGATGCACTGGGAAACCAAAACAATTCATTTGACTCACTTTATTGCTGTATTCATCAAGCCTACACTATCTCCAAGGTATGCCTGTGTTCCTCGAGTGAGGCACTGGGCAAGAGTGTATTGCTGGGGTTCCCTGGAAGGAAGGCTGATAATCAACCTGCACACACTGTATGGCAGGTCTAGGTTTTAATAGCCATTCTCCATTTTGATGGGGTGAAGCATCTGTTCTGATTGGCTGGTGTTAGTGCAATACTGATTGTTAAATATTCAAAATAACAATCTTGTCTGGAATAATGCTCTTCTGTGGAACTTACTATTTTTTCTCCAAGAAAATTTCACTTTAAGTGAAATTGTCTCCCTTACATCACAAGTGTCCCCTAAATTAGCTGAAAGCTATAGATCTTCTGTTAATTATAAGGGAGATAATGTGATGTCCTAAGAAAGTAGCAATTTGGGTGTAGGTACGATGGGACTCCAGAGGGTTAGGAGTCTAGCTCATGAATAGCTGTCTGCTCGGAATGAGAGCTAGGAAGACACCTGTCAACCCTATAATGAGGAGGGCCCAGTGGTCCCCAACCTGGAGCAGTCTGAAAGCACTGGAAGAATGCAGATGTCCCTGCCACCACACACACATACTGGCTTCTACACTACTGCCTGAAAGGGAAGAACTGACCTGTTTTCCTTCCTCCTTCACTTTCTTCTTTCTCGGTCTTGAGGAAGTAGAAGGCAGTCTTCTAGTTTGCTTTTCTCCTATTTAGTGAGTCTTGGGAAAGAATCTCCTTTTATCTGCTTTTGGAACTAGGACATCAGATTTTTACCAGTCTGATGTAATACCGAAAGCTTCTAAGTGTTGAATACCCGCCAGGCCTCAGATATGTCGAGGTGCTTTACATAAACGATTCCATTCCGTCCTCACCTTAACTCAGTGACGGAAGCTTTATTGTTCCCAGGTTGCAGATGAGTCTGAGACATGACCAAGATACAGATCCAGGCCGGCTGCCCTGGGGCACCCTGGGGTGATCTTACAGCTGTTACCTCTGTCCTAAAGGAGCTTACAGCCAGTCGCAAAAACAAGCCACACCTCTATAGCTACAAGGTGAAGCTATAACAAAGCATGGCAACATTTGTCAAACTTGATCTCTTCGTTTTAGGGAAAGAAAAATTGTCATGAGCCTCCAATGTTGATTTATTTTTATAAATTACTGAAATATGCACAAATATAAGTCTTGCATAAACTCCTTACACTGCTAATATTTTAGTGCATCTCTTTATGGGCACACATGTATTCTGGGACTTATTTTATATACATTTGTATTATGATTTTTTTGGTTGTGTCTCACATATCAGCATTTTCCGATGTCAGTAACACAATTTTAAAAATTGATATATTTTCATCCTTGCACTGATATAGGGATTTTACCATATATTCAACCATTTCCTTATATTTGGGCATTTAGATTGTTTCTGATTTGTACCATTATAAGACATATCGTCACATACATTTTTGTACATGAACCTTTGGCTGCCTTTCTGATCATTTCCTTGGAGTTAATACTCAGGAGTAAAAGTACTGGGTCAAAGGGCACAAACATTTTTAAGGCTTTTAACATTTCTCTCCAGGAAGGTTGTACTAGTACATTTGCATCTGATACTGAAAGATCACTTTGGGGCCTAAGAGGTATTGGCCAGAACTTCAAGGGTAGGCAGAGCTTCTACCAGTGCAGGTTGGCGGAGGCATTCGGCTGGGAGAAGACCTGCCCAGGCTCAGGGAGGAGAGTACAAGGTGCCTCGGGGAAATGGCAAGCCATTTGATTTTTTTAAAAATTAAATTTGCCAACATATAATAAACACCCAGTGCTCATCCCTTCAAGTGCCCTCCTTAGTGCCCGTCACCCAGTTACCCCATCCCCTCACCCACCTCCCCTTCTGCAACCCTTTGTTTGTTTCCCAGAGTTATGAGCCTCTCATGGTTTGTCTCCCTCTCTAATTTTTCCCACTCAGTTTCCCCCCTTTCCCTTATAATCCCTTTCACTATTTCTTACATTCCACATATGAGTGAAACAATATGATGGTGGTCTTTTTCTCTGATTGACTTACTTCATTCAGCATAATACCATCCAGTTCCATCCATGTTGAAGCAAATGGTAGGTTTTCATCTCTTCTGATGGCTGAGTAATCTTCCATTGTATACATAGACCACATCTTCTTTATCCATTCATCTGTCGATGGACATCTCGGCTCCTCCCACAGTTTGGCTATTGTGGACATTGCTGCTCTAAACATTGTGGTGCAGGTGTCCTGGCGTTTCACTACATCAGTATCTTTGAGGTAAATACCCCGTAGGAGCATTCTGATTTAGTTAGTGCTGTTTGTCTCAACACACTTAGAATATTAACATTTGGGGAAGGACATAAAATGTTCAAAATGTGAAACAACTTGGCAATAATGCTAATAAGACAGTCACCATTGTGATATAATGTCTAAATGTCCAAAAGCAACACCATTATTGTACCATATCTTGCTCCCCCGGGGTTCTTAGAAATGAACTGTTTGTTGATTTCACCATGGAATCCTATAGCATCAGGACAGTGTTCTAGAAGGTGCTCTGTGTCTGATGTCGGCATGAAGCCACACTGGTTGCTCCTGTCATACATTTACTTGACCATTCAGTTCCATGCCCCTCTTGACAGTGTTCCCATCGGTGGTATAGTGTTGTGGTTAAGAAGTTATGAAGGGGGATCCCTGGGTGGCGCAGCGGTTTGGCGCCTGCCTTTGGCCCAGGGTGTGATCCTGGAGACCCGGGATCGAATCCCACGTCGGGCTCCCGGTGCATGGAGCCTGCTTCTCCCTCTGCCTGTGTCTCTGCCTCTCTCTCTCTCTCTCTCTCTCTCTGTGACTATCATAAATAAATAAAAATTTAAAAAAAAAGAAGTTATGAAGGAAAGAACCCAGACTGCCTGGGTTCTAATTCCAGCTCTACCATTTATTGATTGTGTGGCCTTATGCAAGTTACCTTTGTGCCTCAAATTCTTCAACTGTAAAATGGGGTTGCTGTTATGTACCTTTATAGGATTATCTTGAGGATTAAATGAGTTAATACACATAAAGCATTTGTAACAATGTGGTGTACAGAATAAGTACGTTTAATAAGCATGAGCTTTTATTATTATTATTATATTAGCCTCAGTTTGGCCCCCTGGCTAAGATTTGGTAGCACACATATAAAAGGTTTATGGCCAAGTGGTATGCGGTGGCTTTCCATCCACAGAAACCCAGAGGACTAGAAACTGCCTCCTTCCCAACTCAGCCCATAGCTACAATAAACAGCTACATGTCAAAGTTGAAATGTTTTTATTTGGGTTCATCACAAAGATTGAATAGAGTCTCATGACATTCATCCATATAAAATACCGTAAAAATAGTTGTAGGCATAAATAAGAATTACTCTAACTTATTCTTTTTTTTTTTACTCTAACTTATTCTATTTTATAATGCACAGTCATTTTTGTTGATTACAAATAAGAAGTATATGAAGATACAGAAATTTTCTAATTTGATTTCAGCAGTTTCTAAAAATTGAATTAAAAAATTAAGGACCCATAAAAAGATGCTTTTTAAATGGAACCAGCCACCTTGAAAAATATCCTGAAAAACATGGTTAAAACTTCGTAATATTTCAACAGATAACAAAACACAAATGTTGCTCATTGGCCTGACTTTCCAGGACCTAGACCCTCCAGTAGCTGCTGGCCTCAATGAAGTAACATAACAAGCCACCGGGATGTAGTGTCAGACACGAACAAAATCACTCTTGGTCCCATCCATAAACAGAGACAGAATCCCTCATTGCTGGATGTCTTGCAACGAAGCTTTTGCTTTCACTATGCATTTGGCCTCACAATCTTCATTGACAAATAATTCTGAAGAGAAAACAGAAAGAATGTTAAAAAAAATAATATTGAAGTTCAGTTTTTCTAGCATCAACACTACTGACATTTAGAACTACATTTTCTTTTTAATTTTTTTTTTTAGAACTACATTTTTATTGCTGGGGACTGTTCCATGAACCTCAGGGTATGCAGCATTCCTGGCCTGCACCCCTCAGGTGTGACAATTAAAATGTCTCCAGGAACTGCCAACCACCCTCACGAAAGCAAAACTGCCCCCAGTTGAGAATCACTGGTTTAGATCAATAGAATCTAAATCAGTAAAAAGGAATTACTGTGAGTTTTTTTTTAAGTGATCAAGACAGATTGGACTCTTGACAAGTCGAAGCTGGCGTGTTTGTGCATCGACAACCAAAGTATTATACTGGAGATAAATAGAAACCCTACATCTCTGCTGTTATAGTTGTGACTATGTTACCCTACACCAAAACATCTGTATTATTACCAATACAAATCAAAGTAAGTCTTTAAATGCCTAGGCTGTCCCTTCTCCACTTGGCAAAATGGACTTCACCTCCTTGGTGAAACCATCCTCAGCAATGGGATCCTATGCTCATCTGTTCATCTCTCCATAAAAGTTTGCCTTTCCTAGCAATTTACCTATCCATATGCCTGCTTTTCCCTAGGCCCTGAACTGCTGGTGGGCAGAAATCATACCTTGGTGATCTCAACATCCCAATTCCTAGCCTGTAGCAGATGCTCAATAAATCCCTTGAATGAAAGTAGGACTTCTAGGCACACCAGCAAACCTCCTGTCTAGACTCCCATCTATGACTGAGGTGACTGAGGAAAATTGGGGGAGAAGTTATGTGATGCAGGCCTTAAAGAACAAATAAGGTTTTGATAGACTCTGGTAAGGGAACAGCATTGGCACAGGCATCCTGGAAGGTAAGGATACCTGCAGGGGGTTGGGAAGGGACTAGCTAGTTGGGGTAAAGTTCAGGGTTAATGTAGATCTATACTGGGCCCAGATGCAGGGATCTGTGAATGCTAGGGTTAAGGAGTTAGCTTGCAGGATGGTTTGGGACAAGAACGTGTGAAGGCAGGAAGATCAGTCAGAAATGTTGGCTGTTGTCCTGACATACATTGCTAAAGGTCTGAGGGATTTCTCCTAGAATTCCTGATACCAACATGTTTTTCAAACCAAGAAGTTCTGCCCATAATTCATACAACCCTAAGAATGTCATTCTCACCACAACACACATTACTTTCAATTTTCCACAGGCTGAGGGCTGCAATACCACAACTGCTAAGTAGGTCCATCTATTGAGTGGCAGGCAACCAAGGCAAGAACCACATTGGATGACTGACCATAATTCACACACAAAAAGCCAAGACATGAGGCCAAGCACTCATACCGGTAAGGAGTACAGGAGCACGGCCACAAAGAGCAGCAGGATCAGTAGGATCAGCAGGCCAATGATCACCCACTTAAATCGGCGCCACACAATGAACTTCATGGTCTTACATGGGTTGGTGAACCAGAGGAAGGAGGTTTCTGGTCGGCTGCATTGCAAAGAAATGGTTTTACCTACCCAAGTCGGGTGGGACAGATATTTTACTTCAGACCCTGATACAGTTTAAAGAATAATTAATAACATTGAAAAAGTCAGGAAAAGGTATTATTCCTCATCATTGGCTGAGAAAGATTCTATAACATGTTATGGCCTCTAAAGATGTTAAAAATACTCTGGACTTCAGTTATGTGGGGAAAGAGAAAGGTTAAAATGAAGCCGGATCACCAAGCTCACCATCCCCCACTCCCCTCAAGTGCAAGATTAAGACACCACTGAATCCATTCCATTAAGCTCATTGGAAGGGGGGCTTTCAGACTGCAGGTGTTTGGGGATCAGACATTGTGGAGAACAAAGAGGGCCTCTCACTTTGGTGGGTCCAGCTTGGGGTTCATGTTGGGTTCATCCCGTCCCTTCCCGGCTGGCCTCTCGTCTGCCTCCTTCTCATTGAGGATTTCCAACGTCATCTCCACTTTCCCCTTCAGTAAAGCAGAACAGGTTAAACACATGACATCACGTTTCACAAATATTTTCACTTCAACCCAAGGAGTATTCCCTGAGCAATGATTTTTATTCTTGTAAAACAATCTTTAGATTGCCTTAAATTTTCCTCAAGAGATTTCATCGCATTTCCTTTTCCATGTGTTTCTGAACCAACCCCTTGTGGGAAACTGAGAGGACAAATTGCTTTCCCTCCCCTTGCTCCCTGCTTTTCATTCCCTGTACCCCATCCTCTAACTTTCTCATATCCATCTCCTTGCCTTCTCACACACTGTCCTTTGTAACTTTATTTGGGCCAGGTTAGCCTAAATCCTGCTAAGAACAGAATGTAACACTGATTGAGCATTAACTGTAGGCTCTGAGAGACTCTCCATGGCTTCCTGCTTACCCATGGTTGCCCCGCTGTATGGAGAAGGGAGGGCACGTCATGGGTACTCGATGTATACTACCTGAATACACGAATGAATGAGTGAATGAATGAATGCTGCCTCCATGTTCATACAGGTGTCCTAAGTGGACACCTTTTAAGCTTTCTATGTGGGTAATCTCATGTGATGCTCACAGCAACCCTATAAAGCAGGTATTGCTATGACCCTTATATGTGCTTGAGGACGCTGAAGCCAAAAGAGGTCTAGAAAGTTGCCCACTTTTATGGCCAGGCTTGAAAATGGACTTTCTAGGACTCTGGAATCCCCACTAGGTCACCAACATTCTGAGAACCCCAACTCAGAGAATCGATTTTATGATGGAGCCATATGACTCCTATGCTGACAAGTCAGACAAAACATGGTATCTGACTGACAAGTTGCTACATCTCTCCAAGCCTGTTTTTGGGGTTTGTTTTTGTTCTACTTAGTTCAGTAGTAGTTTTATTTATTTTTTAAATAAAAAAACTAAAAAACATTTTTTTAAAAAACTGAAGTAGAGTTGACATAAAATGTTATATCCCAGCCTGTTTCTTGAATCTACAAAATGGAGCTAATGTCTAGTCTGGAATTGTCAGTAGAACTAAACAAGATTATGTGTAAACTACTCTATAGTGGTAGAAAACAGAGAAGTGGTTTCCTGGGCTAGGAGTAGAGGCTAATAGTAGAGTGCAAAGGGCACAAGGAAATTTCTAGAGCAATGGGAATGTTCTGGATCTTGATGCTGGTGGTGGTTTTAGGGGTGTTTATATCAGTCAAAACTCATGGAATTGTGCACTATAAATGGGTGCAGTTTATACCTCAAAGTCGTTTTCAAAAACAAGATTATGAACATGAGGCACTTAGCATGTTCCCCAGCTCCTAATCAATGATCTAGAATGTTAGCTGTTATTAATAGCAATAATACATGATGAATGAGGTAGTCTTCTGTGACATGGCATGGTGACCCAGACTTCTGCTTTTCTATCATGATTTATCTGGGAATTCTCCAAACTTGCTTGTAAGTTTCAGCCTTCTTGTCCAGTGGGTGTCAAGACTCCCTGCTTCCTCCACCTTTTTAAATTTATTTTTTTAAACAAGAAGAGTTTGAGTTTGAAGTTCCTTTTCCTGTACTGAATTGTACTGAAAGCTCAGGATAAATTAGCCTTCCTGGTGAAAGAGGGTCCTCAAGAAGCAGAGTGTAGTCACTCGGACTACCAGCTTTTCCACCATTCCAATCCCTCCACCTTACACACAGCTCCAAACATGGTCATGGCATCTGCCACCTTCTCTTGTAATCCCAGTTACAAACCATTCTTGTAACTTAAGGTCTTACCAATGTAACACTTCCTTATCTTATCTGTCATAGATCCATTGAGAGAGGGTAGAGCCTAATTGACAAAAGGAATGAATGACCCAGGACTGGGGAATACTCATACAGCCATCACGCGGGAGCCATCTTTATCTGCGTAGCACGGCCACCAGCCTTTCATGGACTTCTGCTCAAACAGTGAGGCAGTTTTTGCTTTAAGGGGGTTCATGGCTTTGAGGTCTGGAATCATATCCAAACTGCATTTCTCTGATGATTTTGCTGGAATGATGGTGTGATGCAAATCAAGTTCCAGGAAACCTAGCCAAGGAAATAATTAGACCTGAATAAGTTTCAATGGATCAGTGGTTGTTCACAAGTGAACAGAATGTTCTTGTCAGAGGAGAGGCAGACAGTGATTCTGAGCAGGTGATGGGTGAGTTAGAGGAAGAGATCCTGGTAGACATTTAAAATTCCTTCCAGATAGGATGGAAAGTGGTAGAAGAAATATCTGTCCCCTGCTCTGTGTCTCACAGAGGATAACATGGTTTATTTCTCAAAGATACCAGCATGAACAGGGCTCTTCTACAAGCTCAAAAGAATTAAACTTCTACAGACTAGATGCCCGCTGAATGCAGATTTGGACTGTGTTCCTAATGGTCTCAGGCTACCCCGAACAGAGGCACTTTGAGCACTCAGGCTACTTGTGTGGTTTAGGAGTCATATCTCACTGAGGATGAACATTGAAGTTTTACTTTCAACTGAGGAGGTGGTAAGCTGATGAGGGGGTTTGGGGAAGAGCCAAAGAACCCCAGGGAATGAAGGCAAAGGCCTGCATTTAAAGAATGTGAGGGAAAAACAGAGCAGGCCAGTGAGACAGACCCAGGGCCTGGGAGAGGAGAATTCGGAAGAGCATTATGTTATTGTGGTGATGGTGGTGGGGCATGCGTACCAAGAAAGGGAAGAGTCCAAGGTGGGGGGTGTTTAACTAGTGCCTTTAACCACAGAGGAGGATGGACTCGGGGAGAAGGGAAGAACAATGGCTGGTGACATTAGGGGATTGAAAGCAGTCAGAGGAGGGGGTTGAGGAAGCCAAATCTGATGTGCTGAGGAGGCAGAGTGGGCAGTCTGAACTGGAGGCAGGGCTGCAGCATTCCCTTGTGAAAACAGAATTCTAGTGTTCACTGTAGGACAGGAGCTGGCCTTTAAGGTGGGTGAGGGCCACAGAAAAGGGGGACGTTCGCCACGCCAAATTCTCAGAGGACTTGAGAGTAAACAGGCAAGGCCGCACTGTCCAGGGGGCTTCCAGCAGAGGGTGTGCCCCAACCCTTAATTACCCATGGTATTGGAGATTAAAATCATTGATTCCAAATTTTAATTGATTTCACTAATTCCAAGTAGAGTTTCATAGAGAAAAGTATCCAAATGTAAGCCCTACCCAAATAGTCATCCAGAGAAAACTTGTCATTATCCCATATCTGAATGATCAGTCTGGGTGGGACCCGAAATTCAGTTTGGTCAATACTCCAGAAATGCTCCTAAAATGACAAGAGAAACAAAAAAACCAAATGACACTGAGTACTGGACTCTGAAACTTTCCCCTTGGGTCCCCTTGAAACCCCAGCATCAGGGCATGGGGACTTTGTTCTCCTTGGCACCCCACCTTCAACACCCCCTCCCCTTGCCCTCAACCCTCCAGCCCATGGTATGGAGCCCATGGTATGGAGCCAGGCTCCTCAGGAAATCTCAAGGCCACCAGCTGGGTGACAAAAAAGTTGTCCCAGGCAATTCCCAAACAGAAGGTTTCCTGTCTGTTGTGTTCCTATCACTGTGACTCCCTGCTGCTACTCCTGGGGTTTGGGGTGTGATTGTATCTGTGCCGTCCCCCACCCTGCCCCCGGCCCAGACCACTATGGCCAGCTCAGACTAGCCTCCCAAAGCCAGGCTGTTTTAGGCCAGCCTACAATATCACCTGCTGGGGTGTCACATTTGCTCAGTGACCTTCCACCCACCCAACATGGACATCTGAGCACAGTCATTTCACATAGGGGTGAGGAGACTGGGGTTCAGCTTTCATTCTTCTATCAGCACAGATTTAAAATGTCCTGATATTTTTGGCTTTTGAAAATATTGCTGTGTTTTACATGCTATAATCAACCAAGATCCCCAGATTCCTCATTCTAAAGTTAGGTGGAGGGAGGATTGAGTGAGGATCCTCCAGGTTCTCCCCTCTGGTCTCTGCCTCTGCCTGAACAACATTCGCCAAACATAATAACCTCTCCACAGCCTAATTACACCTACATTCCTCAGGCCTCAGCAGAATGAGATTCCCCCAGGGTTTCATGCATTCGAAGAAATATTGTTGGGTTGTTTCTAGTTTTTCTTTCCTTTTTTTTTTTTTTTTCTTTCTTTCAGGTGGGTGAGAGTCAGAGGGAGAAAGAGAGAGAGAGAATCTTTTTTTTTTTTTTTTTTTGAGAGAGAGAGAGAGAGAATCTTAAGCAGCCTCTTTCCCCAGAGCAAGCCCAACTTGGGACTCGATCTCACAACCCTGAGCCAAAATCAAGAGTCAAAAGCTTAACTGACTGAGCCACCGAGATGCCCCTGTTTCATGTTTTTCAAATGATGTTTCAGGAATGTTGCCCTTTGCAGGACTCAGGGGCCCTGGCTCTTAGGGGCTAGGAAGCCCATTTGGCTATTGCCTGGCCCCACTGACCATCCTGTGTGGGGTCATGCTCAGGTGGCACTCAGGGCATGGAGAGGTCCAACACTGGATGCGGGTAAGTAGGAAAGGCCTACCTGACCCTAAATCCCTCTCTTCCTCACCAGTCTGCCTCACCATCTGGAAGTGTGCATGATTCGACATCAGCTTGAGCCTCTGTGTCTCTAGAAAGGGCCCTTTGAAGGCATTTATCTTGCTTGGCACAGAAAAGTGCTCCCTACACCAGCGGAGGGTAGAGTCTGGTGAGGTGGGACATGAAGCAGGTGCATTTTGATCAGGGGTGGGGAGGGGATCTATAAAAGACATCTGTTATGATTGCCTGCTCAGATTTCCGCCCCCTTTTGGGGAAGAAAGCATCCAGATTTTCCTTGGGGACTCTCTTCCAGTCCATGCAGTTTGGGAAGAAGTGACACTCTTCCTGATTCTAGAGCTGGGCCCATTAGAGCACTGCCTCCCCAGGTCCACACTGGTTGGCTCAGGGTTGGGAACGTGACCCTACACAGACAGAGACTCTGAGGCCCGACGCCACAGCTCTGGTTGGCACCACCAGGACTTAGTTCTTCTCTTTCTGCTGAGGTTGCTAGGAGGGCAGGAGGTGGGCTGGGGCTGCTGGTGGCCATCTTGCTTCACCAGGGAATGCGGTCCACGGGAGAAGGCAAGACGGGGGTGGAGAAAGTGAGAGGAATTCCTAAAGACATCAGTTCAACCTGGGATCCAACGTTCCTAAGCTAGCCAGCCCTGGACTTTTTAGTAATGTGAACCAATAAATCACTTTTTTAGTATAAGCCAATTTGAGTTGAGTTCTGTAACTAGAGTCTTAACTAATTAAGACCATGAGGGCCATGAACCTTCATGGAAGTGCTTCTGGAGGAGGTAAAGCAGATGCTGAGGTTTAATAAAGAAGGTAAAAGGGAAATTTCACCTACTTTAATATTTTGCCTCTTTTTGGCTAATGAGTCAAACAGTTCTGCTTATCATGGGAAGAAATCAGTCTCTCTGTGACATAAAAACCCACTGGGCTTACTGCATATATTAACACAAGACCCTCAGGTCTACCCTTTACTAGATCTTTCACCCAGCTGCCAACATGTTAGGGAAGGACAACTGTGTTCTTGATACTTCCTAATTGCACAAATAGCTGTCTTAGTTTTGTGACCCTGGGTAAGTATGTGTACCTCTGTGGGTCTCAGATTCCCCATCTGCATCAAGAGGGAGCTGGACTCATAACCTTAGAAGCACGGAACAGCTCCTATAGCCCCCGTATCTGTTAAAGCAGACCCATGACACCCACTTCCCATGGGCATAAAGCAGAGCTCACTTTTTTAGCAACGATACAGAGTTGTTCAGCTGGGAGGTAGTCAAATGGGAAAACAAATCTCCAGTTAAAATTCCCTTCCCCGTCCAAGGACCTGTAATGGACATCTGTTTTCTGTTTGTTTTCTTCATTGCCAGGAATCCAGCTGAAAAGCAGAAGCAAACAGACTTAGCCTCATGTGATTGACAAGTAATCTAGCCGCAAAATTGTGCAGTGATTAGGGGAGTGAAGGGCAAGAGAATTAATGCACTTTTCTTGGGCAGGTTCCAGTTATCTACGGAGCTGGGGGTGATTTATGAAGGGGAGGCGCTCTGTTGCATCCAACACCGGTTGTAGCCAAATAAAACATAATTTCTCTAAAACCAAAGCAGGAAACCCTTTAGACTTCAGTTAATGGGGATAAGGTGACATTTTCTGGAAAATATCAACAACTTAGCTTCTATTTTGGGAATGCTGAAGCTTGCTGGCTATGATGCTAGTCTTCCTAACTATAACTCATCAGTGTCTGTCATCACTGCTGATAGGCTTAATGAATATGAGTTAGTTCAAAATTTTAGCATTTCCTCTTCTACATTTTACTTAAGCAAACAAAACAGGCACGACTCAAGTAATCTTACAGCTTCCTTTTTTTTATTATTCTTAAATTCACTATGATCACATTAATGAGACTAGCAAGAGAGATGTAAGCTGTTATTTCCATGTGCATATTTATGAAAACTCATTTCCATAAACAATTTAACATCTTAACTTTTGACATTTGGAAAGTTTTCTGTGGCTTGTGCCTGGCATGTAATAGGTCTGTTGAAGGAATGAATGAACGTGCAGGGGAAGAAGTTGTCACATCTGCCTGCTATTGGGAAGGGGCCCGTTGAGGAACCAGGGGAGTGCTGGATTTTAGACTGATAAGGTGGCAGAGTGCATAGTCCTCCCCACTGATGGCCTGTGAGAATCACACTTCACACTGCAATCAACTGTGGAGTTAAAAAAAAAAAATACTGATGCTTGGATGACCTTGCCCCCAGTAGAGATTCTTAGTAGGAGGCAGGCGTGGCTATGAACTCACTCTGCCACTTACCATTCTGGGCTTCCTCTCCCATCTGTAAATAAGATTAACAATATGTGCTCCCTTCCCTTAGTCAATATGAAGCCAGAACGGGCGCTCATGGCTTAGAAGGGCCAGAATGGGAAGGGGGAAATCCTTAACTGTGTTACTGATCATCTGTCATGAATCAGGTACTCAGCATGCCTTATTTTATTCTTCCCAACAATTATATAACTGGTCCATTTTACAGATGAGGAAACTGAGGTCCAGACAGAAATAGCTAAGTTCCACAAGGTCACATAGCCAGTAACAGACAGAATTAAGTATTAAGAATTATGAAGCCCTGGATGGGCTGACTCCAAAGTCCAGGCCTATTATTCTGCTTTATGGGACCATGGAGACTAGAAAGTCGCATGCTAACATTAGATCCTATTATTAGTGGTGGTATTAATATCAATCAACCACACAACAGTTGCACTTTTTGCTAGTTGACTACTGACTAGCTAGATTCATTGAAAGATTCATCTTTATCCACTTTTAAGCTTGCTGAAGAGAGATCACACTCTTTGGCTAGGCCCTCAGTGACTTCATTTCCTGACAACATCAATGCCCCAAAGTGCCACCATCCTCCTTGCCTAGACCGCTCACCCCTTGAAGCTCTTCCCTCTCTTTTTTTCCTGAGTCTTTTCATATTTAATTCTAAATATGAACCTTTTCACATTTTTATTTCAAAACAAATTAAACAACTACCCTATGAATTTATGTACACATATGTATAATTTTGTATGTATCCAATATGTGAAGGGTCATAGCTGTTCATTATTCTGTGGTAGACAGTAAATATTATGTGTATTAGGGTTAGTAATACACTATCTGTATTAGCATGCGGTGGTGCATAATTCATTTTTCACATATAGTATTTAGATTTTAATTCCAAATAGGATGTGGTACTTTAGGTGGTGCTTTTATTCTTTCAATTAGCAATAATCGCGCCTCGGATAAACCTCATTGGCTACGATACTGCCACTGCGCAAAGCTGCTTTTATTCTTTGATTAGAGTTTTCTCTCAGTCCAGTATTTCTTGAGTTTGTTTCTCTGATTTGAAAAAAAAAAAAATAATGCTTATGACAGTCAAATAAATTTGCATATATATAATTAGCCAGGATTAGTTTTCCTTGGGGAATGGTAATAAGATCCTGAAATGAGAAAGAATAATGAAGAACTTGATGAAACATTCCCTGTTTACAGTGAACCCAAATGATAGTAATTATGTCTTCAACAAAGTTTTGATTGAAGGCCACTTGGGATCATAAGTGAAACTTTGTTATCACTTTATGAATATATTAAATTTCAACAAATCTTATCTTTTACATATCAAAGAACCAAACCTGGTCCATGTGGAATAGTAATAATACTAGCTAACACTTACACAGCGTGATAGTTCTTTTCTGTGTCAGTGTGACTGGCCATGGAGTGCCCAGGTTACAGATTATTCTGGGTGTGTCTTGTGAGGGTGATTCTGGATAAGATTAGAATCTGAATTGGTGGACTCAGTGAAGTAGAGTCCCTCCCCAGTGTGGGTGGGCCTTATCTAATCTGTTGAAGGCCTGAATAGGATAAGAGGCAGAAGGAGGAGTCAGTCTAAACTACCCCACTGGCTTTCCTGAGTCTCCAACTTGCACCTGTTGGAATCATGGGACTTCTCAGCCTCCATAATCATGTGTGCTAAGTCCTTATAATAAATTTCCCTCTCTATCTTTCTGATTCTTCCCCTCCCTCTACACACACACACACACACACAACTTGTTCTGACTCTCTGGGGAACCCTAATACACATAGTATTTACTATCTCCCAGGCACTGTCCTAAATGCTTTCAGTAACTCAATATTCTGAATATCAGAGCAGCGAGTACTATCTTTTTTTTTTTTTTTAGCAAGTACTATCTTTATCTGCATTTTACAGATGGATAACAGTGAGTTTACTACTTGCCCAGCTAGTAGGGAAAGTATCAGGATTTCAGTCCAGGTAGTTTGGCTCCAGAATCTGGCATTTGCATCACTATGCCATTCTGTACTTGACATCTTTGATCGGGGCATAACAAGAAACTAACATCAACATGGATTATTTGGAATTGAATGATACAAATAACAGAATAACAGAACTTTACATGTTGGATGTAGGCATTCTGTAAATGTTGGTGGAATCAAAGATTTTTTTGGACATATGCTAATGTTTCCTCTTTTCCATGGACATTAGCTGCTGATAATAAAATATATACAAACTGAAATTTTAAAAGCCTTACTTGTGTTTCTAGTTACTCAAGATATCAAAAAGGAATAAAAATGAACTGCAGGACTAAAAAGAAATAACAAGTCTGCTAATAAACTGAACCAACTTTAAAAGAAAAATGTAAAATTTTTATTGGCTCTAATAGCCATTAGATACCTCTGCTTATAAACAAGATCCATACAGATTTCTCTTTTTCCCTTCATCTTGCTGGAGCTTCCTGAGCACACTACATTAATGGAATGAAATAGCTTCACCTGACCAAGAATCCTAGAGAGGATACGTTGAATGATGGTGACTCACGAAGGAGAGAGTCTGTTTCATTCCTTCTTTGTCAAAGGCAAACTAGCCTGGGATGCTAACCTTACCCTTTGACATAGATGTCACTCATTTCCTCTCCTGTGATGCTCTTCTCATCCAAGAGAACGTCCTTGGTATTCCAGATGATCACACGCAGGTAGTATCTGAAAGGAGCACATTTTGAAGGTGTTTTTTTCTCTGGTCCGGCACCAAGACCCTAGTCTAATATAGCAGGGTCTTAAGATTACTTACTTTTTAGCTTTCCTGGGGGTGATGTTGAAAGGAGGGCCTGGTGGCCCCAAACTCTTAGGGAAAACATCCACCCACATCTGAAGTTTCCCCTACATCATTCAAAAATGAAAAAAAATATTAAGTTGTATTATGAGTGGTAGAGTCTGTAACTTTTTTTCACATTTTCTAGGTGAAACTGTTTATTCAGGCCTGCTAATGTATTAATGCATATGGAAAGTGAAAAAGTAGAGTAGAAGAGCAAACCAAGATAAATCATCTATCTTCAATGTCATTTAGGCCATGCACTTCCCACTCTCACCAGGAGTCTCCGATGGCTGTGTGTGCCCATCTCTATTATAGTCTGAATGTCCCCCAGCTAATAAAAAGAGGGCTTCCCATCGCGGACACAACCCCAGAACACGCATGCACGCACACACACACACACACACACACATGCTCCTGTACCCTCTTACAATGACTTGAAAGTTGCGTCCTTCACTCAGAACTCTATTTATCATATTGCCTGCTTGTTATCAGTCCTGATTTTGTGACACACAGGGTTTTCTCCACTTACCTCCAGATAGAAAATAAAAATAATGTAAAATGGTATTTAATTTGTAAAAGAGAGGCTTACAACATGGTACTTCCAAGGAGAGATCCAGAAAACTACAAGAACATTACTGTTCCCCAAAGTTGAGGAATCCCTGCCATGGCTGGCTAGTGTCCACCACCTGGGAGGAGGCTCGCAGGAAGGGGAGAAGTGAAAGTCTAAATGACACTTGTGGTGTCATCTTGGTGAGGTCCCGCTCAGGTCTTCCATTGCCATGACCAGGGCCATCTATCTGACTAGAATGTTCTTCCAGACATGCCAGGAATGCCATTAACAAACCATATCAACCGTATGAACCAACTTAAATTCCCCAAACTGTTCTTGGATGTTATGTAGACTCTGCCTTCAGGCTGGTCTTTAAGGTTACCAAGGAAACCAGATTGGCTTCCTAGCACACAGTGATCCAAATGAGTTAACTGGAACTCTTGAAAAAGGACATATCTTTCTCTGGTCCTGACTCTCCTCTAACTAATCTCTAGGGCTCCAGGTTCTATAATATATCAGGCACCATGCAGAACGTGAGGCATCTGGGTATCTCCTAAGGCCCAGTCACAGTCTGTCCAGTTCAGTAGGTAGAATTGATGGGGGGTGGGAAGTAGAAGGGAGGGGTGGATTTGGAGGGAGAAATCTTCCTCACTTTGTAATTTCTTAAGACTTTATCCAATTGAGGGGTGGAAGGGGAGAGCGGAGGAGGAATGGGCTCTTTGAGAGAAGGAATAAATAAGAAAATGAAAATGTGGAACAGAATAAAAGCAAGAAATGAGGGACAAAATAAACTAGTAAGCCCAGGCCACTTGCCACTCTCTAAACATTTTAGAGAGAAGCTCATCCACAGTTGTGTGGTCATTGTTGCCAATATTTGCACTTATTCAATTAATACTACTTTAAGTGTGATTTTCTAGCACCTGTAGTAGAACACCTCCGGCTACTTGTTAAAACTCAGATTCTGCCCCCACCCCCACCCCACCTTGGACCTACTGGATCTGAACGACTGCAGGTGCGGCCAGGAGTCTTCCTTGGAACAAGCTTCCTCGCGGGTCATTCTGGCCTTTGCCACGTCTCTCCTCGCTTCTCTGGAAACTGCTTCCCAGCTCCTGGGAACTGAGCCTCCCCTATCACTATCCACGTGGTCCCTGTGATGAGCCATCTCGTGTCCTGTGGTCTCAGGCAGCAGCAGCTCACCCAGGTGGGGCCAAGCCCAGTGCTCCCCAGGCACTGTCTGCCTGGCTGCTGCTCAGCAGTCCAGCAGGGTGGCTGGGTGGGCAAGTTGGGGCAACCAGTCCTTTCCATGTTTGGAAGTAGCTGGGGCTACATTATAACATAAAAACCTTAGAAACGGCCCACAGTATTCTGACTTTCACGTAGAAAGGTGATCAAAGGAAGAGAGCCCAGACTAACGGAGATTGAGAGAGAGAAACAGACAAGAGACAGGGAGAGAGCTTGTTCAGAGTCATGGTCACCCTCTTGTCTGGATTTAGTGAGTTACCCAGAAATTCTTAGAATAAATTCCCCTTTGGGATAAAGCTAATCTAAGCTGCCTTTCTATTTCTTGTGTATCTAAAAGTGTCCAAAAGAGACAAAAGAGGCAAATCTGGGTCAGCTCTTGCCACTGTGTTTGTGTTTGGGATGTGGATGATGGGTCTTCAGAGGGACAGCTATTTTACCTGGGAAATGTTGGGCTGGAAGGTGCTGTGCAAAGTCCTCGTTTCCACATGCTCGGGGACCAGCCCCTGAGTCCTGAGGATGTGAAGGGCCAGACGCTCATCGGGGGCCCCGAGGTGCTGGTGCAGGATTTTGTTGGCTTCTGGAATGGAGAGTGGCATTGAAACAGGGAGGGGCATCTGCAAACAGTTCAGCCAGATTGCCCTTAGGAGCATGTAGCCCTTCATCCCAGAAGGGCAGTGCCAGTGTGCAAACTTGGGTTTGTGAATGAGTCATTGAGAAAAGTCACTCTTGGCCATGGGCCCTGCCCCAACCAGGCTCACACCTGACTTGGGGGCTGCCAATAGCAAAGGGACCAGAACACAGTGAGTGAGAGCAGCCTGTATTTACTTTTGTGGCAGGAGCTCACAGCCAGATTCTATTTCCCAGCTTCCCTTGCAGTTAGGTGTGGCCACACAACCTAGTTGGGCTTGAATTACATTAGGTAGAAGTTGAATTACATAGGTAGAAGTGACATGTGTGTCACATCTAGACCTGGCACAGAAAGCCCTCTCATGAGAGAGATTCTATGTGCTGTTCCCTTTTGGGCGCAGAAGAAACAGCAATGTTAGGTGCCTGAGTTCAAGAACAGAGCTGCAAGATGGAAGGGCCTGAGTCCATGAAGCATTGCTGCCCATTGGAATACCTACTGTGAGCTTCTGAGAAATAAACTTCTATTGTTTTAAGCCACTGACATGTGGAAGTTTAATTGTTACAGTAGCTAGCATCACTGTGGCATTTTCAAATCAGCCCTCAATTTCTCTGACAGAGAGGTGGAGTTCTCTGTCCTCTTCCTTTGAATCTGGAGACATATCTGATCACTGAAGTGCAGAGAAAGAATGCTGTGTGACTTCTCATGCCACATAGCTTCTGGTTGGTCCTCTTGGGATGCTTGCTCTGAGGGAAGCCATCCACCATGTAGGGAGCATGAGTCTCTGGTGATCGCCCTTTTGGAAAGGACTGAGGAGGTGTTCTGATCATTATTAGCCCCAGGCAAGAGCCAGCATCAACTGCCGGCCATGTGTGCGAGGCATCCTGGACACCCAGCTCGGTCAAACCTTTGCATAGCTATAGCTCTCCCCCGCCCCAACATCTGACAGCAACCAACCACATGAGCTAGTCAGGTGAGAACTGCCCAGTGAGCCCTTCCTGAATTCCTACCCGCAAAACTGTGGGCAAAACAAAATAGATGTTTTTCAGCCGCTAAGTTTTGGGGTGATTTGTTAGGTAACAAGAGTAACTGGAATGAGCCTTATGACTGAGACAGTTTGGGGGGAGTTGTTTATTTGAGGGGTATTCTTAACCATGACGCCATGTTACTTGCCAGTTGATTCCCAATCCCTTTCGCAAGTTCTTATGTTGACAGCAGCATCAACATTTCCTAAGCATCTAATCATTCCTGATATTGACTAAGTCCTCTTCAAATGGAAGGACAAAATACAGTTTCTTGCAATGTCAAGAATAAACAGTTGAGGATCAGGGAAGCACCTTTACTCCCATGTGTCTGTATTTGGCCTTCTCTGGATATCCTGTCCACCCTCCAAGGCAAGCTCCACTGCCACCCACTCGCGGAAGCCCTCTCTCCCTACAAAACACTGAATTACATCACAGCTCTTAGGCTCTATTAAGCTTATTTCAGGCTTTGTCATAGCGCAGCTAGATGGCTATGTGTCAGGACAGAGTGTATTATAAATTACTGCTGGAGAAAGAGCAAGACCCCAAGCTCAGACATGAGCCAGATGTGAACTCAGAAGATTCTTCAAACCAACCCCCTGCATCCCTGAGCCTTCTCAGAGAAGGGCTGGAAGAATGATGGAAGAAGACTGGATGAGAAATTCTTGCATTACCACCTGAGCACTTTTGAGCTTAATTATGAGCTAAACATGCATTACATAGAAATTACTAGAACTTTGTGTTCAAAGCTCAAATGGCTACGACCAAAAGGGCAAGTAAAACATAAGACAGACAAGAAAATGTGTGCACTTTGACACTTGACAAGACAGCAAAACCTGGTATAATGGGGCTTTTGTTAGATAGTCCTGTGTGTGGAGTCTCCTGTGGTATAATTAGGGCACTACTCTGTCCATCCCCCCCTCCAGAGCGGGGCCCCGCAATATAGATAGGTTGCTACACTTTGTAACCAGCTTGCAGTCTATGGTTATGCACTTACCAAATTCATCCAAACTGTAGTCTCGCCCTCCATATCTGATTCTATTTCCATCTTCAGAAAGGATGGGTGGTGGGAAGCCTTTGAACCTGGCTACATTTTGAAGCAACTGAGTTGGTCTCAGTTGATCTCGCCAGGTGTTAACTCCAGAACTGTAAATAACATTCCACACTCAGAGTTACTCCAGGGCACAGAGGTTCTTCTTAGATTGACACACATATACACTTACAGGTGTGTCCATGTAATGAGGGAACAGGGAATGTGCTCTACCCTTTGGCTTTTGCCTAGAAATCTATTTCAGACCTAAAATCCACAGTTAGGTTGGCCTCAGCCAACTCATCCTTTCCCTGCCCGCCCACCCCTGAATTTCCACCTCCACAAAAATGACAGGTTTGTCTACATACTGTAATCACAATAGGCAAGTTCATAAAGTAGAAATTGCAGGCTGTATCTCATTAGACACTATGGGAATATGCCAAATAGCACTTAGGGAAAGAGGGACATCACAAAATTGATCAGGAGTGGGGGGAGGCGGGGGCATTGCCCTGGAGTTGAGTAATGCTCTGGCCCTATTCTCCCAAAGATAATCCTATTATTAAAAACAGTATGTATCTGACTCAAATGAGGAGTGGCTCACAGAAGGCAGGCACTGAAGTAGAGAACCAAGGCGTGCCCATATATTAATGTTGGATGGAGAAAATTGTCTACATTTATGGCCAAAGCAACTTACACACAGTACTGCTCAGGTATGCCGCAGTGAGACCCAAACCGGGAAAGGAATCGGTTTTCCAGATCAATAATTGTTTCTCCCACCTTTTCATCACGGGTAAAGGTGTCGTAGTCATAGACAGAAATTTTCAGATCTTTTTCTTGAGGTAAGTAGCAGCTCAGTTCATACATTCTAAATCAACAAACGCAAAGTTAGAATCTCCATGATTCTATCCAGGTCCCTCAAAAAAAAAAAAAAAAAATCAGGGCTTTGTGCAGAGAATCCCTGGGTGGAGGTTATGGCTGCTGGAGAACATGGTGCCTGGGCCAGCCAGGTGGGTGGCAGTGGGTGGGGGCACTTGGCAGCAGCACATGTTAGTAATAAGAACAATGCAAGGTTATATGCTTGCTCAGGGGAAGAGCACGGCTTTCAATACCTATGTGTGAACCCTGAGGTATTGATCCTAGCTTACTAGCTGTGGGACCCTAGGCCACTTATTTACCCTTTCTGTGTTCAGTTTTCTCATCTGTAAAATAGTGACAGTAATACCTACCATCTCCTGGGGTTGTAAGGGTCAGGCGGAGCAGTGTTTAGAAAGCATTCGGCATGACTGCATGGCTGAAAACCCAGGAGCTATGATAATACTAGTGATTAATTATAATATTATTAACATTATTATCACATGCATATTAACTGGGGCACCCAGGCATCTCTGCCCAGTTGGGAGTTTAAAGACGCAGCACCCTGATTTACAGCCTTCTCTCTGTGCCCCTACTACGTGCCCCCTGCCTCAACAGAGACCACTGCCCACGGAACATCCTTGACTGCCCCATAAGAGCACCAGGGAGGGGCGTGGTGAGTGGTGTGCCCCAACACATGTGATGTGCAAGGTGCCGAGAAGGCTCAATCCCTCCACCTAGGCCTTCTGGTCTGCCGTTACTTCTTAAAGGCTTTTCTATAGAGTTCATATTGAACTGCAAACACATCTCAGATTCTTGTGGCAGGTGAGCAGTTTCTGAAAGGATGATAAACGGAATGGCATAAGCTCTGGATGGGTGAGGTTTGGTCTTTGCACCATCCACAGAGGTATGGGTCCCATAGTAGGTGCTCCATAAATTTGGTGAAGGCAAAGTGTGAGAGGCCTCTCCCATCCCTCCTCTCCCCAGGCCTCCTCCCTTCTCCTTGCACTCTGGTGTGTGGACTAGTTCCTGCCCCCAAAGCCAGGAATGTTAATCCATCTGAGCAGAAGGGTGTGAACCACTGGGGCCCTGGAAGCAAACTTCTCAGGGGCTTCTCTAGATGGCTGTGGCCAGGAAGGGGCAGGGAGAGGCAGGTAGCCACATGAGAAAAGGCGAATGAATCATGACCATACATGAAGCCCTGTATCTACACATGCCCCATAATATCACATTTTTAGAACTGGATTCTAAACTAGAATATATGATGTGTCCTTTGAGAAAAATAATTCTTTGGTCAAATATGGTTGAGAACCACTGCTTTTGGAGTCCCTCTGGTCAAACTAAAGGCTCTGAGAAGTCCTGCAGTCATCTCCAACCTGAGTGTCTTGGTTTGATGAAGGAATACTTTTTTCTTAGAATACCAATTAACATTCTATAGAAGACATACATTCTGTTGAATTCTGATCTGGATGTTGCTATGATGTGACAAGAATATGCTGAATGATGGCTGAGCACATAGGAAAGGTTGCTTCTTTCTGAATTCCTATCGTAGAACCCCTCAGGGTCTCTGCTGAGAAGAAAGTCACCCCCCTAAGACCGAGCCAGGGACCAACAGCCATCCAAGAGGCTGCAAAGCCAACATCTCCTTGGGGAGGAGAGAATCTGCATATACACCAGGCATGGATTGGCTTGGCAGAGCCTGACAGCATCACTTCCTCCCAGGGTGTCTCTGAGCAAGACTTTTCCTGCCACTTAAGCCTGTGCTTGGCTCCTCTGAGACATGCAATACAGACAGGGCCGTCTTTCTCCCATAAAAGCTGGCTTTCCCCTGCTTCCCTGTCTCCCTCACATGGAGCCCTCCTTCCTGCCCTGCGTGCCTTTTCCTGTCTAGACCTCAGGGCTGGATCAGCGGAAGAAAAGGAAAATGATCATATTGCCGTGCCAGAGGATTACTTCCATTCCCTGGCCCCAGCACGCAGCTTTGGGGTGTGCAGCAGAGGTGTGTGTGTGTGTGTGTGTGTGCGCGTGCGTGCACACTTGCATGCACACAGGAGAGAATGCATAAGGACACAAACCAACAAACATGAGTAGAAAAGGAGAGGATGGGTAAGATAATAAAGCCAGTAACTAAACTATAGGCTACACATCAAATAAGAACAAAGTATTCTCCCGTTTGGCAAGGTTCTGGGAAATAACAGCAGAAAGAACATTTCTTCTACACATGATGGCTTTGCCATGAAGCATTATGAAGGGTGTTGGAAAGGCCTGGGGCTTGGTCAGGAATTACTACCTAAATCTTGGCCCTAGCATGGACTAGCTCTGTCGACAGATTTCTGGCACTGTGTTTCCCTCATTCGTAATGTGGGGCTGCTGACCTTGGCCCTGCCCTGCTGATAGGCTGGACATGGACATGAAAATGACATGGTGGCAGCCACTGAGAGCCTAGTGTGGATACCACACAGCCCCTGAGGTCGGGTGGCCTGGGTGCGCATCCCGAGTCTGCCTTTTACCAGCCAAGCACATGAGGTACTGGTTCACCATATGCCTCAGTTTCTTCTGTTATCAAATGGGGATGAACAATTGCATCTCAAAGTTGTGACATTTTTGAGATGTTTCACATAAACGGCTCAGCAGAGTGCGTGCACTCAGTTAAAAGTTCAGCAAATATTAGCTATCATTAAATGTGGATGCAGTTTGTAACTAAACAATATGGGTCCCATTTAGAGGTGACCTGGATTTGCCTTTCCCTAGAGGAGGATCTCTTTCCCTTGATGAGATCAGTGTGACAGCCCAGAAACAAGTCTAAAGTGGCAACAATGAAGAAACGACAGCTTTTTCAAGAGTCTTGAGGAACAGAAGGCATCTTACCCCCTCCTCAGCTTTGCCAACAAGGTCATTAATACATGGAAAAGGTGGAATCAGAATGTCCCCGAGGACAGGGCCCAGACTGGATTCAGGGAGAGAGAATGAACACGTTGCTACAGGGAAGCACTCTGCTTGTCCTCCTCGCCTAGAGCTCGCAAACTTCCTGGACTTCTGGGGTTCGTGCCATCCCTCCCCCAGCCCCCCTGCTCCCTCGACCTCCCTGACTCAGAGCAAATTTCTCTCAGAGAAGCCCATCTCGTGACTTGGCTTTATTTTCCTCATGGTACTTACTACCTGCTCTGCTGCTTAGAATATCTGTCTAAGTCATGGTCACAGTTTCAGAGCCTAGAACAGTGCTTGGCACACGTCACATCCTTACCAGCTAAGCCATGAGAAATGAATGACAGAAAACGTTTAGAAATGTTCGTTACCTGCCGAAAACTGGGTTGAGGGTGTTGGGGATATAGTGGTCTCGATCTTCTATTACTTTTTTGCCCAGTGTTATTTTTATATAAGGGTCACACTGCGGAGACAAAACAGATGGCATGCTATGTCACCATGGGGTGCAAGTTCAAGGCGGTTTCTGGGACTCAGGTGAGCCTCCACACCCACAGTGATGAAAAGCTGGTGGCTGTGGCACTCGCACCTCGGCCGAGGTCTGAGCAACGTGCCCCTGTGGGCGGCACACAGCCAGCTGCCTTCAGAGAAGTGGCATGGGGTGAAAAGGTAGAGGCAGGGAGGAGGGACCCAGCAAATCTTGAGGTCACATCTGTAAAATGAGAAGCATGAACCAGAGGATTCAAAGCCCCTTCAAGCTCTCAGATAAATCCCCTTTGGGACAATCCCCCCGAATACATTGTTTGGATAGAGTATCTTTCCTCTAGTGAGATAACAGACGCCCCAAAAGAAAGAACATGACAATTATTGTGGCTGATGACTGTAATTATCTTGCTACAGAAGAAGGCCCCACACCCAAACTCTTACCAGGCCATTGTTGTCCTGGGGCTGGAGCTCTAAGCCTCGAACAATGTAAATCCTAACCGTGCATTCCTGTGGGACGCTGTCAGGTAATTCCCGAAACTGCCTGGGAGGGGCCGGCACGCTGGGGTCATCCGGCAGAGAGTAGATTCTAAAGGAGCCCTAAGAGAAAGACACACAGATGTCCTCCCAAGGACCATGGTAGTCTGGGCAGAAAGTTCCTGCCTTCCCGACCGTGTACACTTCAGGGCAGCCACAGGGGCCATGGGGTTGGGTCACGAGGGCTGCCTTTTGGGAAAGAAACAATGTCTATTACACTTTGCCTAATTCCAGTGGGGAGTGTGAAATGATGATAAAGTAATTATTGAACTGATCATAGAGGAGAGAAAGGGCAGGGCGAAGCAGGGAGACCAGGCACAGATCTGGGCAAGTGTTGGATCGGTACGGTGGCAAAAGAGGTGGTGAGGAGTGAAACTGCACATGTTCTGAAGGTAGGAATAAACGTGATTATCTTTTAAACCCAGTAAAGTACAAAGGATGATTACCTTTTCTGGCGTCACCCCAGTAAGCCTCCCAGCCCCCAGGAAAGCTCCTGTTCATCCCTCAGGTCTCAACTAAAAAGTGTCACCTCTTCCAGGAAAGCTCCCTGATTGGGTTGGATACGTCTCCTAACTTGCTCTTCTAACCTGCCCTCACCCCTGTTGCAGCACTGACCTCTGCCTCTACTTGTCTATTTATTGTCTGCATTCTTCATGAGACTGGGAGCTTCCTGAGGGTGGGAATTATGTCTTGCTCATCACTCTGTCTCCAAGACCTAACACATGGCTAGGCATGTCGCCGGGGTACAATAAGTGTTTTTTTGAATGAGGGAGCCATCAGGCCAGCTTGACATGCCATATACTTTATCCTGAAACCAGCACTCAAGTTGGATTCAAACCATGTAGGTCTTAGTTCCAGCTACACTCATTCAGCAAAGCAGTGTGAAGTAAGCACTGATTGTACTATGTGCCAGGTATTGGGAATCCCAAAAGAAGCTCAAGGAACCCAGTCTGGCACAGGGATGTGAAATAGGCTGGACTCTCAGGCCTTCTTGGATTGCTTGCTGGGAAGCTACAGGATGTTGAGAGTATGGCTAGGGTAGAATGCCCTGATAGGTTAGTGACATCTGCTATTGGAAAGGATTAGGAAGTAGCACCACCGCTGCCTGGATTTGCCACCTGCAATCAGAGGGTGGGGCCATAACGAAAGCCCATACGTGCAATGTGAAAGGTGCTTTAATGGTGGCTGGAACCAGACCTGTGGGAGCCTGGAGCAGGAGTGAGTCAATCCGCCAGAAGCAATCAGGGAACACTTCACAAAGAATGTGACACTTGAGCTGGCCTTGAAAGGGATGAGTAGGAGTTTGTCCAACCACAAAGAGGAAGGCAGAAGAGCCTGTCCCAAGGCTCTGAGTTGTGAGAGGACAAGGTGTGTCTGGGGCTTGGGAGAGGTCCTGAGCGGCAGGGCGTGGGGGCCTGGGAGCTGAGTGGCTTGTGAAAGTCCAGCTCCGCCTCAGGAAGGAGTGGAGACTTGAGCCCTGGAAACCCAACATCTTTCAGTAGTTAAGAAACAGGATTAGATTTGGCTGCATGGGGGAATAAACTAGAGTGGACAGAAAGGTGGTGAGGACGAGAGATCTGGAGGCTGCTGCAGGTCACCTGTGGAAAGCCTGGGAAGAGGCAGGATATAGGGAAGAGAGAGGAGGGCTTGGAGAAGCTCAAGCTGCAGGACTCAGGCTTGGATGGCAGGGGCAGGGCGAGAGACAGGAACAGACTGGCTTGGAAGCTTCCACCCCCAACCCCAGGGGCCCTTTTCTTGTCATTAGCTTCTAGTGTCCTCCAGATGTCAGAGGACAGGTCCCTGCCCCAGAGGCTGGTTGTCCTTTATCCTAAGTCTATAAAGAATTAAAGGTGGATTTGAAACAGCACAAAATCCCACATTTTACTCACCTTAAACTCTCCTACCACTGAGGGATCTTCATTTTCATCTGATTTGCCTCGATACAGCTTAAAAGTATCTGAGAAGTCTGTCAGGCCTTCAAATTCTGTTACATCCTCTAGTTCACAATCATATATCTGAAAACCATCAACAGATTCTTAATTTCTCATTAAAATACAGGTAGAGTCTAAAATCAAAAAGACTGACAATACCAAGTGGGCATGGGGATGTGGACAGAGCAACTGGAACCCTCACATTGCTGGCCCAAGTGTAGAATGGTACAACCACTTGGGGAAAACATCTGGCAGTTTCTTATCAAGTTAAATATCCAGCTATTCTATGATGCAGAGACTGAATTCCTAAGTTTTTATCCAAGAAAAATGGAAACATGTCCACATGGTACGAGAAGGTCTGAAGCAGCTTCACCATTAGGAGAATGGATACCCACGCTGCAGTCTATCCATACAATGAACTCAGTAGTAAGAAGTAACAAACTACTGATACACAGGACAGCAGGATGGATCTCAGAATGACAGTATTGGGCTAAAAAAGCCAAACACACATAAAATACATATAGTATGAGTTCATTTATATGGAGTATAAAAACAGGCAAAAGCAATCCATGGTGATGAAACCAGATCAGCTGACTCCAGGAGAGATGGGGGAGTATGGATTATTGGCTGGAAAAGGGTGCACAGGAGTTCACTCTGGTAATGGAAATGTTCTCTGCCCTGTTTTAGGGGGTGGTTTACATAGATGTATATAATTATCACAACCCATTGAATAGAATATTATATGTAAATTATACCTCTGTAAAAAAAAAAAAAAACAGAAGAAGAGGAAGAACAAGAATGAGAAAGAGGGAAGGAGGGTAGATTTGGGACTGACCTACTTGACCGGTTTGATCATTTTTCTAAATTGGTGGTTCTTACATGCTGGTGTTTCTTAAGCTGCACTGAGATGTTATGATGATAACATGAAAATATGTGGGGGTTTTCTACTTTGATGGGGAAAATCATTTTAATGGCTACATATTTCTCATTTTAAAGATTTTTTCCCCATGCAATGTTCTGAAAACTTTAACATTTACTTCTACTTAAGTGCATTAATTACAATCTAAAAATTGGAATGAGGAATTGGAAACTCAAAACATTAGCCCAGGAGATCACAGATAGCCAGATCTGCCTAGCTCAACAGTTTGCCTTCCTCTGGAAACATGCACCCATGATTGCATGGAATATTTGTGATGGAATGTTACACTCAGGTAACAGAATCAAAATTTCAGCTAATGAAATGGATGCCCATTTGGAGAACAGAATAAGGCATGATGCCCATTTGGAGGACAGAATGAGAAATGTTGACATTTCATGCTATTCTGCAAGAGTATGACTTTTAGGATTCCCTGGGTCAAACTGGATAATTGTTGACCTAATTAGTGTGGTGCCAACCCATTCCCAACCCTCCATCAGCCCCCTGCCCCAAAGTGAGATTCATATAACAGCTGTCCTTAAGCTCATGGAATCCTGGCAAAGCCAAAGCCCATTACAAGAGGACACTCCAGGAAGCCAGGGGTGCTCCTGGCCCTTCCCCATCAGCACCCTCCTTTGGACTTTTTGGTCTGTTTTAATGGATGCCGATCCTTCACCCACAACAGCACAGGCTCAGGTACCTTGAGTTTCGAATATCCTTTCTGAACATATTGTCCACATTTTTCATGTTCTCCTGTGGAAGCATAAAATTTACTCCACCAGTCAACGATTTCTTCCTCCTAATGAAAGACACATCCAAATGGAAACATCTTTAGTGTTGATGTAGATTTCCAATCAATGCAGAAAACCCATATGTAATAGGTAAGAGAAATAGATACTTCTAAACTTGAAACAGGGAACGTTATAGCATTTTTGTTTATATGCACAATGGACTCAGCATCCACGATTCTTCTACCCAGAAGCTGGAGGTGAAATGATCATCGTTGGCAGCCAATGAAATGTGTTTGGCTCTAATGTTGACAGCTATACTAGATGATTTCTTACATCCTATAAACACAACCTATTCGTTAGTTTCATTTTATTTTTTACGCTGTTGTTTTGGTATTTGTATATACAAATAAATTAAATTCCCATTTATGTTTTCTACTATTACATTTCTTTAACCTTTTTAGCCAGCAATGCATTATAAAACAAAACTAAGCTGAGAGATGGAAAAACTGGCTCTAATTCAAGTCACATCCTTTATATTATAAGCCACATACATCCTCATGTTACAAGCCATGCCAGCTTGGACAAGTTGTCTGATATCTCTGAGCCTCAATTTCTTCATCTACTGAGTGGGATAATAACACTACCTGTCTCCATCTACCCCAGAGAGTTGTTTGGGAAATCAAGTAAGATCATTAGAGAAAGAGCTTTGAAAATGATAAAATGTGGGATCCTGGGTGGCTCAGTCAGTTAAGCATCCAACTCTTCGTTTTGGCTCAGGTCATGGTCTTGGGGTCCTGGGATCAAGCTTCACATCTGGCTCCTCACTCAGCAGGGAGTCTGCTTGTCTCCCTCTTTCTCTGCACCTCCCTCTGCTCATGCTCTCTTTTCCAAATAATAAATCTTTTAAAAATATATAAAAAATGATAAAATGTGAAACAAAAGCAGGGAGGCATTCTAGGTCCTTTAGACCAGTGGCTCCTAACCCATCCTTGGAGATTCTAATCCAATGAGCCTGGGTGAGTCCTGGGCATCTAATATGCTTCCATAAATTCCCCAGGTGATTCCAACATGTGGCCAGTGTTCAGAACCTCTGGTTTAAATGGGTGGTGCGTGGTTGCACAGAAGGGACAACATATCAGAATCACTCGTAAAACATTTTGTAACTGCAGAAGCCTATAGTTTATAAAAGGCTGCTAAAATTCCACTCACACATTTGACAAGAATAGAGCCTCATCAGATGCACTCATTGCTTATTCAGTCTGGGTGGGGGTGGAAGGCGCGGGGAAGGAACACTCGAGAAAAGCTATATCTTATCTGTGTACCATATGTATGTACACACACATACATACACACACAATTATTTCCCCTTTATAGTTAGTAACCCAGCCCAACCTGGATTAAAAAAAGTTTCTTCACATATCCACTGTAGGCAGAAAACCTAAAATGAATCTTAAATCTAGCAAAGCATGTATGATAGTTACCTTTTCTGTCAGCTGTGTACAGGAAGAAGGCAAACCATATAAAGTCACATGGATATGTAGACCCCAGGAGCATTAGGTTTGAAGAGAAAGAGAGAAGGAGAAATTAATTTTCATGTATGCCTTATATTGTCAACATTTTTGATGAATTACTTAAAGTGGTCAAGATGATCTCATAATTAAACACACCTTATTGGTTTCTTCTCTGAAAATGTGTAAATGAATTATCAACAAAACTAGAATGAAAAGGCTGGAGGCAGCTAACCACATCCCATGTTTTCAAGAGTTAGATAATCTCATTGTCTGCCAGCACAGTGGTCCCAAGACAGGAGGGGTGGGGTGGGGGTGCCTGGTAGTGCAGCTGCTCATCTGCCTACCCTAAACTTTTCATTTCATTTAGCTCCTAAAGTATTCCTCAACTTGGCTTAATTCTTATCCTTTCCAACACTCCTGTCATGAGATATTCGGGTCTAGTATGGCTGCAATTTCATCATATAGTAACCTTTCCTTGCTTTCTCCCCATGCTTCTGTTATAATCCCAGATACAGATCTGTCCATCAAAATTGTTCTCAGATGTCAAGTTTCTCGTGGTCAAATGCTTCCATTTGAGCTTCTGCATGGAGAATCCAACTCTGATCTCAAGGCACATCCAAGAGATGAGAGAATGGTGCACTAGGATGTGGGGCTTGAATTTTTGCCTCATGCCTGCCAGTGCATCACCCAAGTTCACTCTCAGGGGAGGTCTGAGGGATTGCTATCTCGACCCCCTTCCTGAAATCCTAACTTAAAGTTCATGTTTCATGTGAGGAGAGAACAACTCATTACAGGCACTCCCTACAGCTGTTGTATGAGGTGGCCACGGGCTTCCTCTGTAAGTGCCCTCACTGTTCTCTGGGTGACGTTTATTCAGCACACAGAACTGCCAAGAGAGGCAGAGAGACAGATGTAATAATTCCTTATATTAGATCCATCCCAAAGCAGGATTAAAAGTTCAATCACAGCCAAATTGAGATTTTGGAGAGAGGAATTTGATGCCCAAAGTGCATTCACATTCCAAATGGTTCATGAATTTTTTTAAAAAAAGATTTTTAAAGTCGGTTTATTCACATCTATTTTCAGCAATTTGAAATCATTTCAAAGAAAAGAATAGCTTGTGATTTAGAAAGCACAACCCAAAACAAATGCCTGATTTTAAAAGTTAGGATTAATATGGGAGAATTTATTCACACCTGTCTGCTCAATAGTTCATGCAGAAAAGTTAACAGGAGCAACCAAAGTAACTTGCTTTATGGTATCTACACAGTAAGAGTCTCCCTTAGGCTTAAAACAATCATATTTGTTTAAAGATCACCTTTCACTCCAAAATCTAGTATTAGAAGGAATCTGAAAGGAGAATGAAAGTCTTCAGACCAAGATTGCCCCAGTCCCAAGCAGCCTCATGCATTTCCTTATCATACATACATGCACTGTCGTTGGAGAAGCCATTTTGCTGAGTGCTGTTGACAAACTGCTTAAGCACTGGAATTGGAAGGTAATGGTTGAAATGGCCATGTAGGAATGTCCATGTGACCTGGCAAGCACTTACCAGGTTGTCCCAAGTACTTATTTCTCACTTTTCTGGTGGTAGTGCCGAGCCCACTTCAGAACTCCCACAGTTCTCACAGTAATGGTGTGAGTTTCTGTGAGCATGAGACTGTCACCCAAAGCTCGAGCCTCCAGCATGCATCCACAGTACAGTGAGCTTTGACTCTCTCTCTCAATTTACCCAGATTGTGTTAGTGGTAACAGATGTCCATTAAACATACATCACGTGTACATGTAATGTATGCCCATCAGCAAGCTGGTTATTGGCTCTTCCAAAGCTCAACTTGGTTCATTCGACTTTGCAGAGATGTGTACTGTCTTCCCTGATGAATAGGCGGAGCCAGTTTTTTAGGGGAGGTTCCAACGAGCCATTCTTAACACGTGGACCTCAGCGAGGTGTTAGTAGAGCAAGCTGAATTAAAGTCATTCTCCGTATAGTGCTCCCCTCTTATCTGCAGGGCATACCTCTCAAGACCTGTAACTGATGCCCAAAACTGTGGGGAGTATGGAACCCTGCACATACAATGTTTTGTCCTATACATACATACTTACCATAAAGTTTAATTCATAAATTAGGCACAGTAAGCGATCAACAATAACTAATAATAAAATATAACAATTTTAACAATATAGTGTAGTAAGTTATGTGGATGTGGGGTCTCTTTCAAAATATCTTATTGTGCTGAACTTGCCCTTCTCATGATGATGTGAGCTGACAAAATGCCTACGTGTGAGATGATGTGAGGCGGATGATGTAAGGATTGTGACGCAGTGTTAGGCTACTATCTGTGACCTTCTGACGATCTGCTTCCCGACCACTTGACCTGCCACTGACTGTGGGTCACTGAAACCTCAGAAAGCTGTTAGGCTGTAACTCAGATACCAGGATGTAAACTCAACTTTTACAATGTGTTGCTGCAGTAACCCAGTCGTCTGTTAACTATTACTAAGAAATGAGTGAGATTGTCGGCATAGATTGGCCTCATTCCTCTTGATCCCCCACTCCGTGTAGGGCTACTGTGTAGGCAGCAGGTGTGAAAAAGAATTGTTTGACAATGAAGTAGGGAAACTGGAGACAGATGATAGAACAGGATCTTAAACTGCCTTTTTCCAGAGCAGTTGTGAAAATGTACATAAAGGGTCTTAAGTATACAATACTTAATTTCTCTCTAGACCACTACTGTTTTGTTGGGAATATGTGAGGTCGTTTACAAAGTGAATGTGGTAGTTTTGCAAATTTGGTATTGTCATTTGTGACTGTGGAGGATTCCCAGGGAACAGAATCAGATACACTGCTATGCAGTGCTGGCTGTGGAGACCACATTTAATATGGTCCAGTTGTTAGTGAGCTTAATGAAGTGGGAAGGAAGTGAATTTTTTAAAAGGCACTGTTTATGGACATAACATATTAAAGTGCAATCATGTGCATTCTTTGGCCAGTATGCACATTAAAACATGCTGTGAAAGTCCATCCTAAATGCCAACACAAACAGGGAGATATTTGATGTTTTCTTTTTTCTGGACTGAGACCTTTAAATTTTTTTTTCCCTTTCCTTCTTTTAGAATTGGCTGGAATGGTTCTAAAATAGGGTCCTGAGTGAGCATCACCACCAATTTCTTCACTTCAAAACCACAGTGAGTATAAAAATCTAAGATACCCCATACTCGGACAAATTGGGTCATTAAAAATCCATGACACTTCTCCTTCATGTGGAGAAAAAAAACCTGCTCTGCTTTGTGTGTCCCTCTTCTGAATGTTCTGTATTATAAACTGTCTCTTGAAATTTCTCTTTCTAGCAAATGGTATCATTCAGGCTGTCCACACCAATGGTTCTCAGACCTGCCTGCACATTAGAATTGCATGGAGAGATTTTTAAAATACACTGATGTCTACTAGACCCGTCTTCCTCGTGTAGGTAGGGCCTGGTCTGGGTATTATTTTAAGCATCTTGGGTGACCCAGGGTAGAGGACACTAGTCTATGCAATGTCATCTTAACTATTGATGAGTGTAAGAATTGGATTCTTTATTCTATTATCTTCTCGATAAACTGGTTTTTAATTGCATTGAATGGTTGTTTGACTAATATACCCAATGCCTAAGCACCTGGAAAATAAAACTGACATTATCCAATGATCAGTTCTGAAACCTACCTTCGAAGCCAGTAATGGTTTGGTGTCTTCTATTTCGATAATGACATCCCGGCAGGGTGGGGTAGATAGAAGGGAGGCTGCAAGACAAACAATTTCTCACCTAAGATGCTTAGAAAAATACAGTAGTGAACATTCTAGTCCAAGTTCAAGTTCAGCAGTCACAGTGGGAAGGCAGAGTTTATGCGTGGGTGGGATTTACTGAGTAAGAGAGGACCGCACCTGAATGGAGAAGGTGACTCATCACTTTCCCCAAAACGTGATGTAGGGTTAGACATTTTTAAGGAATGATGTGGCCCATTTTTTTTCTCTTGTCTTGGACAATTAGCCCAGTGCCTGTACATAGGAAGTGCTCAAAAAAAAATGGTGTCAATACCTGTCTTTAGAGGATGTGGGGGGGGGGGGGGAAGGAAACCTCCATCTAAAGAAGCCTCTGTTTCCTCTGTTTCTTAGAATCTGTTCCCAAGACACAAAAGCAAAGCAGGGTGAATAGTTGCACATTTCAGGTCTGAAGTTGCAAAGGCTCATTCAGCGCCAGTTCCCATAATGTGTACGCAGGGAAAAGGCATTACCCTGGCTTTAAGCAATTCCCAGAATACAGCTGACCCTTGAACAACACAGGTTTGAACACTGTGTGGGTCCACTTACATGTGGATTTTTTTTCCATATTGTACAGTACTGTACATGTATCTTCTCTTCTTTGTGATTCTCTTAATGTTTTCTTCTCTCCAGTTTACTTCATTGTAAGAATACCGTATATAATACATGCAACATACAAAATATGTGTTAATGGACCGTTTATGTCATTGCTATTTAAGCCTTCCAGTCAACAGGAAGCTATTGGTAGTTAAGCTTTAGGGAAGTCAAAGCTGGACATGGATTTCTGACTGCAGGAGGTCAGCACTCCTAACCCCTGCTGTTGTTCAAGGATCAACTGTATTTGTGGCTCTCGGCTTTGGAATTAGAGCAAGAACTCAAGGGTAGCCCCTGGGCCCACCCAGTTTGGTTCCACCAAAGCCTTAGCCCCAGGGCAGGGGTGTGGGTAAGGGATATGGTCACTCTTTATGGCAGATAGCACTGGGTAGTCAGACATTCAACAGGAGGCTGGCACCAAGCTGGAAGGAACTGCCAAGCCAAAAGAACTTTCTGTTTAACCCACCCAGGAAGGCCATAAAGCAGGGGAGGGAAAACACATTTTTTTTTTTTTAGGTAGGTACTATGTGCCAGGCTGTGGGTTAAGTGTTTCATGTATTTTATCTCATTTAATTCCTCAATAATCCTGTAGACTATGCACTGTTATCCCCATTATAAAGGCTAAACAAACCGAGGCTAAGAGAATGCAAGTTAGTTGCCTCAGGTTAAACACAGAGGAAGTGGAAGTAGGTGAGCTGGGGCTGTTTGACCCTAAAGCTTGTGTTTTGACATACCAGAGGCCAGAGCAGAGTAAATGCTCAACGAATGTTAGAAAAGATCAGGGTGCCACTGGGGAGGCTAGGGAGACCGACAAGTACTGAACATCTATGATACTCCAGTTGCCACGCTGTTACTTTACATCCAAGTAGAAGCCCCATATCTATCAGCACTCTCTGCATTTCCAAGACGGGCTCCCTCAAAACAGCCACGACACAGAAGGTGACAGCCAGTCAGGCAGGCAAGCAGTAATACAACTGTATGCAAGTTCCTTCTTACCAGTTCTCTGCTTTACCAGCCTCTCAGCAACAGCCTCAAGGACAGGAGGAAAACATTATTCTGTATGCTTCCAACATCAGGCCAGCCAAACACATTCCTCAAGTCTTAATCTATTATTGGTTTTAAGAAAGGACCAGATTGCTCTAAAATAATAGATTCTGGTCTTGGGAACATTATGCTCCTCCCCCCCCCCCCCGCCCCATGCCTTGCCTCATACTCCTTAAGGATTTTCCTCTTTGAAGAGCTCTCTGAAATCTTGACCACACTTCACATTAATTACCTACAGTCCCTAACCAGAGACCTCTGCTTGAAACCCAACCTGCCCACCCCCCTGACCAACAGACACCAATAGATCCACACTTGAGGCCAGAGAAAGGTCACAGAATTTGTGATTTCACATATTTGGATCAAAGAACCTTGTCCCATGAAAGCACTAGGAAAAATGCTAGGATAACAGTTTCTCTCCATTTAGTAACCCCAAATAAAACAATGCTGCAGTTACAGTAATCCTTGTTGTTATAAAAAGTGTTGCTGTTTTAGGTACTATCAATTCAACACAAAACGCTCTGCATGGGAAATTTCTGGGTAAACTCATGTAGGCTTTTTTTGCCCAGTGTGATTGTGGATTTTATTTTTTCCTCTTCTCTGAATCAGGGATACAGCATGCTCAGAACCACGTAACAGATGAATTTCAGATGCTCTGTAAAATCAATACCAAACCTTCTAGAAGATTAAACAGAACTGGTTGAGTAGTGCAGCTGCTTAAACAGAAGACATCTGTTTTGGTCTTGAGGCACCAACGATCAGTTGGATGAGTGTGTGCCAATTCTCCTAATCTCGTGATAGCCAGGGGTCCTAGGACCTTACCTTCTTCACTGTTGTGACCCAGTTCCCAGCCCCGAACATGGACCCTGCACATAATAAGCTAAAAATAAGTCATTATTGAGTAGGCAATAGCAAAATGCTATTCATTAACTATTATTTCTTTGGAGCCCTAAGGTAAGTATTATGCCTTGCTCTATCATCTACTTAATCATGTGACCTAAGGAAAGTCATTTAAACTCAGCAGGTGTCAGTTTTTCCTCCATGGGCAACAATGAAATAATATTTTTCAAAGAACATCACAATAGGGGCACCTGGGGTGGCTCAGTCGCTTAAGTGTATTCCTTCAGCTCACATGATCTCACGGTCCTAGGATCGAGCCCCGCATCAGGCTCCCTGCTCAGCGGGGAGTCTGCTTCACTCTCCCTCTGCCTGCTGCTCCCTCTGCTTGTGCTTGTTCTCTCTCTCTCAAATAAATGAATAAATAAATAAATAAATAAAATCTTCAAAAAAATTACATCATAATAATGGGATGTGTTAATCTGTGTTTCCAACAGATGGAAAGCAATACGAAATAAAAATCCTCCCACTGCTTCAGTGCTCATGAGGGGATCCCTGTATTTCTGCACCAAAACACTTATCACACTGGACTGAACCACTCATTTTCTTGTTTGTCCTCTCTGCTTAACTATATGACAACTTTAGGAAGTGCTTAACATTTCCTGAAGAGACATTATTTATGTTCAGCCAGGGACAGGTTACTTCAGAAAGTAACAGTTTGAGCATTGGATCCTCCCCAAGACAAGGTGGGAATCCAAATTTGGCTCTGCCACTTACTAACTATACTAGCTTGAGAAAGTTACATGGCCCACCGTAAATCTGTTTCCTCATCTGCATTTTTATCTTGAGGAAGTTTGTAAAGATTAAATCAGATCACACACAAGAAGCCCAAAATGATATTTATAGACATGCATTTTACCTTTTAGCTGGGGCACAAGATCCTCCTTTCCCGCATAAGGGTCACAACGAAAGCGGTCCAGACGATCGATGGTGCACTGCCCAACAACGGGCTTCCGCCCGAACTGCCTGTGGTCGATGACCTTGATCACCAGCGGAGGCATGTACAGTTCCTCCTTGGGCAAGAACTGAGGGGTCACAGGGGCAGGCATCACTCCTCTGTACGAGACCACGCCAATAAACTCACCCAAGGGACCAACCCAGACTCATTTTGCCCATTTGGTGTAGCCCCGGGGACTCACTGTAAGTAGTTTAGGAATTTATGTGCTAGGCAAGCAGCATAGTGCTTAAGGGCATGAGCTTAAAGGCTGCCTGGGATTGAATCCTGGCTCTGCCACCAGGAGCTGCGTGACCTCAGGCAACTTTTCAATGCCCCAGGTAGACCTCAATAATAGGATTGTTTAATTGATGTGTGTGAACCGCTTAGAATAGTGCCTTATTACCTGGCTGTGCTCTGTGACAGGATGCAGAGGCAGCGTTTAGTTAGAATTAGTTAGAATTTAGAAGTAACTGAGATAAAACAGAATCTCCAAGGGAACTGTGGCTGGGTCTCTTAGCTTTGAAAGGTCAGTGTTCAAATGGAATGCTCCTTTTTCCTCAATTCCTCCTGTTCCTCCACGTGGAATTTGGTGGCCTCAGTGACACTGTCCGATTAGGGAAGCATGGGCTGGTCTTAAGGTGTGCCTGGTATGTGGTTCAGATAATTTTTATCTCTGGCCTTGCACAGGAGTAGAAGTTCAGGTTGATGGAGTGCTTTTCCTCACTCCTGCTGCCTGAGACTACATTCAGACTGGAACTTGGGGGCAGGGGCAGGGAGTGGGCAAGAATGGGTTGAGTGGCCCGGGGCGATCACTTCAGGGATTCTGGCTTGGAGCATCCAGGTGGCACTCTATCTGCAGCACTGTAGGGAGAAGAGTACGGGCTTTGGAGTTGGAGGAACTGAAGTTCAAATTCTGGCTACCTTACTTGCCAGCTGTGTCCCTGGTGTAAATTACTTTACTTCCAGATTTCCTCCAAACTGGTTGTATAATGATTGAAAGATGTCTGTGCTGCCAGGTGAGAGCAAAGACTAAATGCAGGGAGTGTGAATGAATGCAGCTGGCACGGAACTGTCCCGTTGTCACCTCTCCATGTAACCTCTGCAGCACAAAGTGCGTGGCCTGACACTCCCTGTGGGGCTTGGATACAGTGTCCCCTCTCTAGGCCTCAGTTTCTTCATTTGCAAAAGCAGAAGTTAAACCACAGAATCCTAGAGTTTGAGAATGGTGTATTAGCAACATCAAATGATGAGGGAGGGAAAAGGAATGTGAAGGTCCTGGGCCCCCTACTCCATCATGCCAAGAAAATGCCTTGATTTTATCTTTTTTTATATGGTACAGTAAGAAAGGAAGACTTAAAAAAAAAAAAAAACGCTAAGGATTTAACTACTTTAAAAGTGGAAGGACTGGGTGACCTCTTCTTGCTGCAGTACTATGGGGTCTCTGACAGAGGATTGTGAACCAGATCTGACGCTGTCCTGTTCTTAACAACCAGGGGAGGACTTCCATGGAGCCAAGTGGGTGCCCTCTAAGGGTACCTGGAAGTGGGGCACAGTCACAGACTGATAGGGCATGGCCCCACCACCCAAATGGCCTCCTCAGCTGCCCCTTCCCTAGTTTGCAGTCCCAATCTGGAAGGTCCCAGTCCATGGCAGAGCTTCAGGAGCAGGGCTGGGGGTTAGAGTTCTATCCTCCAGGGCATTGACCAAAAGTCTGTACCTGATAGCTAAACAGATGGAGAGTTTATTCAAGAAATACCTAAGCATTTCTCATAAATATTTCTGCATTTTTAGGGATGTGTGAAGCTTCAAGAAACCATTACTATAGTGTGAGAATCTAAGGGAGAAAAGTCACTGGCAAGCTAAAGCCAAGGCAGGGTTTTTCTATTTGCTGTCAGAGTTTGGAAATATATTAACTGTGTGTGTGTGTGTGTGTGTGTGTGTGTGTGTGTGTGTGGCGGGGGGTGATCAAGGGATGTGATGTATATATATATATATATTCATATTTGGTGTAAAATTCAGCTACTCAACACACATGAACTATTACAGTCTTGATACTGTACCACTTTCATGAAGAGAACAGAACTTGGGAAGTTGGGTGTCTTCTTCAGGTTTTTGATCACCACTGATTCTACCCTTTCCCCTCCACACTCCACAATGAGGCTGGGGGAGGTGATAGAAGCCATCTGGTAGTTTTTCATATTTCTTAAGCCCCAAGCTAGAATCTAAGAAAAACAATATAAAGAAAGAGGAGGAAAACTCAGCATATTACAAATAATATTGAAAAGGAAAAATTTCTTCCTTAGTAACTGGCACACTTTTTCAGATTATAGGCAGATTTGCCTAAAATCTCCAGGACTATTATCCTAGAAAGCCTGTAGGTCATGCAGAGAAAGCACTTTTGCCCCTTTTCTTCTGCCTGAGATGCTAAAAGGCAGAGCAGTGGAGAGTGCAGGAATCGAATCCTGGCTGTGAACCCTGGCAAGTTAGGACTCTCTCTAGGTCTCGTCTGCAAGCAGGACCGACACTATTATCCACTTACAGGATCATTCTGAGGATCAAGTGTAAACTCCTTAACACAGTGTCTGATATGTAAGCATTCAAAAATGAAAGCTGTTGTTTTAAGCCGTCTGCTTTGGTCTTTGTGAACTGTTACTAAGACAGCCTGAGAAGGGAAATCCCAAGGTAACAGCCACTTGACTGGACCAGGGGAGACCTTGAGAGTGGACCAGATGCTGTCCATGAAGCTACCAGTTAGCTCTATCAGCCTGTCTGCCATGTCACCATTTCCTGTTGCTCCCATCCTTCTTCCCATCTTGGCCCCCTTTTGGGTCCCCTGCTCTCTGCACACACACACACACACACACACACACCCATATGCGTGCACACACACACACGTGCACACTGCTCTGTCTGCTTTCCCTCTTCCTTCTCTCCAGTTGACATGAGAAATCCAGCAGTCTCCTAGCTCCTAGTAAATGAGAACTCGAGATTTCCTCAGTAATGCTGGAATTGACCTGTTTTTTTTTTCAACAAGCCTTCTGTTTCCATGAATATTTCAAATTTTTGGACAAATTCTCTTGTTGGAGACAGCAAGCGAATATGTAGCAAGATCCATTTCCTATGAGAGAGTACAGTTCTGTAGCTATGCCATCTGACTTGATCAATAAAACTTAGGGAGCTGCATACCTCAATAGCAGTGAGTTGGACCACAGGCCTGATCCCTTGTGGGACCATGTATAGATTTGGTGCCCTTTGTGAGGGAAGGATGGGAAGATTGGAACCATCCTGTAAAACAAACATGGAAGCATCAACGTTTCTCCTTAGTTCTAGGAAATGGTGTCTCGCATTATTAGCAAGTTTTTAAAAATTATTATTAGCAAGTTTTTTAAACAGCTACCAGGAAAGAACATATACATGAGAACTCAGTAAGTACCTTGTGCCTTAGAATCAGCTCTGCAGTTACAAGGACATCCCCACAGGCTTTGTCTCCATTCATTACAGGGTGCCAGAGAAGTTTGGGTGTGACATCCGTTTCTGAGTTTAGTTTTACCAGAGGAGAGCACATGCTTCGTCCTAAAAATTCATCTTTGCCCTAGAGAAACAAGCAATCCTTAAATTCCCCAACAAATATCCCTATAAACCTCCATCATTCCCCAAGCCATCTTAGAAATTCTAAATTATCTACCACTTGGTCATTGTCAAAAAGTTCGATGATAACTTTGGGTGGGTTCTGTAGAACTGTCTGGGGTTCCCCATAGATTTCGATTTCATCAAATATAATTGTCTGGTCCCATGTGGGATTCAGAGTCGAGTGGATGATCTCAGTGGTTTTGCTTCGATGGAGGAAGGAGACATGTGCATATGGATCTAAAACAGAAAAAGACAGTACTCGTGAGGCCATGGCTGAAGTCCAGCTCCCCAGGAGCACTCATTTCAATCACATGTGCTACCTCCAGTTGCACTGATCGCAGACTCTCACCACCACCTGAGAGATAGACTGCCAGAGCAATATTGAGAAAGAACAAACCTTGAGGCATCACACTTGCTGGTTTCAAACTATATTACAAAACTATAGTAATCAAAACAGTATGGTCTTAGCATAAAAACAGACACATGGTCCAACAGAACAGAATAGAGAACCCATAAATAAATGCATGCATATGTGATCAATTAATCTTCAACATAGGTGCCAAGAATACACAGTGGAGAAAGGATAGAATTAATTTTTGATAAAGCCACCAAGAATGCACAGTAAAGAAAGGATAGTCTCTTTGATAAATGGTGCTGGTAAACTGGACAGCCACATGCAGAAGAATGAAACTGGAGCCCTGTTTTACACCATACAGGAAATCAACTCGAAATAGGCTAAATACATGAACATAAGACCCGAGGCCATAAGACTCCTAGGAGAATATATAAGGGGCAAGCTTCTTGATAGTAGTCTTGGCAATGATTTTTTTGGATTTGACACCAAAAACAAAGGCAACAGAAGCAAAAGCAAACAAACGGAACTGCATCAAACTAAAAAGCTTCTGCACAGCAAAGGAAACAATCAACAAAATGGAAACCCACGGGATGGGAGAAAATATTTGCAAACTACATATCTGATGAGGAGTTAATATCTAAAATATGCAAAGAACTCATACAAAATACCAAAAGGCCCAAATAACCCAATTTAAAAATGAGCAAAGGACCTGAAGAGATGTTTCTCTCAAGAAGACATACAAATGGCCACAAGGTACATGAAAAGGTGCTCAATGTCACTAATCATCTGGGAAATGCAAATCAAAACTAGAATGAGATATCCCCTCACACCTGTTAGGATATCTATCATCAAAAAGTTAGGAGACAGCCAGTGTTGGTGAGGATGTGAAGAATAGGGGATGCTTGTGCCTATTGGTGTGAATGTAGACTGATGCAGCCACTGCAGAAAACAGTATGGAGGTTCCCCAAGAAATAAAAAATAGTGCTACCATATAATCCACCAGTCCCACTTCTGGGTACTTATTCAAAGCAGATGAAATAATTATCTCAAAGAGCTATCTGTATTCCCATGTTCATTGCAGTGTTAGTCACAATAGCCATGGTATGGGAGAAACTTCAGTATCCATTGATGGATGAATAAATAAAGAAAATGTGGTATTATGTATATACCATATATAGATATAATTCAGCCATTTAAAAAGAAGGGAATCCTGTCATTTGTGACAACACAGATGAACCTGGAGGGCATTATGCTAAGTGAAATAAACCAGACTGAGAAAGACAAATACTACATGGTATCACTTCTATGTGGGTGTCCCCCCACACCTCCTCAAAAATCAAACTAATAGAAACAGAAAGGAGGATGATGTTTGCCAGGGGCTGGGAGATGGGTTGAAATGGGGAGAGGTTAGTTGGGGGGTACACATTTTGGTTATAAGATGAATAAGGCCTGGACCTGATGTATAACATGAGGACTATAGTTAAGAATGTGTATTGTATAACTGAAATTTGCTAGGAGAGGAGAACTTGAATGTTCTGTCTCACACACATGGAATTAACTACGTGAGGTGACAGGTGTGTTAATTAATGCAGTTTTGGGAACATTTCATAACATATATCAAATCATTACTTATACTTTAAGTGTAAAACCTTATTTGTCAATTATACCTCAATAAGCTGAAGAAAGATAAGGAAAAAAGAAGCAATCTGTTTCTCTTCCATGCTAAATAACTTCACCAAAACTTCTGCAATTGCCTGGGAGCTGACCCTTCTGAGCAACAGCCTAATATCTAACCTGAAAGTGTTGCATCATCCAAAAGGCTGTTTCAGTTTTAGCACTGAGGCATCACGCAAATGGGACGCTTTGTTTTTGCTCCGATCATATATCCTCTATCTCAAACTGCAAGGCATGTCTTGAGTTTTATGCAATTCTAGTCAAGAATTTGGATTAGGATTCAACTTTGACTTCCAATGATTGAGTGCCCCCTGGTGGTAAATATTCAGAAAAATGTCTTCAAACCCCTTTTGGAGATGCATTTTAGAAGGATAACTTTGAATCTGCTCTAATTTATTAGAAAAGGAAACCATGCACAAATGTTGGTTACATCAGTGCTTGGAATATACCTCACAATTGATGTGAGCATGCCTGAGTGTCAGGCAACTGCTTTAAGAGTGTTTCCATCAAAGCTCTGCTGGCCTTCAAGCCCTGAAGTGGAAATCTCCCCACGTAGCCAACATGGACCCTGAACCATTCATGATCCTATCAGCAACAGCACAAATCCTCAGCTGCAGGCCCCCTGACCTTTTCCCCAGCCCTAACCACAGCCTTCCCCTTAGAACCAGTCCAAAGGCCACAAAGCAAGCTGGGTCTCAGGGCTTTATGATCTCATGGCTTTATGGGGAAGGCCACAGAAGGGTCAAAATGGACTCCAAACTGCCTCAATCCTGTTGAGGATTGTAGGCAAATGGGTGAATTTTTGAACCTTTGTCAACTTGAGAGAGCTACCAAAAAATTATATAAAGGATCTTAACTTAGCAATCAGCCCAAGAGCCCAGGATGTATGTGTGTATATATGATATATATATATATATATATATATATATATATATATATATATATATATATCATATAGAGAGAGAGCCCAGGGTGTGTGTATATACATATATATATACACACCATATATATAGCTGTGTGTATAAGTAGAGAGCAGAAATTGCTTTTCTTCTTGGTGCTTTTTTATTACTCATCAATTAATGATTATTAGTATTCAAAGCCCATGTATCTTCTGTGTATCTCCAGCACCCAGCAATAGTGTTCAACATATCCAGTGATTACTTAATGACTGAGCAGTTTACTTCACACAAATCAAACTCATCTCAATATGGAAAAACTTTTTGTTGTGAGAAATTACTAAAAGCACCCACCTGATGAAAAGTAGAATCAAGCTGGCCTGCTATGTAATGTATGACAGAGATTTTTGTCCCTTTACCTGAAAAACTATCCTTGTCTAGAGCCATGAGGTTTCTGGCTTGATAGATATAGCAGCGCAGATGGTAAATGTAGACTCCTAAAAAGAAGAGGATGGAGGTTACTTAGAAACATAACACTGAAAAATGCAAATTTTCTGGCATATTTGGAGATAATACATGTTTGAGATAAATGGGTCATTCAAATCTACTCCACAGTAAAGAACACATAGGTGGTGATGACATGTGCTCCCAAAGTAGTTCTGTTTCCTATAAAATAAAACTAACTTTAAAAATATTACAATAAGCTCAGTGCAAGTGTATCACTCAGGAGAACATCAGTCCTGTTGTGAAACACCTGGATTTAGGCCACTGCTTGTCATCACAGACCTTTAAAATGAAACTTGGTTTCCATGAGTTATAGAAATAGGGCTTCCTATACTATTTCAGCCCCAGATCTAGGAAACAGTTATCTGCTAAAAGTTTCTTTGATAGTTCAAAGTTAAATAACTTAAAAGTTATTTTGATAGTTCAAAATTTTTATACCCCATCTTTATATTAATGTATATCTGCTCCCATCCCAACAATACATGTAATCTAAGAGATAGATAGTAGAGCATTGTGATTCATGCACAGATTCTGAGAGTCAGACTACTTAAAATCTTGTCTACAGTGCTTACAAACTGTAAGACTGGAGCAAGTTATTTCATCTTTCTGCACCTCTAAGATGAGGACAATAATAACACCACCTCCTAGGGTGGTTATGAGGATTACATGAGTTAATATATGCATAGTGCCTGGCATGTGCTAAGGCCTAGATAAATATTTGTTATTATTATTACATAGTAGGTCTGCCTCATTCCAAAATTTCTAAAGATTATCATCAGAACCGACCCTTACTTAACTTTCTGAACCTCTTTTTCTAATTAAAACAATCTTTCGGGGAGCTTCATATAGAATGAGCACATATTGGACAGACCATATCAGAGTCAATGATTTGATGACCTCCCCACCCCAAATATGATTTTTAAAACTGTATCTGAAAAAATCCTCATCAAATGATGAAAATAAAAGTTACATTTGCATAAAGACATTTTAATCATATTTGGTGATTCAGAGAATTGGCCTTAGATAAGTCATTGCAGGGGAATGCACAAATCCATGTTTAAAACTTACTGTCAAAGTTACAGGAAACAATGGGAGTGTTTGCCCCAAATACAGTGGTGGCACTATACTTCTGCTTGTCCACACTCTTCTCGTCTCCATCCTCGGTCATGTCTGCACCCTAAAAAGGCAGAAAAGTTCATTAGCAATGCCTCAAAACAGAGAGGCAAGAATTACAAAGAAATGGAATGGTGGCTTTTAAAAGAGACTCTTCTCATCCAATCACTCCATTTCTAAAAATGAGTAAAGCCCAGAACAGCAAGTATCTTGCCCAAGGTCACTTAGCTGGAAAGTGACAGAGTAAGAAGTGGAAGCCAGTCTTTCTGCCTCAAGTCCGGGCTTACCAAACCCTGATGCTGAAAATTTTCAAAAGGGAAAGCATAAAAGATAAATAAAGGGATTGAAAGGGTGGGAGGAGGATGAGAATAAGCAACAGAAGAACACAGCAGGGTCAGTGTGCAAAAATATAAAACCAGGAAATGGCTCCCAATCACCATGTTGGTTTAGAGGGACCAGTGCCATTTTCGTATTCATCCCTCCCACCTTTGTGCTTTCCCCCTCCCTGCCTTCTTTATTGTGCTTCCATTGGAATTATTCTCTAATTCCATGAGCCATCCTCCTGTTTTTCTCCCCCTCACATCTGTATATTTAACTTTCTTGGTCTATGGAACAGTTGTAGTTTCCAAGGTATAATCCAAGGAACCCGCACCTGGGATGATAACAGATGTCACCTGCAACGAGGGTTTTATAACAGATATATGTGGGACATGCTGGGTGAAATAACATTAAATAGGCACGTCTGCGGTAGAACTTCTTAGAACTTTCCTCTATTCATGGTGTATTCAGGCAACAAGACTTACTGAGCACCCAGGATGTGTCGTTTTTTTCTCAAATTATCTGCAGTTCTGCAGCACTAGAGGAATCTCTGTGGAGTCAGTAGTGTATACAACACTCATCTATTTTCCCTATACCAATATAGATTTTTAAAATATTTTATTTATTTATTTGAGAGAAAGACCAAGCTCAAGTGAGAGAGAGAGAGCGCACCAGCAGGGTGGGGTGCAGAGGGAGAGGGAGAAGCAGACTCCCCGAAGAGCAGGGAGCCAGATGTGAGACTCCATCCCAGGGCCCCACGACCTGAGCCAAAGGCAGCCGCTCAACCACTGGGCCACCGAGGCGCCCCCCTCAACCAATAGTATCTGAGCTTTGAGGACCTGTTACTTACGAGGGCGCCCTCCAGTTTAAAGATGGCGGCCGCACCGTGCGTTTCCGAAGGAGCCATTTTCCTTCTCCAGCGTCTACGGCGGAAGGTATCTGAGCTACGCTGTTTCCAGTGAAATTTCCAGCCAATTAAAGAAGCATATTCCCAGCCCTCCCGGTCTTCCAATTCTTCCATGGCCTAAAACAGAAGTAAAACTTTTAAGGTGAATGTTAACATCATCATCATAACAACAATAATAACATCCCTTAATTGATAAGGTAGATTATTTGGTCCATCAACAAATATCTACTCTGTTCCAAGCACTGTGCTATGAGCCAGTGATACAGCAAAGAACAAAGCAGACCGGCTGTTGGCCCCTGTGGGGCCGATGGACTGTGGGTATATGGAGAGATACCTAGGCAACTGATACAGAAGGAGACATTGCCAGAGAGAGAGTGTGCAAGAGCAGGTGTGAGAAGCGGAGGGAGAGGGAGAAGCAGGCTCCCCGATGAGCAGGGAGCCCGCCACAGGGCTCGATCCCAGGACCCTGAGATCATGATCTGAGCCTAAGGCAGATGCTTAACCCACTGAGCCACTCAGGCTCCCCTGAGTCCTTGTGTTTCTTATTCTAAGTACTGAACTATTGCCACTACTTCATCATGCAAAATAATTTCCATTACTACTGGGGAGTGTTTCTTATCATTTAACCTACTTCAGATCACTTAGAAGACACTGTGAAACACAGATTGCTGGACCTCACCCCTGTAATTTTTAAGTCAGTAGGTTTGGAGTGAGGCATTTCTAACAAATTCCCAGGTAATGTGTTGTTGCTGGTTGGGGTAGCAAGTGCATTTTGAGAACCCCTGTGCAGGGAGGGCATTAGGCCCTTGATTGGCAAACAGTTTCTGTAGAAATAGCCAAATAACAGGAATTCTATATGGCCCCCAGCCTAGCTCCCTCCCGTGGTAACTCTTACCCTTGCAGTGCTTGCAGTGCTTTGTGTTAAATCTTTCTTGCGTTTTCGGACTAGCCTTCGTCGTCTATGAGTATGATACATTTTCTCTGCTGCAACCCAGGATTTGGGTTTAGTATCAGGAGGAATGGTAATTCCATACTCCCAGCCTGGAACAGAGTTTGCAAATGGTTATCCCAAAAGGATGCATTTGCCAGACTGCCAGATAAACTTCCAGAAAACATCCAGTCACTGTCTCTGCTCCCCCAACATGCTCTACTGTGGCATTAAATGCCATTGTCGCTCCTTTCAGTTTGCTGCAATTCAACCAAACTGAATACAGCTCTCTTCTCCTGGATTCCTCTTCAAACAGCTTCCTTTGTTGCCCCTCCCCCCCCCCCCCCCCCCCGCCGGGTTCTCCTCCCCTTTTATCCCTCCAGTCACTCATGGTAATTATGTGCATCTAAGAATAAAGCACAGTGCAAGAGGCCATGGGGACAATGTTGAAGGGTGTGGCCTGTGTAGTTACACAGCAGGGTTTAAATCCCAGCATCCCTGCACGCTGGCTATTTACTATGTAAGTTTTTTGCAGGTTAGTAAAAAACCTGCCTATGGCCGGATTTCCCCAGCATAAAGGTAAAGTATACCTCCTTAAAAAGAATTCACCGAAATAATGCATGCAAATGATGAGGACTATGCTTAGCACATAGTTTGTGCTCAATCAATGCTATTATTATAAGGCTTGGTGTGTATGTCAAGATCAGCAAAGAACTTATAATCAATTTGAACCCTTCTCTATCCATACTTTTTCTTTCTCTTATAAGGGAAAAAAAAAATCACATTTTCTCTTTTGATATTTCCAAATATTATAGTTCACTTAACTTCAGGTTACTGTTCATAGAAAAGGATAAACACCAGTAACAGAAGCTATGTTAATAATCTACATTATTGTGTGCTAACTAGACTTCCAAAAAACCCAAAACAATCTGTATTATTGCTGAACAGGATGACTAATAAGGCATTTTACACTCCTTCTTCCTGAGTGTGATGTTCCCAGGGAGCCTATGGGGTGCGACTAGAATAGAGAAGAATATCCAAATGCCAGTTCCCTCCCATATTCTCATCCTGGATCCCCAACATCTCAACATGGCCCACTGTGATCTTGTAGTGTTCACTCATGACACCCCTACCTGCACCTGTTCAAGCACTTCATTGTCCTTCAGATTCTGCTTCTGAATAGTCACAGGTAATATCCAAGACCTGACTGTCACAGACTGACAGAAGTAGGACTGCTCCCCACCGCCCCACAACCAAGGAAACTTTACTCTGGGGTTAACCAGGGCCTTGCTACAGAGAGCCCATCAGGTAATAGATCTAAAATGTTACCTTTCTCATCCACTGCACGATTTATATCATATACCCATGCGTCATCTTCCCATTCCCATCCTGGAGGGCATGTCAGCTCGCTAGGTGATGCCGCTTTATCACCATTCTTTAAAAAGAAAAAAAAAGAAGAGAAGTGAGCCAGGGTGTCAGATAAAACGCAAAGGTGAGAGTATGACTCACACTTAACAATAGCATTCGAATGCTAATTTAGGAATCTCTAATCTCAATTTATTCACAATCCCTACACAAGATTAGTTTTTTAGAATACCTTCTGTTAGGGGTATGTTGGGTTGAACCATGGAAAATTGTTGTAGTAGATCAAAAATGGCCAAATATCAGCAATTTCATATAGCTCAATTTAATATTATGAAATGGTGTGACTCTTTATAAGGAGTTATATTGGAAGGGAACCATCAGAGATGGATAAAGCATGAAAAACACATGTTTTCAAGTACAAGGTAATATCACTGGAAGTTCTAGATGTTAATCATGTAACATTTGAGCAAGGTTTAGGTTCCCTATTGACTAAAGTATTGACTGCATGAAAACTGACAGGAGAAAAAGTTCCTAAGAACATAAAAAGGTGGTCCATAAACATATGGAAAAATGCTCAGCCTCATTTTATTTTTTAAATTTATTTTTTTAAGATTATTTATTTATTTATTTATTTGGTGGTGGAGAGGGGCAGAAGGAGAGAGAGAGAGAATCTTAAGCAGGCTCTATGCCCAGCACTGAGCCTGACTCGAGGCTCAATCTCATGACCCTGAGATCATGACCTACGATCACAACCTGAGCTGAAACCAAGAGTCAGATGCTTTACCGACTGAGCCACCCAGATGCCCCACAGCCTCACTTTAAATTAAGAGTTGGAAAATGGAAAAGACTTCAGGGCACCACTGATTCAAGCTCCGACAAAGCTGGTGTAGTGGAGGTAATGAGTGTTTAGGAAAACAGCCCTCTAATATGCTGTTGCTGGAAATAAAAATTCATAGAACCTATTTGAAAGCAGTTTGGCAATATTTATCAAAACTGCATACGCATTGAAATCTGACCAAACTCATCCAGGGAATCTTTCTTAGAGATAAACTTCCACAAGTGGATAAAAATGTATATATAAGGATGGTTACTGCTGCATTGCTTGAAAAAAACCAAAGACTGGAAAAAAATAAAAAAATGTCCACAAGGAGAGGATATTTAAATATATTATACAGGGTGCACATAATAAGACACTTGTGGGCATTTTTTTACAAAGCTCATAGATCTATACATATTGATATAAAAGGATGCCCAAGATATTTTGTTGTATGAAAAACACAAATTATTGAACTGTGCATACAACATAATTCTATTTAGGTGTGTTTTGGCACGGGAGAGAAGTTTTACATTTGAGTGTGAACAGAAACATACTTTCAGTGGTTATCACTGAGGGGTGGAATGTAAATCTGGGAGAAGACTTACTTTTCATTTCCTTTTATGCTCTTGGGACATTTTAGAGACATGTCCATTTTATTTCTTGTGATTTAAAAAAACTAGTTAAGTAATAAATATTTACAATAAAAAATTGCACAACTCAAACTTTACCATATACCAACATTCAGTTAAACAGGCCCAATGTCTTTTCTATAGAAAATATTTAGAGGTGCACTTGTGTGGCTACTCAGAACACAAGACAGAGCAGAAGAGAAGGGGAGGCCACGCCTTGTGGATGGTGGATTCACAGACCACGGTTCCAAAGAGCTAGGGCTGGAGGTTCCGTGTGGGGAGCAGCCCCCTCACCGCATCGGTATAGGTGTCCTCAGCTGGCTTCCAGTCACCCCCAGGGTAGCGGCTCTCATTCTGGTACACTTCGTCCGTGAACTCCGTGTGCCCTGCGTCTGCTTCAGTCAGCAAGCTGTGGGTGAGGCTTGAGTTACCAAAGGAGCAATGGTAGCCAGCAACCCCAGAGGCCCAGGGGCCGGGAAACATCTACACCAGCTCCCTCCTTACTCTAGCCCTGGGGTTCTCCACCAGACTCCTCTTCCTGCTAATAACTTCTGACATTCTTTTGGAGAAGGGGCCTGCGGGAACAATGAGACCGGAATCACAGAGGACTCCTCAAGTTAGCAGGGCTGCTCCTTCTCAGTCATCAGGGTGGGGACTGGGAAAACAGTCTTGTGGGCAGCTCCTTATACAGACCTCATGTTCCATATTTTTGTTTCAGTTCAGGGCCGGTCAGCAAAACTCCTGGCTAACAGTTCAAAAGAATAGGATATTGTCCACCCTTATTCCCCCTACTTAAAAAAAAAAAAAAAAATGGCGTGGAAATAGTCTCTTGAGGCCAAGTATGGAAATTTTTACTCATGGCTTGCATGGTCTACGTAACACAAACTGAAGGGAGGAGTTTAAATTTTCTGGATAGTTTCCTAGGTTGACGGCCAAACCAGGTCATTTAAGACTCCAGACTTCATTTAGGTACTTAAGAAACCCATACAACTCTCTGCCATGCCAATTTTCCTCTTGGATTTGATACTATTTTGACAGCCCATAAATGAAAGTATAGAGGCTCCAACTTTGACTTAAGTCTCCTGCCAGGTACCCACTCAAGTGAGGTGTCTTTTTCTTTTACCGTCCCTACATCTTTTCCCTGCCCAATCCTCCCCTAGAATCAAGCACTGGAAAGAAATCAGAATAGAGGGCAGCTCTGGTGGCGCAGGGGTTTAGCGCCGCCTGCAGCCCAGGGCGTGATCTTGGAGACCCTGGATAGAGTCCCACATCAGGCTCTCTGCATGGTGCCTGCTTCTCCCTCTGCCTGTGTCTCTGCCTCTCTCTCCCTCTGTGTCTCTATGAATAAATAAATAAAACCTTTAAAAAAAATAAATCAGAATAGAAGTAGCCCCAACTATTTGTATAAATTAAGCTCATCCCATCATTCTCTGGGTCCCAGAGAAGGAGAACAGAAGACCTGGCTGCTGCCTCTGGGGTCCCGTAGAGCCTTGACATGGTTTGACCTTCTGCTTTTCCAATGCCTCCACCTTTCCCTGTCCTCATTACCCTTTTTTCCTTCTGTCCAATTCAAATCCCATTTCCCTTGTCCCCACCAGCAACCCCAACTCTATCCAAAGCAAGCTGTCATGGGTTACAAGCAATCATGTGCAATCGTTGGGTCTTACCAGACCAGAACAGACCAGACCCAGCGCACTCATTCCCCTCCTTCTCTAATGCCTGTGATCACAGGAAACAAATGTGGAAAGAGAGGAAAAACTCTAGTTTAAGACTTGAATTCCAACTTTACCAAGCTTGTTTCCTCCAAACTCAAGTTTGCTGTCAAGAGGCGGAGAAGAGGGAGCTCTGACTCTGATGCTGTTGGCAACATTCAGAAACCCTAACTCCAGGGGACACATCCTTGCCTCCCCTTTACTGTTCCTTTCTTTTTAATAACAAGCTTTTGAGACACACTGTTCATACCACACAATTCACCCATTTAAAGTGTACTCTCACTGTTTCTTACAGACATTCCAGCCTAATAGTTAAGTCTGGACTGTACCACCTACAACCTATGTGTCTTTGGACAAGTTACTTAATCTCTGTAGGTCTTACTTTCCTCACCTGTACAGTGGAGATCATGCTATTATTTGTTGGGAGGTAATTCTCTATGAGTTCTTATGTTTCCACAGCATCAAGGATACCTATATGAGGAATAATCTTGGAAGATAGAGATAGTCTCTCTCTCTCTCTCTCTCGAGCAAAGGGATTGAGATGCTTGCTACTCATTAAAAAGATTTGGATTCCCTAAGCTTAAGTTCCTCTCCTATTACACAACCACTTCATGTTTAAGTGTCATCTGACCATCTTCTTGTCTCCCTGTGGGAATTGGAGCTCAGATAACTAAAGCAAATGTTAATACTGGCATGCTATTGCTGTTGGCAGTGAAGTCCCTTGTCTCTGACCCAGGAGTCCTGTGTCTCTTGTCTCTTGCCAGCATCCATGAAGTATGGCAGGTGACCTTGTTAGCTTCCAAGTTAGCTAAACATCTCAGATCCTTCATAATTTTTGACACTAGCTACCTTATAGGGATATAGGCCAGATTCAATAAAGTAATTAACACCCTGGTGCTTAGCTCACTGCTTGATACATTCACCCATAAGTTCTCAATGAATGTTAGTACCAGGTGCTTTTTATTTCTTTGTTTTATTATGGGGCACCAATGACCTATTTTAAATTTCTATGGAGTTTGCTCAGTGGGTATTGCATAAGTATTACCAAGAATAATGATAGACAAGATTTATTTAGCAATATCTAGGGAAAGGTTTCATTGTCACCCTTTTTTCTCAGAAAAATGGAAGGGCTTACCTTCTTTCAGGATCAACTATCCACTCTCCTTCCCATTCCCAGCCTTTCGGGGGCAAAAAGAATTCCCTCTTGAGTTTTATTTTTCCTGTGACATCAGAAAATTTATGACGACCCACTAATCCAGAAGTGCCCCATTTTCCAAACATAAGAGCTTGATTTTCATACTGTTAAAAACAATTAGAGAAAACATATCAAAGAGCAAGAAATAAAGCCCACTCATAAATTTTTAAGCCCATTTAAGCTAAACCATGATAGAACGTGAAAGAACTTAAGGTATGGACCTAACTTGGGCTGCTACTGATTATGCAACCTTGGGTACCTCACTCTTCTTTTTAAGACTCAGTATTCCCATTTATTAATTGGGGATAATACCACCAGTTCTCATAGAATTGTTCAAATGTGCAATCAAAAGTGCTTTGTAAACAGTGGTATAGCACACTAGTTGCTCCCATTATTATATTGAATGGCTCCAAAAGGTTCTCCGAACCTAATTTTTAAAATACACATAAAGTCCTCATTTTAAGAGCTTATTTGTAAAGTCTACTGCCTAAAACTTGGGGCGCATTTCTCCACAGAATCAACATTATAACTGATGGTACCTTTTGCAGGCAGTCTACAAAGAATCTGTCTGACATTATGAAGGTCCTTTAAAGGTCCAATCTTTATGGTGCCTAAAAGTTCTGTGCCTTCATCCCTTCGAATGTAGTGGGGATGAAGACCAAAACCTTTCTAGAAGCAGCTTTAGTGGCAAAAACAGACTCCTGTTTATAGGGCATTTCTGTCTAAGTTAGAAGTTATAAATCTACAATGGTTTGCTCTTCACAATGTCAACCACTAAAAGGCTTGAGATTTGCCAGTGAGTGTCCCTGTTTGGGTGCAAGCTGAAATTTCCATTTTTCTGCTGATGAGCCACTGAAAAGATGATTTGCACCTGACAGGGGGGTTTGAGGCTGAAGAAGGAAGGAAGAAGTTTGAGTAGAGGCTTGATGGGGAAATTGGGTTTAAGCAGCCACAACATTACCTGTCTCAGATATAGTTTCTGAACCTTGAAAGGAGATAAACTCCAGGAAGCAGCTAAAGAAGCTATTATCACAAGGGGCTTTGAGACCTGGGGGTGTGTGCACAGCTCCTTTGGTTTCTAAGTGACAAGGACATAGAATGGAGAAGCAGAGTGTTCCCACTACTTCTACTTGGTAGCCAGCATGCCTATAGTAAAATCTAGGCACGGAGATGGGCAAGACTGTTAGCACATGTGAAGTACCTCAGAGACCACCAGAAAGTTGGTGGGGGATGGGAGTGGTGGGGGATTCTGCAGAGAACTGAGGTCTAATATTAGCACATGGATGAATGTTTTCTCTAAGGATGACAAGTAACAGGATTCCCCCCAATGAGGAAACGATAGTGATGTCATTGAATGTACCATTTCAGCAAAGACGGTGAATGTTCCTTCTGCGAAGCTATTGAATTTCTTCTCAACAGCACTTAAGCCCAGCCAGATGTTGACTCGCAGCTCTGCGGGCACCTTTGGTCCGTGGGTTTTTTCCTGCGGATACTGTGAGGTGCACAATAACATGCTCTGTGATGTTGGGTGCAGTATAGGCTATGACATTAAGTTCAAGCCAAAAGCAGATCTAATCATTGCTCTCCCCAGTCTAATTTTACATTTGCTTAGTTAAAATACTTCCAAATGACCCTGCAGAGATTATAATAACAACAAAGTGGTGGTTCTCAAAGTGTGATCCATAGACCCCCCTCCTTGTGTCCTTGAGACTTTCCCAGGAGGTTCATGGAGTTAAACTCTTTTCCTAATAATACCAAGATGTTTCTTGTCTTTTTTGCTATATTGATACGTGCACTGCTGGTACAAAAGCATGGTGGGTAAGAGTGCAGGCACTGCAGCAGGAATCAGGGCAGTAACACCAAACTGAACCCATGGGAATGGTTTTCTTCATCACTCTCAGTGGAGAAAACAAATACTGACTAGTTTTACCTATGAATTCCCTCAATAATATAAATTGATTTATATAAATATAAATTTACCTATGAATTCTCTCAATAAAACAGTAAAAATTAACTAATCTTAACCAAATCATGATCCCTGAGTACATCTTTTTTGTTGTTGTTTTGTTTTGTTTTTGTTTTTATTTTTTTAATAGGCTCCATTCACGACTCTGAGATCATGTTGCCTGCTCTATTGACTGAGCCAGCCAGATGCCCTTGTGAGTACATCTTTTTATTATTTTGTATAATGAAATGGAAAGTACACACAAATCACTTCTGCTGCATATTTATGTATATCTTGAGAAAAAGCTCTTGTGCAATTGTTTGAAATGTGAACCGAATTAGCTTTTCTTTTTTAATGGAAATCTTTTTTACTTGAAATAGCGATTTACAGACAAATATGGTTATTCAGACTTGGGTATGGGGCAGACATTACCTTGAACATAAACAAAGTAAGCCTGTCTCTTCAAGGACAACAACTGACTGTATTCTGTTATCAATGATTAAATTCAGGCTTTCAAGTAAAAATAAAGAATTTTGGAAAACTTCTATCTGTCATGGTAAGCTTGATAGCATCCTGATCCATAAAGACTTTTCTGACGAGTGATATTAATGAATGTGTTTTTTTCAGCAATGCAAGATGAAATGTGTCAACACTAGGAAGACCTGTATAACCCAATAAAGTGATATTTTTTCAATAATCAATGCTAAATGTTACAAAATCATGCACGGATAAAAGAACCGTTCAAATACAAAATAAACCAATAGATTTTAATGTAGCCGAAAATGAAAAGTTCACTGATATGGTTTCAAATTCCATACTGCAAATCACCTTTTAGAAGCCATTACTTGAGTTTGGTATTATATAACAAAGATGTGTATCCACAATTATGTGAAAAGGATATTAAAATACTTCTCCCTTTTTCAATTACACATCTATGTGAGGCCCGATTCTCTTCATACACTTCAACCAAAAAATTTTATTGCATCAGATTAAATGTAGAAGCAGATATGAGAATTCAGTTATATTTCTGTGAAGCCAGGTAGTAAAGGGGTTTATAAAAATGTAAAACAGTATCAGTCTTCTTTCTAATTTTGAGAATAGTTATAATTTATTAAAAATATGTAATTTATGTTGACATGAATGGGTTTAATTATTGTTATTTTAAGTGAATTAATATATTTTTAAATTTCTCATTTTAATTTCTGTTACAGTAAATATTGATAGATATCACCCACCTAAGCAAAAGCTCTTTGGGGTCTTCAATAATATTTTTGAGTGTAAAGGGTGGGGATGTCCCAAGACCAGCAAAAAAAATCCCAATGAATTAAATTGTCTCCCTAAACTGGATAATGAGTGTTGACAAAATCAATAAATACATATAACATTGTCTTGAAAGCATTTTGCTGTTTATCCACCAAATTCTAAAAACTAACACAGAGAATACCATTTTGCCTTCCTCTCTCACCAACTGTGAAATTTTATTTATTAATCGGTTTGCCTCCACCAACTGCTGACAGGCACAATCATAATTGTGGTTCTATCTTAAGTAACATTTGTTCCACCAAGAGATATTTGAAGGAAGATAATCACTTTGGTTCTATTTTCACCCTCCTGATTAAAGAATAATGAGTACATATATTAAAAGTTAGCAGATATGTCCTTGTTTTCAAAGAACATTCTCCCCTGACTGCTTTTTCTCTTCTTGATTTTTATTCCTCTTCCTCAAATCCAAAGACTTCAGCTAGGGTTGGCCAGGGACACAGATGTCAAACCAATACAGCTGGGACTATTTTGATTTCTTGGTTTTCAGCCCCAGGCCCTCCTTTGGTTCTCCCTAAGCATACACAGAGCAGTTTTTGATGCAGGGTCCTGGGATGGGCTTACAGGGGTCTACGAAGCTCCTGAATCATGTGTTAAATACTGGATGCGTGGCACATATGCATTCTTCTGGGAGAGAGGGCCAGTAGCTTCCATCAGGTTGTTAAAGGAGCCCGTGACTAAAAATGTTCAGAACCACTGCACTAAAGCAGCAAACTCTCCGAAGTTTTCAATCTGAGGTTAGGGCATGGATTCCATGGACTATCTATATTATGTTCTCTTTTTTTTTTTCTACTTCCTGAACACTTATCAGAAGGGAAGGGAAGGAGGCATTGCTTAGCACAAGACATTAGAAATAAGAGGAAAAATCATGCCAGAAAGCACAGCATTCCCAATGTCACATTAGTATTGGTGTCAAAGAGATCTCTACGGAAGTGTCCTTGACTGAATGCCAGCAGACCCCAGACTCTCTAGGAATTACCAGCCTACGGGAAAGTGCTAGAATGGGTGGGAATTGATCACGATCATATTAGGTATTCAGTGATTGGCAGATAAAGCAGCCCCTTTCTTGGGAATGCGGGTTTTGCGTTTAGTGTTTCATGTTGCATAGGGATGAATCCTTACCTTCAGCAAGATGGTTTGGGTTTTCCCGCAGTATTTCCCAGATGCAGTCTCACCACTGGTGGAGTATAGAACCTGATGGGCAGGGATGCGTGCATAGGCCAGTCTTTTCTCCCCCCGGATCATCCAGATGATAATGTCAGGCATACTGTTCTGTGGCTGGCCATATGAGAAGATGGAAAAGGAAGAAAAGCTGGAGTTAGTCTACACTCAGAGGGACTGGAGACTCTGCAGGCTGGCTCCTCAGGACTCTCCTTAGCAATTCAGAGATCTGTCTGAATTCCTGAGTTGCACATCTTCTGGGACCATGCTGAAGCCTGCAGGGCCGGGAGGCAGACCGCAGCTGGCCAGGAGGAATAAGGTGAAGCAGAGGGGGAACTTCACCTGCCCCAAACCTGACCTACACAGCTCTGAGAGGTATTTTAGGAAATATCCCCTCTTATCTCACCCATCCTTTGAAGAAAGCCCTCAACAGCAGTCAAGCATTACAGGTTTCATACCTGTCATAGGACACAGACAAAGCATCTCCAGCTCATAATCCAATGTTTGCCAAATCTGAGATATTATTTTCGTTTTCTAAAACCTCTTTTCTTCTGATTATAAAGGTGATATTAGTTCACCATAGTACCAAAGCATAGAAAGCAGAAAATAAAAATTACTTATAATCCCATGTTTTTGCAAATGTATTTCTATCCACAGATATATTATGATCCCCCTTCTTCCAAATTTCTGAAGCTCAAGAGGATGGACAGGTCTCCTACTCTCTTGGTTTTCCTGTCCCTGGAGGTTAACGGCAGCCAACATTCATCCAGCACCACTGTGTGCCCTGCACCGTGCTAAGCCCTTTATATTCATCATCTTCAATCTTCACTATACAATGCTGTGAAAGGAGTACCACAATTATCTCCATTTTACTTATGGGGAAATTGAGGCTTACAGAGGCTACCCAAGTTTACATATGGTAGATCCAGGATTCATACCCAGGTCTTCCCAATCCCAAGCAAAAGTTGCACTTCAATAGTCTGTGCTACTTTATCCCTCTACCTGAGGTATTTGATTGTATCATGATAATGATTTGTCTACTTTGAAGACTTTCCAGGACCACCAACTCAAAATTCTTCTCCAGTCCTCACTTCAGTGATGCTCAGCCCATTACCCATTAGCATCCCAGCCCAGTAACTCCCTGGCTTCACCATCTGTCAGGTCTGCTCACTATCCAGATAATAAACTAGATTCTCCAACCACCTTCTCTCTCTGTGGTGCCATTCCACAGAATCCATTCTCTGCCATATCGAGTGACTTTGAGTAGTTTAAAGTCCTACCTCTTCAGTCAGTTGCAGTAATTTTTCAAGCCAGTCCTCAATTTCTGCCAGTGTGGATTTCACCTCTGTGGCCTCAGACCTCATCCTCACAGCTGCCTCATGAATCTGGGAGAGAGATCGGGACCGCAACTTTCGGATCTGAGTGTCAAGAATTGTGACATTAGCTTTTCCTTCCGTGACAGGCAATGTGTACCTAAAAAAAGAAAGGAAAGAAAAGAAACAGATAATCTGCAGAATCACTTTCTGGGCTTCAGAACTGTCAGATTCATTTATGTTTGATTTCCATCTTGCAAGCCACACCGGTTTCCTGACTCCATAAGCATGACCAGGTTTAAGCTGAAGTTGAGTGTATGTGGCAATTGGCAGAGCAGACTTGCCAGACAGACTGCTAACTCTCACGAGGAATGTGACGGGGGGGAGGGGGGGGAATTAAAATTCCAAAGCAATTTCTTGGGTTTGACTACATGGAGTCACAGGAGAGAAGATGGAAATGGCTGCAGCATTTGGGAGGAGCAGGCCTTCCCTTCTTTTGCTTTGTGCAACCAGCGTACAGACCCGCAAAATGAAGGAAGGGAAGGCAGATTACAGAGCACTTAGCAGAAGGTTTTTAAGGACCATGCACCCCTAGGCAGTCCATGGAGGGGGGTGGGGGGGCTCAGGAGGCCTGCAAACCCCAGGAACTTACTTAAAAAGTCTATGTTTGTGTTGCCAGGCAGTTGACATTATGAATAAAGACCCCATGCTTTGGACCCAACCATCTAGGTACAAATCCTGATTCCACTATTTATTAGTTCTGTGATCTTGAGCAGTTACTTAATCTCTTATTTTCCTATCTTCAAATGTGGGGAAAATAGCATCTATCTTTTGGGGTGTTGTGAGAAATAAATGAATTAATATATGGAGAGCATTTAGAACAATGCCTACTGCAGAGTAAAGTCTGAATGACGTTGCCATCATCATCAAATTTTGTCTTCCTCATTGCCATAGTCTCATTATATATAATGAGCATTCAAAGGCATTCAAAGGGGCTCATTAGCTCCCAAAAGGTTTAGAACCACTGGTGTAGGCAAAGCTCCCGTTAAAATGAGAAGTCTAGAACAGCCAAGTTGGCACCAGAATTAATTTGCCTTCTTCTGCAGGGTCTTCCTCTCACCATGGCAGCTGATAGGGCCACAGGGTGAGGGTGTCACTGATTCCAGGAAGTCCCACTCACATTGTTTCTACCTAGAAACTCCATTGGTGTGAATGTCCCCTCGCTTCTAAATGAAGGAAATCCTAGTATGACTTCTTTTAAACACAAATTTCCTGTTACATCAAGTTAAAAAAGATTCCATTTGATTCTTCACAAACAGTTCACATCAGTTTGGTTCTTCAAAAACTGTGTAAATAGATATATCTGTGTTTCGCTCAGCAAACCCCAAAATTCACAGAATTTTCTACACGAAGTTCTTGCCAAATATTTCTGTTTGGTTATATTAGTAATTGTGGCAAAGCAGGGGCAAAGGTTAAGCCCTTGGAATGATTCTTTGAGGCAAAAAATGCATATGGAAGCTGCTAGCTCAAAGACACACATGAGACCTTTGATAAATAGATGTTGACTATGTGAAGCATGTAGTAGGAAAAGTATGGATAAACCCAACTCTGGGCATCAGATGCATCATTTCCGTGGGCCTCTGTTTTCTCATCCATAGAATGAGGAGTCTGGGAGAGATGACCTCTTAAAACCCAGTAAATCTGGGTCTGAATTGAAACTAGAGCCCAGCATTGCTCTGATCTCAGCTGCATTTCAATGACCTCGCTAAACCACTAGAAGGCACAAGAAGACAGGGAGACTGAGGGCATTTGCCCCGAAGAGGGGGGGAACCCATCCCCAGTTCTTGCGGCTTGTCAGAAGTTTTCTTTCTTTTTTCTTTTTTTTTTTGTCATATGTTTTCAATTATGCTCTTCTTTTAGAACTTCCTTGTCCACTGCTCTATTAGTCAATATTTAAAATGAGTTGGGGATGAATCACTTCCCTCTTTGATTTCCAAATGCCCAGAGATCTGAGCTGTTTCCCCAATTCACATTATAAAAGGCTCTCTATGGCTCAAGTCAAATATATTGGCTTTGTGAAGGGAGACTTAGCCACAGTTTATTAGGCGTTCAATAAAAAAAGGGGGGGGGGGCAAGTAAAAAGGCTGTTTCTTTTCTTCCTTTTCTTTTCTTTTTTTAAGATTTTATTTATTTATTCATGAGAGACACAGAGACAGAGAGAGAGGCAGAGACACAGGCAGAGGGAGAAGCAGGCCCCATGCAGGGAGCCCAACTGTGGGACTCTGGGTCTCCAGAATCAGGCCCTGGGCTGAAGGCGGTGCTAAACCGCTGAGCCACCAGGCTGCCCCCCAAAAAAAAGGCTTTTTCTAAAAATGTGTTCATGAATTAGGAATGTTATTCTGAATGGCAAAATCAGTGCTCCACCCCTAGGACCTATTATTCTCTGTGGAAGCCAGGAGTCACCTTTCTCTAGGCAGTGGGCACAAGGATTGACAGGAGTCAGGCCTGGGCCTGTTCCCTCCTTCCTTCTCCCCACTTTTTGCCTGAGGCTGCCCTGGGATGTGTTTCCAGGAGGGACCTCAGCCTCCCTAGCTGCTTTAGAATTGGCATTTAATCAGAAAGTGGAACTTTTCCTGGTGGTGATTCAGAGACTCCTCCCAGTGACTAGGACCTTTGGAGAATCTTGACTAATTCAAATTCATTTTTCAGGCAAACACTGTAGACAATTCTAGAGGCTCTTTTAGTGTTTCAGTTTTGGGGAGGAAAGCATGACTGGGAATTCTGAGATAGGAACAAGATCACTGTACCTTGTATCTTCTATAACTTCATCGATCAGCTTCAACCATATTTCAGCCAACTGGTTTGCAGGAACTTTACCTTGCATCCCTGATTTCAGAGCCTCTAAGTTCAATTGCTGGAGAGTTTGGAAAGAGGAAATAATTGGTAGTTATGCATCATGCCATTAAACCCAGTAAAGGTTTAATGCTTATCCTCAAGAAAAAATAATGCATAAAAGGCTTAACAGAAAAACCAAAGAGTTTATTTTTTTACATTTAAAAATAAATGCTCACGGTAGCTTAGCACTATTTACATGTCTTCACAATGCAGTCAATGCTGACATGTACAAGTAGTAGGACAATCTTTCATATACCTTTGACTTTTGAAACCATGTAAATATTTTGAAACCATGTGTTCAAGAAATAAATAAAGCCAACAAAGATGGGGGAAGGAACCCCAACATGGAATATAAAACAGAAACAAATGACCTATATTATAGATGAATAACATAATTGCACTAAACTAACCCAAATAGCTTTTGAACACAATGTTTTGATGATATACTCTCAGTTTGAAGAAAAGAAAGAACCACGAACATATCAAACTCCAAATCTGTTTGTTTTTCACAGGGGTTTATCTATGGATTTTAGGATCAAATACATGAACAAATGAGGTTTCTCACTGTTGGAGAAAGGAGTTACAAATATAGAAATAGGGAAGACTAAAATAAACCTAGGATATTAGAGTATTATTGGAGTAATCCCTATAAATTCATTGCTTTCCGTATATTGATCGATCTAGAAATAAATTGACATGTGAGTGTGTGTGTGTGTGTGTGTTTACATCTACCCACTGAGAAGGTGAGAAGGCCTGGAAGCAAAGGCAACCAAATAGTCATCAGCATTCTAAAACCCAGACCTTGGTTTTCACATCCTATTACACTAAAAGGAAATAGAATTCCTTGGGAAAATGGCAATTTGGGCTCGGACAGGTAAGTGCAAGAAGAGCCTAGCATATCCTGTTGTGTCACTTTGAGCATATGCTGACTGAGAGACAGAGAAAGTGCCCTCCATGATTAGCAAAAGTCCCCATCATGGGGAATCACCAGCCTGTCCAGATGAACATGGAATATAGACAGCCCGATCAAGGCTGATGAATAAGGCTGAAGAGCACCCAAAACATAATCAGGATAGAGGGGTGATCAATTTTTCACTAATTCCCTCAAGACAGAAGCCTGGAAGTTAATACCAAAACTAGAGTGCGTATCAGTTACAACTTTATTACGTGAACAATTATGCTTAAGTTAGCTTAAACCTACAATACTCCTTCAATATTGTCTTTATAACATAAAATGGTATTTTTAGATTTTGCTGTGAACTCTTAGATCAGGTATATTCCAGGACCCCCACACATGTTGGTCCTGCCCTAACAGAGGTTAGATGTTAGAAAAAGTTAATACTAATGGAATTTGGAAATCAACACTCTAAGAACAGATGGATTTTATCAGTACCCGATAGAAGTAATTTAGTATCTTTGACTTAGAAATATCCCAACCATGTGCCCCTTCTTCTCCTCATCAATGTCAACTAGATGGAGAATTGCAGATACCACATCTATGCAGTTTCTACCAGAGAGGACACCCAACTTCCAAACAAAGTCCTCTAGTTTACAAAAAGAGTATAAAATGTCAGGCTCTGGTTCCTCTGAGCCCATCTGTTCCCACAGTGGAGATTTTACTCCTCTAGCAGTAAAGCTCTAAGGGCTGCATGTTTCTATTGTAACAAACCATTCTCCACATCACACCTTTTTGTGGCAGAAACTGGTGGTTGTCTTGGATATCCCTGCCTCAATGTCCACCCCAACTTCCTCAGTGACAGGGCTTTTCTCTGGCCATATGTCAACTCAAGCTTAAGACTGCATTTCCTAATTCCTTTATAGTAAGATGTGGGTGTGTGACTGGATTCTGCCTAATGGAAAATGAGTAGAAAGCAAGTGTGTCATCTACTTCCCCATTCTCTTTCCATCGGGCTGGAAGGTAGGTATAATGATGAGCCACCTCAACCATGCAGACAATGACAACTCCTCAGTGATGGGAGAGCAACAAGTGGGGAGGAGTCTGGGTCCCCCATAGCACTGAACCTCTATACCAACTGTGGAACACCTACCTCAACTGTTACTAAAGAAATAGCTTGTATCTTGCTTATCGTTATATTCCGAGGTCTTAGGTTAGAGGGTCTAGCATACAACTAGCACATAATTTACTGTCTGGTGGGAAGGACACCTAGAAAAGATGGACTTACCAGCCGTTCTGCCATGGTTAGGAGAGTGTTCACTGCATCCAGGCGATGACTGATGTCCTCCCAGTATGAAGTCAGGGTAACAACCGGCTTTGTGTGGGCCCAAGGCAAGTAATAATAGTAGTTCCCTGGTATAGGACATTGAGAGTCAGTGAACACTGGACACCTAAACATGTTTATGAAGAGATGTGCAAACTGGGCTACTGATCAATCTGTATACTCGGGGAATGGTTTGGGGTAATTTGGTGTTTAAATTTTATTTGAGGGCAGCCCTGGTGGCTCAGCGGTTTAGCACTGCCTTCAGCCCAGGGCATGATCCTGGAGACCCAGGATCGAGTCCGAAGTCAGGCTCCCTGTGTGGAGCCTGCTTCTTCCTCTGCCTGTGTCTCTGCCTCTCTGCCTCTCTTTGTGTGTGTGTCTCTCATGAATAAATAAATAAAATCTTTAAAAAAATTTTTTATTTGAAGTAACTGAGGAATAGTTGTTTTGAAAATCTCTCTAAAATACCCTCCTAAACTGAACACACCAGTTTTAGGACCTTGTAGTGGTTCGGGATCATGTGTCTGAACATCACTAATGATCATATAACACGGCCGCAGAATATACAGGGAGAAGAGGAGGCTAGATTGTATGGGTCTGTACCTGCAAAGTGCTGCTCTAAATAAACATTTTTGCCAGAATTGGGGCAAGAAAATAAAAGGATTTTGGATATGTGGGGTTTTGTATTACTGAGAGCCTTATAATGGTTAAGAATTATCAGCCAACATTTTCTAGCACATCTTATATTTTAACATTGCTTGTACAGAATTTAGGTAAAAACTATGGCAATACTGTTGGAACATTCCATCAGAATTTCTTTCTCCTCTCTGTATAGTCTTAAACTATTTGTTGATACCATCAACAAGAGCATTCTCATACTCTGCTTTCTACTATGACTTATTTTATACACTAGAATGCAAACTCCTTAAAAGCAGGGACTGTTTATCATCCACCTTTGTTCAAATACAGCTATTCAATCCACACAGCAATTTGGGAGAAGAGGCTAAAACTGAAGGTTACAATTAAGTGATATCGCTAAGGTCATAGTGTTGGCGAGTCACAGAATGAAGACCAGAAGCTGGATTTTCCAGCTTTCCTGAGCCAAAGTCTTGTGCACTTTCACTACTCAGTCTAAGAGCAGTTAGGGGCTTGGTCAAGTGGAGTTGGGCAGAGCAGGAGCTGATTTGGGGATCTCAGAGTTCAGCAAGTTGCCGTCTTTTGATTTTATAAGACAGAGCCAGTGTGAAAGTTGGACATGGGAAGGGGTATAGGGTTCAGACCCTGGCAATGGACCTGCGACTTCTTGGGTTTGACCAGTCTTGAAGATGCTTGGACTCCAGCCACCTCTCTTCCCCATTCCACCTTTTCTTCTCACAAAGCATATGCTGAACATAATGGCTGCTAGTGGAAGAATATGCTGGGTGCACCCACTGTAAATGCATAAGGAGAGATGGTTAGAGTGACTCTTACCATCAAATACGGCACGGCTGTATTGAGTGGTTGATGCCAAAGGCTTACAAGTCGTGTCAAACTTGTTGCCATAGTTCCCAATGCTGACTTCAAACTGAATGGCCTCGCCAACATCTTGCAACATGGTGGCCGAATGGAACACGGCAGACAGGCTATACTTCCGCCTTCGTTGGTATTTCTAGAAAGTTTGAGCAGACACGAGGCTCAGTGAGACTTCTTTTGCTTTTATTTATATGTGAGTTTCTAGCAGGTGTAATTCTAAACCTAACAATTAGTGTTGCATTATATACCAGTAGAAAATGTTCGTAAAGTTAGCAGTTTCTCTTGTACTCATTCAAGTGGGCAAAGATAGAAGTACCAGGATGTTCACTACAGTGTTTACTGAAATAGAGAATAGATGAAAACAATACAAATGTCTATCAATAGGTCACTGGTTAAACAAAATTACGTTACATCCATAGAATGGGATAAAGGGTTCACCTAAAAATGTCTTTTTTTCCATGTTAGCATATATGGGTCTACCTTAAAAAAAACTACTGGTTTACTGTGTATGTGTGTATGTAGGTATGTGCGTATGTGTGTGTGTGTGTGGGTGGGTGTGTGAGGTTGGGAGCTGATCATAGGGTCAACAATGACCACACTGAGGATCTTTCAGCCTAGCAGAAATGACCATGGGCCCTTCTGGCCTTCCTTCATCTGGGCACATAAAATCTCTTGAATCCACCTGCCCCAAATCCTTGCTCAGATGGCATGTCTCCTTCTTTGTGGATCATATCCCCACTGATCTTTGGGTACTTTGCCTTCTTTAGCCATATGGAGCCATACATTGGTTTAAACTGCTGTGTTTCATTATGTTCTAGGCATTCTTCCACTTAATATTGTCTGCATCTAAAGTCTTTCCAGATCCCTGTTGGCACCCAGGCTCTGTAGACACTTGCAAAACTTGGGGGTGAGACTATAGTGGTTATTATACTGTAGCTACATTGGCTACATGTTTCACTAGAGAACTTGTGGAGATCCATGAGTGATAATACTCAAATTGTTTGACAAATTCTCACCATAGCAAGTTTGTCCTGAAAGCCCATAGAGAAAGAACTTCTAGATCTATAGTCCTTCAATTTGAGATTTGGAGGCCACATTGCTATCAAACTTTGGCACAGGATGACTTTTTTTGTTGTTGGATTTGCCTTTTTGCATTCCTACCTTGCTACCAATTTGAGGACCATAATCTAAGTAGCAAAGTAATGACATTTTCATCTCTAGGAAGCTAACAAAAATTATTTGATCCCTGTAGGATATTTATTAGCTGATTTTCCTTTCTTTTGCTTTTCATCATACCATGGCCTTTATTCTATTAAATGAATCACAATCACAGATAGATCTTCGACCTTGTATAAGAGTGTGTTTACGGAAGTACTTAGACAATAGTTTCAAAAACATTTTTTTTCTTAAATTGTGGTAAAACACACATAACATAAAATTTACCATCTAAACCATGTTTAAGTGTACAGTTCGGTGGCATTAGGGGCATTCATGCTACCATGTTACCATTACCACCATCCATCCACAGAAGTCTTCCAATCTTACAGAATTGAAACTCTGTACCCATTAAACCTCAACTCCCCATTCCTACCTACTTTCTGTTTCCATGAATTTGACTGCTCTGGGTATCTCATGTACACAAAACATGTAACTGACAGATACAAAACAGTATCTGTCCTTTTGTGACTGGCTTATTTCACTTAGTGTAATGTCCTCAAGGTTTAGCCATGTTGCAACACATGTTAATTTCCTTCCTCTTTTAAGACTGAATAATTCTGCACTGTATTGTTGAAAGATAAACAGGTATATTAAAATTTTCAAGATTTTATTTGAGCAAACATATTGGATTGGGCAGTGACAAAGCAGAAGTGGCTCTGAGTGCTCTACTTACAAGAGCTAGGGGAAAGACTTCTACAGAGCAAATGTGGAGGAAGACAAGGAAATTATTTGATTGGCTATAGCTTAAGTGGTTGCATTATTTGAGAAAGCCTAGATGGTTATTTGCTATTCACTGCCCTTTAGTTTTGATTTTTTAAAATAAATTTTATTAATTTATTGGAGATAGGAGAGAGAGAGAGAGAGCAAGCGAGCATGAGCAGGGAGAGAGGCAGAGGGAGAAACAGACTCCCCACTGAGCAAGAAGCCAGATGAGAGCCTTGATCCCAGGACCCTGAGATCATGACCTGAGCAGAAGGCAGACGCTTAACTGACTGAGCCACCCAGGTGCCCCTGATTTCCTAACCTTCAGGCATTAATAGGTTTACATTCTCGTTTGCTTATATAGGCTGCCAAGGCATTAGAGCCACTTCTGTCTGATGGCGTCCTTGTTTAATAAATTTAGCAGTGTGTATATATTTCATGTTTATCCATTCATCTATTGATGGCTGCTATCAATGGACTGCTTCTACCTTTGGGTTATTGTCAGTAACATTGCTATGAACATGAGTATACAAATATTCATTTGAGTCCCTGCTTTCAATTTTGGGCATATACACAGCAGTGGATTTCTGGATCACATGGTAATTCTATTTTTAACTTCTTGAGGAATGTTTTAAGAACATCTGACAGTAACTTTAGTTTGTTGTCTTGAAGAACTGCAGGACATTCCACTATTACAAAATTTCCATTTCGGTAAAAGGAATTTTTGACATGGTGTCATGGAAACCTCCAATAGGATTTCATCAGAAATCCCTCTGAGTCTCCATCATTTTTGAAAGTCTTTCCAAAACATTGGTTTGAAACCTTAGCTGCATATTGAGTCACCTAGAGGGGCTTTAAAATATACTTATAGCTGGGCCCCACATGCCACAGACTCTGTCTACAACTGTGCATTAAAAAAACGTCCTTACATTAGTTCACTGTCACTTTGGTAGAAAGAATGTTGGAGACTTTTGTTACTTGTCAGGAGTCCCCTTAACTACTCACTAAGTAATAAACTTAATCCTCCTGAATTAGTCATGGTTCAGGAATACTATGGGAATTCTGGGTTTGGTTCAAATTGTGTGAAAATTAGAAAGTAGGGAGTTATTTGTATTAGTCAGAACTTATATATACAGCATAGCTTCTTCTTTGTAAACCATCTGGGATGAAAAAAGAGAAGAGAAAGAGCAAAATATGAAATATAATTTGGGACCAAAGTCAGGGCCCAGAAACAACAATCAACATTTAATCTGGAGCCATCTGCTGATTCAGGGGCTGTAGAGGAGAAATGCCTGAGAAGGCTCTGGAAGGGGTGGGGAATGCCATTTCTGGCTGGGCTGCTTCTGCCTTGCATATGGCCATGATTCTATGAAATCCCCCTGGATTTTCCTGAGCAGAGCTTCAGGCACCTGCAGAAGCCCTAACAGGACCCTCACACTGCAGAGTTGAGCTCTAAGATAATCATTTGGGTTCTGGCCATCATACCTCCCAACAGATCAGCACACACTGTGAGCAAGCTGCTCAAGATGGGGCAGTTCCTTGGACCTTTCTGTCCTACCTTCTGTTCTCAAGAGAGGGGCTAGAAATTGAGTTAATGATCAATCATATTTATGTGATGAAGCCTCCATAAAAATCCCAAAAATACAGGATTCAGAGAGCTTCTGGGTTTGTGAACACATACAGGTGTTGGGAGAATGTTATGCCTGGAAACTCTGAATCCCTTCCACATACCTTGTCTCTTCCATCTGGATGTCCATCTGTAACCTTTATCATATCATCTATAATAAACTGATAAACATTAAGTAAACTGTTTTCCTGAGTTTTGTGAGCTGCTCTAGCAAGTTAATTAGAACCTGAGGAGGAAGTCATAGGAACTTCCAATTTATAGCTGATCGATCAGAACCTGGACTTTCGATTAGCATCTCAAGTGAGGGAGGCACAGTTTTGTGGGACTGAGATCTTAATGTGTCTTTAGGTAGATAGTGTCATAATTGAGTTAAGTTATAGGACACCTAACTGGTGTCGCAGAATTGCTTGGTGTGGAAAAATCCCCGCCCTCCCCCTCATCAGTTGTCAGAAGTGGTGAGAGTGCAGTAGTCCTGGGAGAGTAAAGGAGGAACACAGAGGAGGGAGAAAGAGTTTTTCCTGCTCAGTTGCCAAAGAGCCCTGAGCTGCTTAGAACCAAACCTGGCCTGTTGCTGCAGTTGAGAGACCCTTCGGGAGAAGCCACAGGGCTCAACCTGCACTTCCCTAAGGGATTGGGCAGGTAGAAGAAGATCAAGTGTTGTAATCTCAGCCCTATTCAGATACCTGCTGGCTTCTGGAACCTCTGCCTGGCCACTGAAGGACCCTTGTTTTGTCTTCACCATCTGGGATCTGTTTCTAGACCACCTCCTTCCTACTCCTTCCCAATATTTCTACATGTGACCTAATATCCTTTGGGAGCATTTCATGAGCATGCATTCTGTCTTCTGCTCAATTAGAGCCTCCTTGAATTAGAGTTCTAGACAACTAGAGAATTAGAGAATTAGAGTTCTCCCATTAGTCTGGCCTACATAAGTGCTCAATAATTATTGTTTGAAAAATCACATTCAGATTCTTCTACCACCTGTCCCAGTTGCCACCAAGGTGGCAAGTTGGGCAGTTTACTTTGGCACAGTCTCCTTGTCACTGACCCTTCATGTCCTATGCCTAGTGGTCCCACAGCTACTTTTAAAAGCTGTTACTTGTTACCCCTTCTCAGTATTCTGCTTGATAAAATCATTAATGTTAAATCTAAGAATGGCATTATGGCACCATTGGTATTATAAGTCAAATGGTATTATTTGTGTGTCTGTATACCAGTGGGGATAGGTAGGGGGTTAAGAGTGGAGTGATGAAGAGAGACTTGATAATTTCTTAAAGACTTATCTCCCAAGAGTTACTGTAATAATCTGGCCTTTATAACCATTTGCTTAAGAGGCTGATTCAGGAAAAAAAACAAAACAAAACAAAACAAAACAAAAACAACAAGACCAAACAAAAATCAATAACAAAAAACTGCCCTAAAATTTTTTATTGGATACATTAATGTAAAAAATTGGGAAAACTGTGACTTAAAAATTCTAAGCAGTTCCTGATTCTAGAAGTAGAGATATGAATTCACATTCAAGGCAAATCATTGCTTTTTTTTAGGAAGATTGCCTGGATAGACCATTAACTATAATATAAAACAAATACCGACCAGGGTTCTTTCACAATTTAAATAACCTGAATTCAACTGTTCTATTTGGTAACATGAACTGGGAAGTACGTGTTTTAGCCAGGACTATGTTCTAATCTAATCTAATCTAATCCAATCTAATCTAATTCCCAACCTAACCTAACCTAATCTAATTCCCTGAGGTTAGACTGATGCTTATAGTTGTTTAAGTTCCTTCCCTAGACTGAGGGTTGGAGAAAGAGGTAATCTATGAAAGAATGTGCAGCACAATATTCTCTTTCGGGGAAGACAAAGGCACTGGCATGAAATCTGTGTGTCTCATGAATAATTGGATTACTCATGTTCCAAACATGCCAGGACTGAAAAATCCAGAATATACTGCTTTGGACTTCCTAATATTGTCTTCTTGGGAGTCAATGAACAAGGCCACAGTGCTCTGGGGGAGAAAGGGAGTTTCCTCTAAAGGGAGTGGATATTCTCCTGGTCAATCATACTGAAAGGCATAAATCTCATAACAGGCAGACATGAGACTCCTAGAAGGAAGGAGAAAGCCTGGTTTGGTTGGGAACTCATGGTTGTTAGACATGGACTCTGAGGTGGCCATGTGTACAGGGTAGTGCTGGGGGTAAGGACAGATGGGGAGCTGAGTCCTGCAACAAAGAAGTAGGCTGGAGACAGACAGGGAAACCAACTGTGAGCGATCCAGAAAGCTGGTGTGAGCCCAGGGGCTTTGAAATTAGCCATCTTTAGCAACCACTTTAAGTTACTCATTTCACTGTGTAACCCTACTCTTGTCCCAAACTGGACTTAAAGCTTTTCTAAAGTTGCTATTTGGTTTCTGATGTAATATGGAGAAATAAGAGAAGGGTCTATCCCAGATGAATGGATAAGGAAGATGTGGTATATATACAGTGGAATATTACTCAGCCATCAAAAATGAAGTCTTGCCATTTACAACAACGTGGGCGTAACTAGAGGGTATTATGCTGAGTGAAATAAGTCAATCAGAGAAAGACAATTATCATATGATCTCACTCATATGTGGAATTTAAGAAACAAAGCAGAGGATCCCAGGGGAAGAGAGGGAAAAATAAAACAAGATGAAATCAGAGAGGGAGACAAACCATAAGAGATTCTTAATCATAGGAAACAAACTGAGGGTTGCTGGAGGGAAGGGGGTAGGGGGATGGGGTAAATGGGTGATGGACATTAAGGAGGGCATGTGATATAATGAGCATTGGGTGTTATATAAGACTGATGAATCACTGACCTTTACCTCTGAAACTAATAATACACTATATGTTAATTAACTGAACTTAAATTTTAAAAAAGAGAGAAAGGTCTTTCCCATGCTTGGAATGGAGGGTAAGAGAAGGGAAGCAGCCTGAAGAAGCCTGTTGGGTGGAGGTGTGGAAAATCCAGCAAGGGGCAGAGTGGGCAGAGGGGCATCAGTGAGCTGGCTGCTCTGGCAAAAAATTCAGATTTCTGGAACATGTAAGCTTCAACCTAAGATTCTTAGAAATAGATGGGGGAAGATGTGATATACATATACAAAATGGAATATTATTCAGCCATAAGAAAGAAGGAAATCCTGTCACTTGTGACAACATGGAAGGATCTTGAGGGCATTGTGCTAAGTAAGGTAAGTCAGAGAAAAACAAATCCCATATGGTGTTGTGCATATGTGGAATCTAAAAAAGGCAAACTCATAAAAACAGAGAGTAGAAAGGTGGTTACCAGGGGTTGGGGGAATTGGGAAGATGTTGGTCAAAGTGTACAAACTTGCGGTTAGAAGTTAGATAACTTCTGGGGATCTAATGCAGGGCATAGTGGCTATAGTTAACCACACTGTGTTACAGACTTCAAAATTGCTGAGAGACTGGATCTGAAATGTTCTCACCACAAAAAATTATGTGATGTGATGGAAGTGTTAGCTAACACTATAGTGGTGATCATACTGTAGTATATAAATACACCAAATCATTACACTGTGTACTTTAAACTTACACAGGGCTGTATGTTCATTTATAAAAATATAAATAAACTAGCATAATTTATTTTTAAAACCCCCTAGTCCCCAAAAAAAAAAAAATAAAAAAAAAAAAAAAATAAAACCCCCTAGTAATGGCACAGGATGTGTTGGAAATGATTCAGTGAACAATAGAGACAGGGCTAGTTTAATACTGGGCTATTCATCACATGTTAACAAATCTGTACTGTATATGCCAAATAATTGACAAGAAAAATGGAGCATTTAACGGTTTCATGATAATAATATTTTGGTATTTATTGCCTGGAGTTAGTAACACTGATATCTGAATTTACTAGGAAAAAACTACATCTGTAGCTCTTTACCACAGGATGATGGGTGTTATGCATAAATTGTCTCCCAAGAGGGGAAAGAGTGGATTTAAAAAAAAGAAGAAGAAAGAAAAGGTTGGGGAGGTGAATTTGGAAGACTTCCTGTTTTCAAGGAAGAATGGGGCTCAGAGCTATTATAATGTGGGCATTAATATAAACATGCCTTCACATGCTGGGAAGCCTGAGATATGCCTACTTCTGAAAGTGGAAATGATTAGCCATTTGGAATGGCTCGTGTGGCAACCTCCCCATGACCACACAATTCCAATTAGCAAATGGGCCATTCAGTTTGGAGGTATCATTAGTCAGTCTCTCCAGTTTTCACTAGGGTATTCACATCACAAAGATGAAGCAAGTCTCGTTACCCCCCATCGGACTGTTTTAGATAGATCAAGAGGGTGTTAAATAGATCAAGAGGTCCTTGAGCATTCAAGTCTCTCTCCCATTCTGTCAAAGCTGACTCTTCAGTTCCTGGATGTCCCCACTTGTTCAGGCAGGCCAGTACTAGCCATCCCACCACCAATCCTCTAACGTTAATACCCATTTCCATACCAAGCATCATCCACACTTCAACGATTACCTCCACAACCAGCAGGTCATCATTTGAAATAGGCTCAAGCTTTTTGTCTGGTGGTGTCTTTTCAAGAAAAGTGCTTAATTCAACCAAGATTCTGCCTCTGTAGGCAACTCCTTCCCCCTGAAAGGCAACAACACAGGATTATTCCTCTAGGAGTGAACAGCAGCAAAAAGAACTCTGTCTCTCTAGGCAGGCTCATTCAGCTACATTTTTGTGCTTCCTCCCCACGGCCCTAACCTCCAAAATCAGTCAGTCAGTAACTCTCTCAGTTGGATTCAGCTCTCTGGTATCTGAAAGAAAAGTCGGTGATTTCGGGAAGGATCCCCAGAGAGCCAGGAGAGCCGGGACTGGAAGGGGTCCTGGCCATGACTGAGGTCTGGATCCTGAAGGGGTTCCTGGAGGTGGGGGATGAAGAGGAAGGTACTCCAAGTCTCCCTCACCCTATTAAAGTAGTTGTCTGAGTTTATCTGCGACAACTTGGCTCCTTCTCTCCTCTTTTCAGGAAGAGAAGTCTGCCATACTGGCCACCAGGGGAAGTCTCAGAGGAGCCAGGAAATAAAAGAGGAAGATAGTCTGGGTGTGGCTGAGCATGAAGATGAAGAGCGGATACTCCTCCCTCCATACCTAGTAGCGCTGGCAATAGAATTTTCTAGAGAGGAAGGGAAGGCTTCCACCTCCACAGTCAGTCCTTTACCCCTCATCCCTCAGCGTTTTATCTCTACCACAGTCCCTTTCTTGGGGTCCTTGAGAGCTGACTCAAAGACATTATTTCTAACGTGCTGGAAAAAGGATTTCCCATCTCTGGGCCTCCATACCCTCATCTGTATAAAATGAAGATGTGGATTGGATCGGTGATAGTGAACAGTCTCTTCAGGCATGTTACCTCCAATCATTTGGTACATTCCTAGAACACAGTATTGAGCAGAATTCTGAGGCAGCACATTGCTTGTTAGGAAAGAGCCAGCACTAATTGCTGACATTTGCCCTAAGTGCAGGACCAGGGGAATGGCCATGCTATACATTTTTTTTTTATGCTATACATTACTAATTGCTGAATTAGATGGCCTCCAGGATCCTTTCCTAACCTTGCATTCAAAGACTTGAGGAGAATGGGACTTCTGTCCTTCAACACTTGATCCATCACATGTTGGGTCTATTTGTGTGTGTGTGTGTGTGTGTGTGTGCGTGTGCACTAGTTCCTTAGATATGAGACTTAATTATAAGCATTATAAGAAGGAATCACATTAATCAGTGTTTATTAATAACAAACCGTAATTGAGAAACTAACCTTTCCAGTATTTAGCTCATCATAGGGGTCTGGGAATCCTGTGTACTCTCTAGGGCTTCCGTAAAGGTTCAGATAACAAGGCCCAAATGTTGGAACAAAGCCCACCTCTGTTTCTCCTGTATTTGCTGAGAGATAACATCATTATTACATTTTAAGCTTTTAACACTTGGTCTATTGAAATAAATATTAGTTAGTAGTTAGCTGAGTGAGCATATTTTCCTCTAATTTGTGAGTTAGTTGTATTAGTGCAAATTATAAGCACTTGTGAGACTTGCTGTATTTACCTTCTCTTATTGCTATAAAATACTAAGTAAAAAACATTTTCTAGATAGCTCAGTTAAACTTATTACAGAAAGATAATGCTATTCAAATGAAAGAATAAGAAGACTTACAAGATGATCTTCACATTTTTGCAAGTTTATTTTTTTTAAGATTTTATTTATTTACTCATGAGAGACAGAGAGAGAGAGACAGAGAGAGGCAGAGACACAAACACAGGGAGAAGCAGGCTCCATACAGGGAGCCGGACGTGGGACTCGATCCCGGAACTCCAGGATCACACCCTGGGCTGAAGGTGGCACTAAACCGCTGAGCCACCTGGGCTGCCCTTTTTGCAAGTTTATAACTAGCATTGTATTAAATGTGTCATTGGTAATTGTTATTAAAAATTATACTGATTGGGGAAGTCACTAAATGATACTAAATGATGTATATCAGATTAACTGTATTTGTTCACCCAAAATGCCACTTGGTCTAAAGTAGTTCCCATTCATAACATTCTCTCTCTGATGAGCATCTAATAGTGCTCCATATTTCTGCTACCTTGTCTTAGCAAGACTATTCCTAGTGCAATGAGGGGAACTGAGGGCAATGTAACAAAATAGGGGGTCAAAGGGAGATTGTAGGTGAAGATGGGGAAATGTAAGGGCTACCTCCAACCACCTGAATGCTCCTATAGGGAAAAAGGATGAATTTGTTTCCAAAAGTAAAGATTACTTATGGGTGCTACAAAGAGGCATTCTTTGTTTCACTCAATATAAGGAAGATCTTTTTGTGAATTAGAGGTGTCAAACAATGGGATATGTTGCCCTGGGGACAGAGGAAATGTTGAGGCCAAGACTTTTAGGATTATTATCAAGACAATTCCCCTATGGATGAGAAATTAACCACATCACCTCTATGGCCCTTTCCAACTCTATGCTTAAATGAAATGAAGAAAGATAAATGTGGAGTGACAAATGAGCAGAATATCCATTAATGAACAGTTGACCAAACTGTATATAAGTACATTTTGCCTTTTTTTTTTTTTTTTTTAATTTGAGGCTCTTCTACATGTGTAAATGGGCTGGGACACTTTTGAGATGAGGTAGGAACCATGCTCCCTGGCAGAAATTAGTTGAAGTGCAATCTCAGTGAAGAAAGCAAGAGAAAATAAAGATTTAAATAATGATATAGGAAAGTAATAACTGACGGCCTAAGTGAGATATGGTAACACCGTAGGCGACCATATTTCACACCTGTTTGGAAATTTCTTGTGAAATGCAAATAAGAACCAAGAATTTTTCCAACAGAGATTTCTCTGGATTGTGCTACCATGTTATCAAATGATCAGGATGAAATAAATGACCGTTATATCTGGACATATGAATTGTTTTGGTTTTATCTGTTCTGCCATATGGAATATGTCAAAGTTGACTAATTTATTATTAATAAGCAGCATTAAGATTTTTCCTTGTGCTAGAATATATGTTGTAAGGAACTAGAGCAGAGATCCATAGTAAGAAAAAGAAGGTACTTCCAGAAGTTGAATCACAGAATGTTCAAGAAAGAAGGGACATTAAAACTCTTGCACCATAGTCATGCCACATTATGGATGGGCAAATTGAAGCCCACAGAAGTGACATGACTTGTCAAAGTTCCTTCAAGATGACAGATTAGGCCCAGATCTTGAGTTTCATAGTTTATACTTTCATAGTTCAGACAAGGGCACCTTCCAGTACATGACCCATCCCTCTCATCTAGTCCCACCTCATCCCCAGCCTGTACGCATGGGCGACTTATTAAGTTGTTTGTCATGAGTACTTGCTTTTCATTAAACATTTCCAGGGATGGAGACACACATTGTCAATTATGATCTACTGTATGTTATTGTGATATCAATAGCTTAATTCTTTTTGTCCAAGCAAATCTCTTTTCAAGTATTTTAAACACTTAGGCCTGTTGGTTATGCAGTAACATGGAGAGCCTTCCTTCTATGTGTCTGAGTCTTCCTTCTATGCTTCTCAGCACTGTCTCCCGGGAAAGCCAATAGTCTCACAAGCTAAGTCTCTTCCTTCCCCCAAATTTTCCTAACCCATTTTATGCACAATTGTTACATCAAACTTCCAATGAACAAAAATTCATTAGCTGGGTCATCAACCTTTTCCTCGGACCTGCTTTTCAAGCGGTATTTTCCAAACTTCATTCACCTCTCCAAAGCTCCTTTGCATCTTGGATTTCTATAAGGTATTATTTTATATTTTAATTTTTGAACTTTAAATAGCTGCTAATTTCTGACAACATTATAAATTCCTTTGGTAGGTGGGGAAGGATTCAAACATATTTTGATTCCCTAAACACCAAAGGCTAGTTCTAACATAGGGAGCTACCACATAAATATTATTATGAAAGAATGAAGTGTTACCAAATCTTCTAAGTTCATTATAAACCTAAGGACTACTTAATATTCATATAAAATCTGATGATAAGATAATAATAAGATCTATTTTTAAAAATGAATATGAATGGGGCATTGTGTCAGTAACACAAAGGCAGACAATAATGCTTTATATTTGCAAAGCTTTCTCACTTGCAATATCTCTTTCCCCTCACCACACAGCCCTGGGTAAATTAGCATGGCAGGGGTTTTCATGTTTACTTGAAAGAAGACAAACTTTTGTAAACTTCAGAGTCCTCATCTATTTGAGGAACCATAATAATAGAATTGTGATGGTCAAATGTGAGACCACTGAGCAAACTTGCAAAGGATGGCCAGTGCTGTACAAATCAAAAGACATGTTATGATCCCCCCATTTGGAAGATGAAAACCTTCAAGGTACAATCGTTCAGTGTCTTCCAACCTAGAGATCCATGTTCAAAGTAAGGAGCAGTTACTGCATATATTTTGAATAATTGATTTGGTGCCCCAAAACTCTACCTACTGAACATAAACAATAATAGCAGACAAGGTTATCTCTCACAATTCTTACAGTGACACCAAATAGGTTGGTATGCATCTAGGTGAGATGGTAGCAGAGCCTTTTAGCACACTTGCTTTAAGCTTAGCCATGCAGGACAACCATATAGCACAAGTACAAAAATTAATACGCTAGCAAAACTATTTTGAGACAGCAAAATGTCAAAAAAAAAAGGTTCTAAATGCAGTCAATTGAGACATTCTTAGTAAGACAAGAGTAAATAGGAAAATCTAGAAGATAGGAAAATTACAAAGCATAAACCTGTATATGACGCAGCCCCAGATCCCGAAGATGAGAGATCTATATAGTAAAAATATGACTGGTTAAACAAGAGAAACATGGGCATTATAACAGAGACAGTGAAAAAGTTATCAAATCCAATATGGTAAGTGGTTTAGCAACACTAGAAAAACCCCAAATTCAGACCCAAATGACATGACCCTTTTGTTATTTACACAAATCTCATCAGTTAAATGCAAAACAGCTCAAACCTTTGGGACAACTGGCAAAACCACCACCCATTAAATAACTCAAATCTCTCCAGCTCTAAGGCAGCAAGGCACCTGAGAAGAGGGAGCTTCTCACCACCAAAAGAGGCCTGGTGAAGTTACCAACATTCATATTTTTCATAAAATCTGCACTTGTTTTAGGTCTGACTTAATTGGGACCAAGGCCAGAAAATCCAAGTTAATTTAGTCTGAGGCTTTGCACATAAGGGCTTGTAGTTTATGGTACATTATTTGTTTCCCTTTTTTGGTGGTGATGGGGGGATGTCTGCTGCATTTTGTTATTTTGAGACTCTTATCAGACTGATTACAGGGCCTTCAGGGAGAGAAGGCCTCAGAGACAAGGTTGAAACCTGCATATAACAATTTCTGGTTTTAGTGCTCTGGATGTTACTGCTGTATCACTAAGAAAATTGCTTATACCAATATGTCTTGAATAATTACCTCCAAGTAATTATCAAATGACTTCTTGCCAATGATAGATGAATTTAACTCATTTTGGCCCTCCCCACCCACATGGTTTTGGTATGATTTTTTAATTACTCTATTTTTTACCATTATGATTTAATCTAGCCTTTCTGTCTTGATTCCTCACTTGATAAGAAGAGGCTACCAGCAGGCCTACTCTCTCTTCTCTTCCATTCCTTCCTCCACTTCTAACCTCTATGTTTTGTACTTTTACATTGCGATGGGCAATAGCATTTATATTCTGTTCAGAGCTTTGGCTCTAGGGTAAAAGAAAAAAAATTTAAAAATCCATTACAAGTGCTAACAGTATAGCAGCCATATAAATACTGTCTCTGCAGAGGAAAGGAAAAAGTTGTGACTACATTTCTTTTGCTACAGATCCAGTCATATGTTCCCCTTTGCCACTTAGCAGAGGATGTGCAGATGGGATCTTTTTTAGTTTTTAACATTTGTTTAGAATAATGGCCACATGGGACTTTATATCTGAATTATGCCATTCTGTTCAGTATTTTGTTTTTCTTGGAATTTCTAGTTGCCTTTTTTTTCTTCTTAAGAGAAGAAATTTCTATTTTTTTCATTATATCCCTAAAATCTTTCAGATTCTTATTCATGCTATATTGCTTGAATTAATATATTTTTTAAAAACCTATAAAGTTCCCTCTTAAAATGAGGATGAGATGAACCTTGAGTTTCTCAAGACAATATTTGGTCTCAAATTTTCTCATATAACTTATTCAATATGTTTAATATATTGGCAATTAAAAGAATTTTTGTTATATTTGTTTTGGTAACAAAAAATCAGCTGCTGATATCATAGATATGTTAATATTACATTTTTTCCTCTTATAATCTTCAATTTTCTTCTTCATTTCTTATTATAATTTCTGGAATATGCACAGAATCCTAATGCCAAGTATAAGCAAGCAGTAGTTCTCAGTATGGAGAACAACGAAAAGTGTGTTTGTTATCGATGCTTGTTAACATGAAAACAAAATGCACATTATCTTCAGGAGTGGAGTTTATATGGCTCATTGCTACTTGACATCCTTGTTCCTGCTAAAGAAGTCAGTGGAGAAGGAAGTATTATTTTATATTTGAGTGGACTGTTGTCAATGCCAATCTAAAAAAAAATAGGGTGCTAGCCCTCTGTACTGACACTCAAAAATTTATAAAATAGCTACTGGGAAGAATTTTTGGATGAGAGCAAGAATATAAAGTCTTCAAACTGTTAGTTGCCTCAATTATTAACTACTAATTAACTGTTCTGGTCATCACCAAAACATCATCAAAATAGTTCACTAGGCTCATCACATTTGGCTTTTAAGAAACCAAGTCCAGGTGGCTACTCCAGTTCATTCTGCTTCAAAAATTCTGCACTGTCTTGTTTCAGCTCTGCTGAGTGACTTACCTTCCACTTCCCCACCAGAGGCAGCAATTTTAGAGAGGTGTAGATATGTTGTTCCAACAACATCATTTTTAGTAAGACGGTCCCTGTGTAAAAGAACAGGTTAAGGCTTCTACCTATAAATAAATAGCTTCCCTTCAACAATAATAAGGTTGAGTTGGAAAAGTCCCTAGACCTCAGAAATCATCCTTGCCAGTGGGACTCGAGGTTTTTACTGTACTTTAAAAATCACCTGGAAACCCCACCTCTCCTCTCCTGTTCATACTTTTTATTTAATAAAGGCAGGAGTGGAGAACAAGAATCTGCATTTACACAATCTGCATTATCCTAACTGATTTGGACAGATGATCCTCCAACCACCCATTGAGAAACATTAATCAGACAACTCATTTCAACTATGGAAACTATGGTTTGTACACAGAGGCCAAGGAATTTGCTTATAGCCACTCAATACCATTGCCAAAAAATGAATAAGCCAATTATAGGGACATTATATAATGAGTGAAATATAATCACATTACATAGGATAAGTGCACTATCTGATTTTATCATGTTCACACTAATTACTCTGATTTAATGACTACAATGGGCTATATATATATATATATTTTCTCCTCTAGAGTGAGAAAAATTCCTTTCCAATTCAATTCAAATATTAATTGAGCACCTACTGTATAACATGCAGGGCAGCAGAGGGCATTGCTTACCTAGAACCTAAATCTTACCTGCATGGTAGGAACAAGTATTCCCACTAAAACTCAATGAATTTTTCCATGGATATCACAGAGAGTTTGCAAGCCTAACTCATGAAGTGATCTCTGGCTGGACAAACAGTAGGTGTAAAAAACAAGGTTCCTATTTTTTTTTAAAGATTTTATTTGTTTGAGAGAGAGCGAGAGAGAGAGAACACGAGTTGAGGGGAAAGGCAGAGGGAGAGGGAGAAGTAGGCCCCATGCTGAGCAGGGAGTCTGACTCGGGGCTCGATTCCAGGACCCCAGGATCATGACCTGAGCCAAAGACAGATGCTTAACTGACTGAGCCATCCAGGTACCCCATAAGATTTCTATTAATAGCATCTCTCTGCTTAATGCATCCTCTTCTTTATTCAAAATAGTGGTATATCCGCTCTGAATCTAAGACCCCACGGGAAAGAAGAAAGGTTAAGTATTTGGGAGAAAGATTATGCTACTGTGTAATACTATTATACTGTATTATAGTAATATCACATGTTACATATAATATTATACATTGTATAGTACAATAGTATTAGGCTATAGAAAGACTAATGAAACAGTTTGCATGAGAAAAAAATATTTAAGGATATTAAGCACATGCACAAGTCTTAAACCTTCTCTGTTCATCCAAAAGGATCTAGACTACATTTAAAGAATTCTTAGCTTCTCAGTTATGCAAATACCCACAGGATATGTAACCTAAGATTTGGACCCAAGGATTCCTTAAACAGGGCCTCCCTGTGCATCCTAGTCTACACTATTCTTTGGAGAGGGCACACTAGGTCAGAAAGGAACCACATTTGTAGTGGTCACAGGCAACTCTAGGAAGGCTCAATCCACAATCAAAGCTGGTAAGCCAGAGTAGTCACCTGTGATATATAGGCCCATATCCACATTCCTGAGGTCTCTTGAGGCCCACAGAACACTTTCACAATGTTGTCTGAGGGTCTCAAGTACTTCAATCAAGCTTACACTCACTGGAAGGGGTTTTTTGTCCTCTCGACTCCTCCATGACCCTCAATAAATGGTGATGTCATCATCGAACAAAATGAGACTTACTATCCTCCTCCCAAAGTGCCCTGTTGTCATAGTACCAAGAGGGTGCTAACACAAAAGCCAAATACATTCTGCCAAAGGAAAAATCCTGGAGTCAGCTAGACAGGATGGGGTCCCAACTCAGTCTCTAACCATCAGAGTGACAGTGAGCCATGCATCTGGCCTCTCTGAGCCTTAGTGTCTTCATCTGTAAAAGGAACTAATAATCATCTCTAACCCATGGCATTACTCTAAAGACTAGTGGGATACTGTAGTTAAGGCACAAGGCACAGCACTTCTTCATACTCAAAAAAAAAAAAAAAAAAAAAATGGTAGCTAACTCCAGAATAAACACTAATGATGAGGATGAGGACAGTATTTGCCATTTTCACTCTCAAGGAGTTAAGGACTGCTAACTGAATGCTTCATCCAATTAGAACATTACATTAAGAATGGCCTTATGGGGATCCCTGGGTGGCGTAGCGGTTTGGCGCCTGCCTTTGGCCCAGGGCACGATCCTGGGGACCCGGGATCGAATCCCACGTCGGGCTCCCGGTGCATGGAGCCTGCTTCTCCCTCTGCCTATGTCTCTGCCTCTCTCTCTCTCTCTCTCTGTAACTATCATAAATAAATAAAAAAAAAATTAAAAAAAAAAAAAAAAAAAAAAGAATGGCCTTATGGGGATCCCTGGGTGGCGTAGCGGTTTGGCGCCTGCCTTTGGCCCAGGGCACGATCCTGGGACCCGGGATCGAATCCCACGTCGGGCTCCCGGTGCATGGAGGCTGCTTCTCCCTCTGCCTGTGTCTCTGCCTCTCTCTCTCTCTCTCTCTGTGGGACTATCATAAATAAAAATTAAAAAAAAAAAAAAAGAATGGCCTTATGATGGCCATCCTTGCTAGGAGGATGGTCTAGTCAAAATTTCATCAGAACTTTTCAATGAATTTTCTTCTCATTCAATCAGATAGGTAGCTTTGTCCATTTTCCTTTCTAACCATAAGAAAATAGCTGTTGGAACATTTTGGTGATTCTTCTCAAGAAATGGTTTGTTTACTCCATTTCAGAAGTCTATTTTGGATAGCCTAAATGCTATTTAAATCCTTGATTTCAAAAAATAAAAAATAAATAAATAAAATAAATCCTTGATTTCAGGACACCTGGGTGGCTCAGCGGTTGAGAGTCTGCCTTCAGGGATGCCTGGGTGGCTCAGCAGTTGAGCATCTGCCTTTGGCTCAGGTTGTGACCTGGGGTCCTGGGATCGAGTCCCATGTCGTGCTCCCTGCATGGAGCCTGCTTCTCCCTCCGCCTGTGTCTCTGCCTCTCTGTGTGTGTGTGTGTGTCTCTCATGAATAAATAAATAAAATCTTAAAAAAAAAAAAAAAGCGTCTGCCTTCAGCTCAGGGCTTGATCCTGGGATCCGGGATCAAGTCCCACATCGGGCTTCCTGCGAGGAGCTTGCTTCTCCCTCTGCCTGTGTCTCTGCCTCTCTCTGTGTGTGTCTCTCATGAATAAATAAATAAATCTTTTTTAAAAATCCTTGATTTCTTATCTTGCGGGATTTTTCAGATTATTTTTCCCTTCCCTTGTTTACAAGCAATTGAACCAAGATACATGAAGGTTTTCTGCAACAATACCATTATTAATTTTTTTAAAAGAAAACACCCAATTCCAGGAGCAATTTATCACCTCCCCCTGTGACTATGCCAAAGAAGAAAAAAGGAGCAAACTGAAAAGTAAGAGACCATCTAGAGTAGTGTTCCCCAAAATCCAAACACTCAATTCTTTAAGTTTGAATTAATAAGTTTATTTTTTAACTTACCAGTCATATATTGTTAGTTTTATTTTTTCACACATTGAAGGAAACTGTTAAAAGGAAACAGAAAAAAATAGTTATTTCTCAACTTATTCAGCAACTATTAAATTAAGTAGTCTTACTTTTTATTGAAGAAAAAAAGTCAAACCTTGATCTGAAGATTAACGACTTGGTTCCACTCAGGATTTGCATTTTTCTCAATTATATTTGTGCAAACCTGTAAAATCATCAAAACACAACTATAGGTATTCAAGATTCTAATTTCCATAAGTTCACAACATATGCATCCTAGATTATGACTTTAATAGTTTACTTACTAGATATATACTTAGTAGCCTGGTTCAAGTTTATTTCTCTATTTGGTAAATGTAACATGGGTTTAATATTAATCTTTGCTCCTTCCATGCACTAAAAGTTAGTTTTCAACTGCCAGATTGCTAACATTGGATTAGTGTAATGATGCCGGTGTTAATATTTATTGAGCACTTATTACATACTGTCTAGTAAGCACTTCTTCATTAATGTGTGCACACAGATGGTTAGATCCTGCCCACTAGCCCCTCTCCCTGCTCCCCAAACCAGCTCCTGTCAAAACAGGAAAAATCAAATCAGCCATATCTCTCTCCCCCTCACGTGCCTCTGCGAGTAAGTCCTGACACCCCTGTTTCATGCAGAGACTGATCTCCCCCTGGACACCTCTTGTTGGCTCCTGTCTGATGCATGGTCCTCTCCTGCCTCCTTACTTTCATGATAACCCCTGCGTAGCAGTCTCAGTGAGCTCTCCGAGCACGCTTAGAATGAAGTCCAGACCCTACTCTGGCTGATAAAACCCTGCCTACCTATCTTCCCCCACCCCAAATCTCTCTGACTTCATCTTGTAGCTCCCCCTGGCTTGTGGCACTACAGCCTCAAGGGGATTCTTTCACTGCAGATGTGTCTTCTCCTTGGGCTCTTCTCTTTGCCTGGAAGCCCCCGTCCCCAGATCTTACACCATCCAGGCCTCTGCTCAAATGTTACTTCCTCAAAGGTGTCCCATCTGATAACCTAACGAAAACCCATCTCTCCAACCCCCTGTACAAATCACTTCTTGTACCCCACTCTGTTTTCTTCATAGTAATGGGCACTACCTAAGATCATTAAACTACTTGTTAACTTATTTATTGTTATGCCTTCTACTACAAAGGAAGCTCCATGAAAGCCATGACTGTCTTGCAAACTTCTCTATCCTCAGCATATGGAACAGTATTGATATTTAGTAGGCTCACAAAATTACTTCTCTAATTAATTAACCATTATCAACAATCCTATGAGATTATTATTATCTTATTTTATAGTTAAGAAAATTGACACTGAGAGGTTACGGAAATTGCCTTACCCACCTCTGGAGTGGGTTAAAGTCTGAATTTATTTATTTTATTTTATTTTTTTAAGATTTATTTATTTATTCATGAGAGACACAGGCAGAGGGAGAAACAGGCTCTTTGCAGGGAGCCTGATGTGGGACTCGATCCTGGATCCTGGGATCATGACGTGAGCCACAGGCAGGTACTCAACCGCTGAGCCACCCAGGCGTCCCTAAAGTCTGAATGTAAATTTCACTCTAGGGCTTTTCACCGCCTCCCCCACCACTGATTCTCCTAGGAAGTAACACCTGGTCCATAAGTGTATGGTTTCCCAAATCTCGCTTTCATAAGTAACTGGTTCAACTACATAAAAGATGCTAGTTCTTTGTGCCTACAGCTGTCCATGGTGCATTGTTATTCTATTACAGAATCCCAGTCTTCCATCTTTGACCATCTTTGTAGGTAAAAGTGGTGGTTACAGATGTGTCTACAACCAAGAGTCCCCTGGCTCTTCCCAGCAGAATGAGATGGAGCTCCCCTGACTGCTCTCCAGTTTCAGCAGCTCACTGGGGTCTGGAAAGTGAGAAACATGATAGGAGTGGGCAGCTGGACATTAGGGGAGCCATATTCTACATTTACCAGGAATCATTGGTGCCAGTGAGGGAGCTTGCCTTAGATTAAGAAAATGCTTGGACTTGAGAAGTAATCCAAATAATTCAGTGATAGTTTTCATGTTCTATTCTTTCTGAAGATTGAATTTTTCTAACTTGAATCTGCATACTTTCTGCTCCAAAATAAACTTGTGGAGAAGTCTGCATGTTCTGACTCAGATAATCTCCATTCCTGCAGACTTCCCAGACCATCAGGGGGCTGCTTTAACAAAGAGTAAACAGAAATTCACTCCAAGGAAAGCATGATGCTTTAAATATTTATTTCTAGAGGTGTCTGCATTTAGATCACATACAAACCTTTTTTCCAGCAAAGGAAACTTCTACAAAAGGATCCACTAGGTTTTTTTTATCTGCATTGCCTCCAAATATTTCCTTTACTGTCTGTGAGAAGGCATCATCCACTGGAAAGCAATACGTTACACAGCAAAAATTAAATTTGAGTTTCTTAAAAGGATAGAAATCACTCAGCAAAATTAAAATTTTTCTCCTATCCATGAAGACAGTTTCAACAAGAATTGTTCTCAAAAGTGGCATGCGCTAATAGCATTATAACTGCAGAAATCTTGTCTTAGCTGAGAAAGAAATGTGTTCTCCCCAAAAAGTCAAAAACGAAACAAAACACCAAAAAAAGTAAAAAATAAAATGAAACAAAACAAAAGCATCTTGAAAAATATGCCAATAAATTATTATATTGAAAATCAGTCATTTGTTGAGGGAAAAAGTAGAATAAAGTCCATCTAGATAGGATAAGAGGCCATTCAAAAACTCAACCTGGCTTCAACTTGGAAAAGGTGCTTTAGGTCAAAATGACATAAGCCTAGTTCAATTTTTTTCAGAGAAATTCAAGGAGCTTTGGCATAATCACAAATAACATAACCATAAATAACACATTTAAGCAACTATAAACAGCATCTCTCTCTCTCTCTCTCTCTCTCTGTTTTAACAAACTCAGAAGCAAATGAGGATCCATTACACTGGTTTGCCAAGGCAGTATAATGTGAGGTTTAACTTATTTACTTCATTTAGGATATTTCTAAGGAGAGATGAGAGAAGCACTATAGGGTGTTAAACAAGTGAGGGCGGGTTCCCAGAGAAAGTAGCAAATCCTGAAGAGACCCATGGCCTATATACAAACTACTGCCACCTGGAGACTTGGAGAGGGGTCCCATGTCCCAGGACCCAGCAGAAAGCACACAGGCTAGGCAGGGCAAAAGGATGCTGGGTCCTTGGCAAGTACACAGGAGTTCTGGACTAGTCTCTATGAGTAAAATCACAGTAAGTGATTCTCTTAAATGCACCCACCTCTTATTATACGTACCCCATAACATCATATTGACAAATTACTAGTTATTGGCACGTAGCAACCCTTTGCTCAGCCATTTTTAATAATTCAATAACAAACACACTTATTTGTTTCAAAAATTTCATATTTTCCTTCGGATGAAAGGAGCTGGAAGTGCTGCCTGCTGGCCTCTCTTCAGTATCCTCTAGAGTAAGGAGAAGCTGTAGAATACTGAGAAGAGGAGAGATGAGCGGGATGGGCCAAACGCTTAAGGAAAATGGATCAGTGACCAACTGGCTGCCCCATCAATCTGCTCAGGTAGCTTTCATGGGGCCAGAAATGGGGTCAGAATGAATGAAAAGAAGTCCATGAAGAAAAACATGACCAATCACTATTCAGAGTATGGTGTTAACGCACGTGACCATGCAAATAAATGGTCACCCTAGGGTAGGATTAAGTCCATACGTACTCTGGGGGATGTCCTCTGCTCGGTAGATTTTAAGCAAGAAGGTCACCCACCGGAGGGCGATGCCAGCAGGGAGTAACAAATTACTCTCCACGTCATCACTGTCATTATCACGATCTCGCTTCTCAGCCTATTGGGGAGACATGATTACAAATGAGACAAGTAGAAAAACAGTGCTTGTAAGAAGCCAGACTGATGCTTGTAAGATGAAACCGACTGGGACTATTTCCATTAGGATTTCCTGTGTTTCAGGCTTAAGAGTTCAGCCACAAATTCGATCTCAAAATTGGTCTGCAAAGTCAAAGCTCATATGTTTCTTCAATTGCAACAACACAAGAAAATAATGTGACCTTTTGTAATTTTATGAGCACTAAATAGGAGAGAAGGAGAGAAACAGTTCCTGAAGTTTTTCCTGTTTCTCTTCGGCACTTCCTTCGTCCAGCCCCCTAGAAGGACAACTGTCCCTTTAGGTAGCAATGCCTGATTCTGCATGGGAGCCACACTCTGTAGGCTAAATGATGCAAGAGAGCCTTGGAAACACACATATTTTTACTGAATGAAAAACCCATACATGGACACCAGGAAGGAGTCCAAGTGAGCTAGAAGAATAGTTCTATATGAAGGAAAGAATAGTTTCCAAAATATAGGAAGAGTTGAAAGGTTGGAGTTACTGATTGGAAGCTGTGCTGCTTTTCACAACTACTGACACACCCACTTGCTTAATTCTTGGTCCCCATTTTTGGTGAAAAAATGTAAAGAGTAGAGAACATAGGGGCTTACAGGAGGCTCATCTCCAGTTCCCAGGATGAACATGCTGACTTTCATGTAACCTTTAGCACCTGAGCTGGCATCTTCAGGGTCATTGAGAAGAAGCCATTTTCTCATGACAGCGTGACCTAAAATAAAGAAGGATTAAAAAGACAGGGACCCTCTAAAGATAAGCTGACACCTTTGTGATTTCATCTGCTGTAAGATAAACAATCATTTCCTCTGAAGTATCATAATGACACCAAGTTTGCCAGAGGAGTCTCTATATTAATGTCCTCCATGCTGGGCAGCCCAGGTGGCTCAGTGGTTTAGCGCCACCTTCAGTCTAGGGTGTGATCCTGGAGACCTGGAATGGAGTCCCATGGCGGGCTCCCTGCATAGAGCCTGCTTCTCCCTCTGCCTCTCTCTCTCTCTCTCTCTCTCTCTGTCTCTGTCTCTCATGAATAAATAAATAAAATTAAAAAAAAATGTCCTCTGTGCTTTGGACTGACCAGCCCCCAGCCCCAATCCTGCCCTGGTATCACTCAAACAAGGATCTCTAAGGTCTATTAATTAGTTCTCTAATTCGATTTTGGTAAGATCAAAATACCATCACAAAACAGAGAACTTACATACTTGTGAATGTTAGGATAATTGCCATCAGATTGAAAAAGATATCCTTATTAAGCTATTCCTTAATTCATTCATTCCCACTAAGTATCCTTCTCCCTCTTCAATTAAGAAAAAGACATTTTTGGGCAGCCTGGGTGGCTCAACGGTTTAGCGCCGCCTTCAGCCCAGGGTGTGATCCTGGAGACCTGGGATCGAGTCCCACGTCGGGCTCCCTGCATGGAGCCTGCTTCTCCCTCTGCCTGTGTCTCTGCCTCTCTCTCTCTCTGTCCATCTCTCATGAATAAATAAATAAAGTCTTAAAAAAAAAAAAAGAAAAGAGATACTTTTTAAATTCCTTTGTTGATCCCTCAGATTTTCTTGATTCCCAGAATCTTCAAGTTCATAGAGAGAAAGAATATTACTTACCCGGTTCATCATAAATGAATCCAACATCAATCTGGGAAAAGATAATTTAAAATAGCTCAAATCGACTTTAAAATCAGTTTAGTTACTTCAAAGAAACCATTATTATTATATTTAAATATAAGGCTCTTGACAACTTCAATTTCTATACCCACCATTTGCTTCGACGTGGATAGAACTGGAGGGTATTATGCTGAGTTAAGTAAGTTAATCGGAGAAGGACAAACATTATATGGTCTTACTCATTTGGTGAATATAAAAAATAGTGAAAGGGAATAAAGGGGAAAGGAGAGAAAATGAGTGGGAAATATCAGAGAGGGTGACAGAATATGAGAGACCCCTAACTCTGGGAAACGAACACGGGGTGTGAAAGGGGAGGTGGGTGGGTGGTTGGGGTGACTGGGTGACAGGCACTGAGGGGGGCACTTGACAGGATGAGCACTGGGTATTATGCTATATGTTGGCAAATCGAACTCCAATAAAAAAATATAGAAAAAAAAAAGAAGTCAATTTCTTCGAGAACAACACTTCCATCTTACCCTCTTTGTATCCCAATGCCTTGTCTGATGTGTGGAACACAGAAGACCCTCAACCAATCATTTTGAATGAAAGAACTAACTAGTCTTGGAGCTGGACGGGACCATGAAAGTAGGATGACCAGTGTTTCCCGGTTTGCTTGGAACTTTTCCCCAAGCACAGAAAGTCTCACATTCTGTAAAATCCTTCAGTCCCAGACAGACTTGGACTTTGGGCACCCTATGTGAAGTCACCTGGTCCAATTTCCTGTCCAATATTCCTCTTTCTTCTCCTCCAGCTAATGCTAATTAATTAATGTTAGCATTAATATAACCATCAATTGGGCACTTCAATGTGCCAAGCACTCTACTAGATGTTTTATATATTCTATCCCACTTAGTATTCACAATGAGTCCATTTTAAAGAGGAAACTAAGGATCAGTTGGTATGTGGCTAGTTGGTAGCCACAGGGTATGAACACATGTATGCCTGACCCAGATCATTCTCTAGGACCTCTAATGCTTGGAGCTCCTTCTTTTGAGAGGCAGCCCATTCCACATAGAATTGCTGAGAAGCACCACAAAGTATTTGTCTTTGATTCCAAATGAGTTACTTGGAAAAGCACCCTGATACTCTTTCCTGTTTTGGTTTGCTTTTCCGATTCCACATTTACAATAATTGGCTTTGGAGATGGAACCCTGGGGCCACTGTTAAGTGGAGCTAGTTTACGGGCTTCCTGCCACTGTCAAGCACCCCCTCCCTCTGTAGCACTGCATTGGAACTCTAGGAGGGCCCTGATGTGGCATCTTCCAGGCATTTGGTTTAAGGCATAGTAAGTGCTGTACTTTAGAAGTTGACTAGACCCAGGCCAAGAACACTCTGACAAACATGGCCCATAGTGTGAATCCCTTACACGTAACTTTAATATGTCATCAAGGTGGACAGCCTGATACCTGGCCAGGAACCTGATTCCTCACTATGAAAATGCCTGTCTAAGTTGAACGAAACAGACTGTTGTAACCCACCTTAAATTCCCCCATCAGACAATCTGCCCGCAAAGAATGGGAATTATAAACCTGGAAGAAAGAAGAGCCATGAGAAGCTTATTGGCTTTATCTGGCAGTTAGAAAACATGACCTTTCTATTCCAAAGCCCCCTTACCCGAATGCTGATGATCTCATCCATCAGTTCAGAAGGGGTTATGTGGACATTGTAGAAAAATAACTGTCAAAACAGAAGAGAAAAATGTTTGAATGTTAACAGGGGTGGACTCAGGTTTAGTGTGATCTAATGCTAGAACCCTCCTAAAAAATATAAAACATAATCCCAAAAGTAGGTTTGACCATGAGCCTTCGAAAAGGCCTTGAGGTTTAAGCTTCATGAGCTTCTTGGCAAACTCACTTTTGTATGTTGGAAAAAAAGAATATGTAACAATTATAGTGTTTATGTAATGAAATTGAATTGTCCATTGGGGGCCAAAAATACGATAGCTAACTGATATGTAGATCTAAGGTTACTTCATGCTGCAAGTCTCACTAAAATGGATGCTTGGGGTTTGCATGACCTGGAAAATTGAGTTAAATTCCCTACAATTGTCCTAAAAAAAGTTCTTTTTAGTTTTAGTTTTTTTTAATCTAGGATCCACTCAAGGATTACATTTGGTTGTTGTATCTCTTTAGTTTTCTTCTTCTTCTTCTTCTTCTTCTTCTTCTTCTTCTTCTTCTTCTTCTTCGTCTTCTTCTTCTTCTTCTTCTTTTTAATTTTAGAGGGAGAGAGAGAGAGCATGAGCAGGGGGAGAGTACAGGGGAAGGAGAGGAAGAGGGAAAGAATCCCAAGCTGACTGTGCTAAGTGTGGAGTCTGACCTCATATGCAGGGCTCCATCTCACGACCCTGAGCTCATGACCTGAGCTGAAACCGAGAGTTGGACGCTTAACCGACTGAGCCACCCAAGCACTCCAGCTTTAGTTTCCTTTTATACAGCAAACTATTATTGTTATTTATTTATCCTGCCTATTTTTGTTATTTATTTATCTATCAAGATCAGTTGTCTTATAGAATATTCCACAATCCAGACTGGCGTAAATATTTCCTCACTATTAGATTCAAATTGGCTATTTGACAAGAAATGACATGGGTGATATTGGTCCTTCCACTATATCACATCAGGACACACACATCAGTTTGTGCCATTATTGGTGATAACAAGTTTAGTCACTTGGTTAAGAAGATGTAGGTAAACTAGGGATTTTGTAGTAAATTCTTTTATTAATTCCTGAATTGGTCTGCTTAGAGTCTCTGGTATTTGATTCAGAGATCTAATCTCAAAAAAATTCATTATTATGGGAAAATTTTAAGGTGGAGATTCTTGCCAAGCTCCTCAGAATGCAGCTGAGTAAATGTTCATCCTGCATTATAAATGCAAATCACCCAGAAGCTTGTCCTCCCTGCAAGTCCTCCCTGGCGAACCTCTCTCAGGCTCTCCAGAAGTCCACTTCAAGTGCTACCCCCTTCACCACCTCAGCACACACCTGCATCATATGTCTGCTTTGACACTACTTCACTGCGTGTTGTTGTCTCCAATTCCTCCAAGGTGGAAAAGTGACAAGTGAAAAGAAGACGGGCCTTCTGTGAAGGTAGGGCCACCTTGAACAAAGGGGGAGAAACTGGAACCCCAGACAGAAGAAACAGGTTCCTTGTATGCACAGTGGTGGGAAAAAAACAAAAGCCGGAGCCAGCCTGGGATCGGAAAGCTGCAGGGAACCCAGAGGGAGGATGAGAGGAAACCACAGTAGGATAGGCCTGGGCTCAGACAACAGGGCCTGGGACTCAAGCCTGAGGAATCTCAGAAATGCATCTCCTCAGCAGAGCAGGGCTGGGTTCAGAGGACTCCCCAAACATCATGTTTCTCACAGCCCTGCTCTGCAAGTTTTGTGGTACCTAAGATAACTGCCAAGGTATTCAGCATTTCTGAGGAGTGTTATGGAAAATGTCAGCAGGACTGTATTCTCGGTGTGGGAGGGAAAAGAAGACCCTTTTGGTTCCTAATTGCTTTCCTTTTACATATATTATTTTTATAGCCAGATAGGTGTTGACACCTTTAAAAAGTCAACCATTGTCGTCCATGTGAAATATGTGACAATCTGCTTTAGAGCTGTGACTGAAACTTAGCATTGTTTTCTTTCATGAGGGTCCAGCATGAACTGGTCTTAATTATGAAAATGTGGCGATGCTTTTTTTTTTTTTTTTTTGAGTAGCAAAGCGATCACAGAACTTCCTTAACCATCCCTCAGAGACGTCCTGCTGCTTAGAAAGAGCAAAGGCAGATGTAAGTGACTTCCTGTGGTCCCTCATTAGGGGTGCAAGGATCCGACAGGACAGGTGCCAAGCGGGCAGCTCTGAGACCAGGCCATTTGATTTTGAGACCCAGTGGCTCTTAGAATGCTGAATGCTGGAACTTTGCATTGTCTTTGCCAGATGTCTGCACACGAGTCCCCCTCCAATGTGGAACGAGGAAGGGGAAGGTGGAAGGCAGGAAGATGTGTGTAAATAGAACAGACTCACTAAGCAGAAACATGTGCTACGCCCATTTACCTCATCATAAAATGGGTTGTTCCCTCTCTTGATCCTTGTTCTGTGTGTCTGGCCACAGACATGGACCTTGACCACAGGCTTGATGTTGTTGCCACTTAACTGACGGCCCTCAATCACTCGGACGCGGATCTGCAAGCACAGAAGGGGTGTTGTTACTGATCCTTCCCCAGCACCAGGTGAGAGAATCCTCAGGTGCCATGTCAGCCTGTCTGCCTGTGAGGATCACCGACGCCAGGCCCGGGGCAGGTGCGCACAGCCGGGGTAGCCCCCCTGCTCATTCCCAAGGTGGAAGTGGGGCTGGGTTGGAGAAACCTAGAGGAGTAGTGGGGTTGAAACAGTCCAGGGCTGGCCAGGGAAAGGGTGCAGTAGGGGGTGGGAGGGAGGTGCCCGCTGCTCTGACCCCAGCCTCCCACCTGGTCTGCTTGAGCCTGGGATGTACTAAATCACTCCACAGCTGTCTGCCAAGGAAGTGCCCAGAACTAGGAAGATGCACTACTGTGCCTCTATTCTTTCCTACCACCAATGGGAAGGAGGGGTATAGTTTTGTTTCTCTGAAGAGTCTCATCAGGCTTGACTCCATCTACTCCTGCATGCAACAGAGAGATGGACAGCATTTCTTCTTGGGTTTATGCTCTGACGTCCCTTTTTGCTAGGTGGGCAGCTGCCCTTAGCAACAGGTCCTTCCCAGCAACAGTGCAATTGCCAGAAGCTGGACAATATTGTGGTAGCATAAAAACATGGGGCCCGCTTCCAGGGCTGTTCGCACCTGGAAGTCCTGAGGCTTGTTGGACAGCATCCGCCGGTTCTTCTTTGCTTTCGTGAGCCTCCGGGCAAGGTGAGCCTCCGACACGATCCCACCTGACCCCCTGGGCCCAGGGCCCGTGACTGTGCCATCCAACCTGTCTTCATCACCTCCATCTTCCTCTTCTTCTCCTGAAACACCAACAAGAGATCCGGTCAGAGATGGCCCTCATCCTATAAATGTCTGAATGCAGGTTTCCTGAAAACAGAATTCTCAGTGTTCAGGAGTGGTGAAGGAGCTGCTCCACTTGGGATGTGCTGCGACTCAGATACAGTTTCTTTAGGAAAATGTGTTCACGGGTGCATCGGGTGCTCACTCAGGCTGTATTCAAAGTGACCAAGAGAACTCCAGAGATGAAGGGGAGAGCAAGAGGAGAAGAGTCAGTTGGACCCCACCAGAAATCACCTGGTTCTGATCTGGGGACCCAGCCTGAGGTCAAGGGGCCTTTCTGTGGTTAGGAGAGAGAGAGGAGACAATCCCAGGGGACACTGGAGCTTGGCAGAGGAGACTTTGACTCCACCATCCCCAGTGCTAGTCTTTTCTCTAGAGATGAACTCATGAGGGTGCTGCATTGCCTCCTTTCTACTTGAGCCTCCAGGTTCCTAAATGCCCTCTCCACCCTCGTGGCAGATGAGAAACACACCTCCGGTTTCCTTGCCAACAGACCAATGTGGTCTCATGCTTTCCCTTTGCCCACCTTTTCTGTCACTTCCACATGCATCTATCTCCTCATTTATCTTCCTAACTTCCCTTCATATTCAGGGGGGGAAGGTATTTCCTGATTGATAGAGTGAAGCCCCTTCCAATACTTGAGAGCCTACTTCCTTCTGATTCTTTGGAAACACCCCCAAGTGTCCCACCTGTCCCCCAGGGTACCTCCAGTCGACTCTTCCCTATAGGACCTTCCCTCTTCACATAGGCACAGCTCTTTCTCTCCTTAAAAAACAAAACTCAATGCTGTCTACTCCGTCTCTCCTTTCTTTTATTCACAAACTCTTTTAAACTCACTGACCAACTTCAGCTTTTCTTATCTTAATAGACAAAAAGTGACCAAAAAGTGATGACCTCCTGGTAATCTGTACAATATAATTTAAGGAATTTACTTCGTCCAAAAAAATAACAGCATTCTCACTCTCTACCTTTGGATTCTGAAACCCCCTCCTTTACAATGCAAAATCATGTAAGAGATTGAATTTCCATGCAGACACATTTGTCAGTCACTTACATTATAGTATGAATTAGTTCAATCAGACTGCCGTGTAGCACCGCTCTTAAAGCTTGGGCTCTGGAGTTATGTGGCCTGGGTTCAAATTCCAGTTTTAAGTTGTGTGAGTCTGAGTAAGTTTCTTAATTTCTGTTTCAGATTTCTCATATGTAAGAAGGTGGGAATAATAGTATTTGCCACAGGGTTATTGTAAAGATAAAATTAATTTTTATGCAAGCCTTCAACATGGTGCCTGGCACACAGCAACACTCAATATATTAGTCTTTTAAAAAAAAAAAAAACTTTTGTTGAGGAATCAGTTTTGGTGGGAGTGCAGAACACAAGAACACTTCCCAGAGAGCAGTCATGAGGTAGAGGTAGGGGCTGGAGAAGTCAGTGGGCAGCACGGGGAAAGGGGACACAGAATGAGGAAGGTGCAACCACAAGGAGCCCAGACCCATGACCGTGTATTGCTTCAGAGTTCAGCCCAGAATGAATCCTCCCTTCATCACCTCTTTTACACTCAGCCTCTCCAGCTACTTCTATCCGCAGAGATCCAACATGACTTCTTGCTAAGCTTCAGGGCCCTTTTCTGAGTCTTCCCACTCCACTGAACATGGTCTTGGGCACCGGGCAGCCACACACACTTTTCTGAGTCACACAGCTTTCTTCCTGGCCCTCTGACTAAACCATCTCAGGTTCTTCTTGGGCTCCTCTCCATGTCCTGCTCCCCACATGTGACTTCCCACTCTGTTCCTTAGTCCTCTGCCCCTCTGACCTCATGGCCTCTGCATCTACACTTTAGACCCACAGAGTGTGAGGCCAGAGAGGACTCCAAGATCCCTGGTCAGAACATGCGCCTCACCACAGCATCCAGACAAGACAACTGAGGTCTGGAAAGCCGAGGTGACCTGTTAGGTTATTGGGAGCTGAGCTGAAATGAGGACTGGGTCTTTGCTTACCTCACTGGCTCCAGACTGAGTCTAAAACCAGGCTGTGGGGGAAGAAGCTGCTCTCTGCACCTTTGTCAGGATACCAGGAAACCCCAGAGAGGCTGAAGGCAAGAAGGAATACCTTGGCCCTCTGCAAGATAATCTGGGACTCTTCTACTCCATCCTTGATGAGGCTTCAAAAGCAAGGCTTGCCTGCCTGCCACCCACCTTGGGGCTCCCAGGTCTTAGAATGTCCCTCCTCCCATTCTTCACCAGGTGAGTGCCTCAACTTCCAATTTTCTCAAGCCCCTGATGAAATACCCTGGCTCTGAACAGCACCACACGTGACCCTACCCAGGAGCTCAGTGAATGCAGAACCAACAAGGAGACACAGGCCTGCCTTCTTGAGTTTTTCAGCTGGACAGTACAGGGCACTCCTCCGACCCCTGCGCCAGCCTCAGGGAAACATAGGAAGGTCTGGCCCCCCTGCTGCAAACCTGTCCTGAACTGGGCAGTGGCTGGGCTGAATGCCTCAAGGGCTCCTCTGACAACTAAGACAAACTCCCTTTGCTCATCCTGGTTTCCTCCCTGCTGCGAATTGTTCCATTTGGGGTCAGTGGTTATGGAGGGCAGCAAGTAGGAGAAGGAGGGGTAAACCGTACCCTCTGCATGCTGGCCCCTGTATAAATCCTCATTAAACTCTTTTTTTTTTTAAGATTTTATTTATTTATTTATTCCTGATAGAGCGGGGGCGGGCAGAGACACAGGCAGAGGGAGAAGCAGGCCCCACGCCAGGAGCCTGACACGGGACTCGATCCCAGGACCCCAGGATCACACCCTGGGTCAAAGGCAGGCGCTAAACCGCTGAGCCACCCAGGGATCCTCCCTCATTAATCTCTTAATGGATGCTTCTGAAGGACCACAGGCAACGAAGAGCCAGTTTCTTCTAGGAAATACCTTCTGCCATTCAGACCTGAGCCTGAGGGATGGGTCAGAGGAAACCAGCCTGAGTCATGGCTACTGTCAGCATCTCTGCACACAGCAGAAGGATATTTGAGCAGGAAATCTCCCCATAATGTTGCAGGAAGCTACACAGCATTAAACAATGCCACCCTAAAAAAAAAAAAAAAAAAAAAAAAACAATGCCACCCTAAGTGTTCCACAAAGAATGAGGGGGGCCCTTTAGGCCCTGCCAAGCGCACTCTTCTCTGCAAGCTGTTTCATTACCAGATGTGGGTAGTTGTGTGGGCGTGCCCTACTGCTGAGACCCAGGAATAAATCTGAACCACAGCTCAGGTGATCTACAAGGATGACTAGAGAGGGCAACATTACATGGAACCACTGACTAAATAGAAAGTTGCTGATTGTATTTGCTTCCTTGTATTTGCTGGCTGTCACAAAGAACCCCAAACTAGGTGGCTTAAAGCAACAGAAATTGATTCTCTGACAGTTCCAAACCCTAGAAGGAGAGTGTTGGCAGGGCTATTCTCCCTCAGGACCATCATCTCATCTAATCCTCTTCCATTCCTTGATGGAGAGTCCTTTCGGGATTTTCTTAAGTAGGCCCCACACCCAGCCTAGAACCTAATGTGGGGCTTGAACTCATGACCCTGAGATCAAGACATGAGCTGAAATCAAGGGTCAGATGCTTAACCGACTGAACCACCTAGGCATCCCCTTTCTGGAATATTTTATGCTTTTTTGGGTGGAGAAGATGTTATAACAACCCCGTTTCTCTAGAGTCCTAGAATGTCATTCTCTGCCTGTGATATCTTGTAACATTAATTTTGGAGATAATTCCTTCCTGCTTCTTATTAGCTGGTGGCTCCTGGCAGTGCTGGGCATTCCTTGGCTTGTGGCTGCATCCTTCCAATCCCTGCCTCTGTTGGCACATGGCCTCCTCCCCCTGGGTATCTGGGCACCCCCACCTCTTTTTTGTAAAGGTACCAGTCACTGTAACAGTATGATTTCATCTTAGCTAAGTGCATCTGCAAAGATCCCATTTCTGAATAAGGGCACCTTTTGATATTCTGTGTAGGAATTGGCGGGGGACACTATTCAACTCCCTACAAAGGCCATCTTTTGATTCTTTCCAGTGTGTTCCATCTATTACTCCAGTCTACAGTCTGCAGCCACACAGGCACCCTCATTCTATCAACCACATCATTTTCCCTGCCTCCCCACCCCCTGCCACTGCCTTCACATCTTTTTTCTCTTGACCTGTGCCAGTCCATGCTCTAACACTGCCCTGCTCCTCTTCACCCTCAACTCCTTCCTTCTTCTGGTTTACTGTACTCACCTGGTTCATTCAACCTCCACTCACTCCACCCCTTCACCTAGGGAGCTAAGCTTGGCTATACACTCACCCTCTTGGCCAGTCCCACTTTAATTTCATGATCACACATGTTAAATGGATTCACAGGCCATCCCACCATATTTCCAAGGCATCTATCCTGGATCCTGGTCTGAGAAAGCCACTAATTGGCCAACACAATCAAATCACTTTACTTTTCTGAACTTCCACCTATTGTGCACCTTGAAAGCTTCAGATAACCTCTCCTTCTCATTGCCAGCTAATGAACTTGCATCTTATTTCATTAAGAAAACAGGTAATCAGAAGAGAATATCTTCATCCTCCCAACTCCAAGTCAACCTTCCTACCTGCCTCTGTTGTCTGCCTTCCCTCCTGCTACAATCACTGAACTGTGTTCCCCATGAGGGCAATCCTTCCATACGTGCGCAGACCTCATCTCCTCTCCCCACTCAAGGATTTTACTTCTGCAATTTCTGCCTCTCAGGAGGATCATTCCCAAATATGTAAAATATAGCCCACAATAAAAAAACCGAAAAACGAACAAAACAAACACAAAACAACTTTCTTTGACTCTCCCTATGGTTACTGCTCTATTTTTCTATTCCTCTTAAAATGTCACTTTGGCCATGCCAAGCTCTTCACAATTCCTTTATATGAATGCTATCCTGCCTCTCCAGCAATTACCATGCCCTTCAGTCAACCCTACCAAGCTTCTGACTGCTGCCAACACTGACCTGTCTCCTTTCTGAATGTCAGTAACCCTTTATGTGACTATGAAAAGATGCTTCAAATCCTATGTCATCAGGAAATACAAATTATTATTTTTTTAAAGATTTTATTTATTTATTCATGAGAGAGAGGCAGACAGGCAGAGGGAGGAGCAGGCTCCATGCAGGGAGCCTGAGGTGGGACTCGATCCTGGGTCTCCAGGATCACGCCCTAGGCTGAAGGCGGTGCTAAACCACTGAGTCACCTGGGCTGCCCAGGAAATACAAATTAAAACAATGAGATACCACTATACAAATTAGGATGACCAAAATCTGGAAGACTAATAACATCAAATGCTGGTGAGGATGTGGAGCAACAGGAACTCTCATACATTACTGGTAGGTATGCAAAGTGGTATAGCCACTTTTAAGACTGTTTAGCAGCTTCTTACAACATTAAAGGTATTCTTTCCATGTGATCCAGCAATCACGCTCCTTGGTATTTACCCAAAGAGGTTGAAAATGTATATTCATACAAAATCCATACATGGATGTTTATAGGAGCTTTATTCATAATTGCCAAACATGAAAGAAACCAAGATGTCTTTCAGGAGGTGAATGAATAAATAACTGTGGTATATCCAGACAATGGAATATTATTCAGTGCTTAAAGAGTAAGCTATCAAATCATGAATAGACATGGGAAAATCTTAAATGCATATTACTAACTCAAAGTCAGTCTGAAAAGACTGCATACTATATGATTCCAACTCAAGGACATTCTGGATAAGGCAAAACTATGGAGACAATAAAAGGATCAGGAGTCACCAAAGTTGGGTGGGGGATGAATATGCAAAGCACAGAAGATTTTAGGGCAGTGAAAGTACTCTGTATGAAACTAAACTGATAGATATATGTCATGATACATTTGTCCAAACCCTAGAATATATGCCACCAAGAATGAACCAAGAATGAACTCTAAGGGAAACTATGGACTTTGGGTAATTACGATGTGTCAACATAGGTTCATCCTTTGTAAAATGTGTACCATTCTGATGAGTGACACTGATGATGGAGAAGGCTACACATGTGCAGGGGCAGGGAGTGTATCTGAAATCTGTTATCTTCCTCTCAATATTATGGCAAACCTAAAACCTCTCTAAAAGAAAACAAAGTCCTTAAATACACACAATGCACACACAAGTCCCTCAGGTATCCAACTCCTGGGACCTATAGTCAAACTAGTTTCTTCACTTTCCAGGGACGAATTTTCCTGAAAATCTTCACTTTTATGTTCTATCATTAAGATTTCAAAGTTCTTCCATGCAGGACTTATTATATGAATGGCAATCTTTAAAATCAGTATTGGTAATCATGAATAGTGGTTATCTCTGGAGGGAGGGACTGTGGAAGATTTGCACTTTCTGTGTTTTATATTTCTGTAATGTCTACATTTTTACAAGCTAGCATTGCTTTTGGACTCAAAAAGATCAATGAGTTAAAAAAATTTTTAATTTGTAAAGACCTATATAAATTAGAGGAAGCAGACTCATTGCTTTGACATAGAATGGTAAAGTTTTTTAAAGAGCCAATTGAAAAGAAAAAGAAAATAAATAAAAAAATAATAAATAATAAATAATAAATAAAAAGAGAAAAGAAAAAGAAAACAAATTTTGGGCCAGATGTTCTGCTTAGGTTATTGAAGTATACGATGGCAGGAGGTGTGGCTATCTTGCTCTTATTTCTCTGCCTCATATTTGTTGGTCTTTTCTTCCCCCAAGTCTGTAAATTGTTGGTTTTTTTGGGTTTTTTTTCCTAGCATCTTCCCTAGTACGGAGTTGTAGTAAGTACCCAAAGAAATCTTTGCTTAGTTGAATTGAATTGTCTTATTAAGACAAAAAATAAAAAAAAAAAGGTTTTCTCTCTTGAAACATCCAAATAACCCAGGATGTTGAAGGATTTTTTTAAATACCGAAGAAGAGATTCTTTCAGCTGGATTATGAAGCCGACATTCAGAATGTCACTCTTGACCCAGCTTTGGTGAATAGTCATCTAATAAAGCAAAGATAATACTTCTAGGTCAAAGAACTCTGTTCTTCTTCTTTTTTTTTTTTTAAGATTTTATTTATTTACTCATGAGAGATACACACAGAGAGAAGCAGAGACACAGGCAGAGGGAGAAGCAGGCTCCATGCAGGAAGCCTGACGCGGGACTTGATCCCGGGTCTCCAGGATCACGACCTGGGCTGAAGGTGGCGCTAAACCGCTGAGCCACCCGGGCTGCCCTGTTCATTTTTTAAGTAACAAAATTTCATTTTTGTCATCTCACACTTAAAAATGAACTTTCCCTGCAGACACAGCTCATTTCCTGGCTAGCACCTGTTAACACTCTTTGTTTGAAATCCAAATAAAAGGAGCTCAGGTTCTTTTCCTATCTCCACCCAGCAGTATCAGGGATTCTAGAGAACTTCTGAGAAAGACCTTGGCCAACTGCCACTGCAGAGCCTGCTGGGAGTGTTTCCTAAGAGAATGGGTAAACTCCCAGTCCAGGAACACTGCTGGAGCATTAGTGCTACCAAGACAATCCAGAAGGTGAGGAGCAGGAGCCTCAAGCAGAGGGACCTTAGATGGCAAGGATTCTCTCCTCACTGGATTTAAAGTTCAGAGCTTTTCTCATTTCTAAGGAGGCAGCCTTTGCTCCAGGGAAATCATATGGTCTCTGAGCATGCCCTATCCGTGGTCCATCTCAGAGGATGGGATTTTCCCGTACACTCTCAAATAGTTCGATGAATTGCTTATTCTCAAAGTCTCTCTGGTCTACTAGGACACAACTTTTTTCTTTTCCTTTTTTAAAAAAGATATTTACAAATAAGCATTAAGTATCGCAATGTGACTTTGAGCCAAATCAGATCATTCATTCTTTTCCAACAGCTCTGATATTTAGAGGAAACAATTTGAATGTTCATACAGAGTGTTCCACCCAACTGAGCTCATGACTACACGTCAACTAGAATTGTTTTTGTAAAAACAGTAATAATAATAATAACAATGGCCACCATTTAGGTAACACTTACTGTATACTAGGCACTGAGCTAAGTGCTTTATATGTCTTATCTCATTTAATCCTTGTGACAACTTTCTGATCTAGGTGCCACTATTATCTCCACTTTATGGTAAAGAAAACTGAGATTAAGAGAGAAGCGATTAAGAGAGGCTAAGTGATTTATCCAAGGCTACATGGCAGATTAACAACAGATACAGAATCCAACCTGGCCAGTCTGACCCCAAAGCCCTTGCTCTTATAAAGTCAAACTTTCACGATAATAAAAAAAGTTTTTTTTCTCTAAAACTTAGACTAAATATGCCTGGAGAGCAGGAGCTGTACCCTAAAGCATTTATCACCCAGCACTGCAGTATCTAGTGTTAGGTCGAGAAACCCAGCAACTACTTTCTTTATTTCATAAATATTAAAGAAATGGTGTGGCACCAGTTTACTGTAAACTGTAAGTTTACTCCTTTGCTTGAATGATCCACAGTATTATCTTTTCCCTAAAGGCCTGCCTGAATTGGTAACACAAAAGGGCTCATTTAACATTTTGGCTCTTGAAATGGAATGAACATAATGAAACTGCCGTTTATCTTCCAGTATACCCGGATAAGAGCATCCTCCCAGCAGTCATGCCCATCTATAACCTTAGAACGTGACATTATTTGGAAATAGGGTCTTTGTGGATGGGATCAAGCAAAGATGAGACCACACTGGATGAAGGTAGGCTAATCCAACCACTGGGATCCTTACAAAAAGTAAGAAATTTGGACATACCCAGGGACCATGCCCTGAGATGACAGAGGAAGAGATTGGAGTGGTGAATCTGCAAGCCAAGGAACAGCAAAGATTACCAGTAACCACCAGAAGCTAGGACAGAGGCCTAGAACAAATTTTCCCTTGGGGTCTCCAGAAGGAACCAGTCCAGTCAGCATCTTGATTTTTAGCCTCCAGAACTGTGAGGGAATCAATTTCTATTGTTCAAGCCAGCCAGCTTATGGGGCTTTATTACAGCAACTCTAGAAAACTGATAAACAGGATCTGGCTAGGAAAAATGGCAGTGTGAGAAAAGGTAAGCAGATCCTTCCAATTCAGAGGCAATGCCAGATATCCTGCCAGTTGGGGTTGCCTTTTGCAGGCCAGAAAGTACCTACTGTCCTTCTCAGGCTAACATAAATCCTGGTGACAGCAGGCTTTGGAGAGGGGGTGAGAAAGAAAAGGGTAGGACCAGTCAGTTCAGCTCCCCCGATAATGTGCTATTCCAGACTGGACTGTTTCCTCTGGGTTTCATTTGTCATTACTGCTGTGGCAGCAAAGGGAGCCATGGACATTTTTGGGCCATTGCAGGGTTTTTGTAGGGCTGAGCATGTCTGAGCACCATACAACATGCCCATGGTGGTACATAGAGGTGCTGCTGATGCACTGGGGCTATGTCAGTTCTAATTATCCCCAAGGGAGAAGGGACCAGATGACCCATGTTAAACACGTACAAGTACCTGGTCAAGAAGTGAGCCAGAACCTCAGTAACGGGCCACCTCGGGGTGTGGGTGAGCAGGGACAGTGGTTGGGGTCAGGCAGGAGGGATATGGCACTGTAGGTGTTGAGTAAACCCCATGGGCTGCCAGAGAGCTGAGTTCAGAACCAAGAGAACTGATGGGCACCTGTGTGGCTCAGTGGTTGAGCATCTACCTTTGGCTCAGGTTGTGATCCTGGGGTCCTGGGATCAAGTGCCGCATCAGGCTCCCTACAGGGAATCTGCTTCTCTCTCTGCCTGTGTCTCTCCCTCTTTCTCTGTGTATCTCTCATGAACAAATGAATAAATAAAAGTTAAAAAAAAAAAAAAAAAAGAACCAAGAGAAATGAAAAGACAGGTCCCGAGGAGCCAAGGCTGGCAGGAACAAGTGCCCAAGTGCTCTCCCAGGAAGAACTTCAAGACAGCTGGTAAGTATGGCAAGAAAAGGGACTCCTTTTTTCCTGGGGCCCATGCCAGGGCTGGGGAAACAGGAGCATTTGGCTAGGCATCTTCGGGAAGAGGAAGGGACAGAGACACTTTTTACATCACATCACCTTGGAAAAACCGCTAAGAGGAGGTCAAACTTGCCTGCATAAAAGGCCTAATCGTCTTGTAGACTTCCTTCCCCCTGAGGCCCAAAGCCTTCCCCAGAGCCAGCAGTCGCCTCTAGAGCAGCACCCAATGCCCTGAAGAACCAACAATCCGCGTCAGAGAAAAGGGAGCAGGAGGTGAGTCATGCTGAGGGAAACGATTCCTTAAAGGACCAAGGGGCTATTCAGGGGCTGGGATCGAGTTAAAGCCAAGGGAGAGAAAGAGGCCCAACCCATGGGCACCAGCCATAAGACTGGTAACTGAGAGCACAGCCTGCTGATCACACATTTAGGAAGTGAAAAGACCCATGAAAAGAGCAGAGGTCACTCTTGGAGCTTAACAACCAGGGGCATTCCAACCAGGGGTAGAAGCTACAAACCTGAAGCAAAGCCTTGCTTAGCAGTTTCCACTAGAGCTTGTGAGTTGGACGGGCCCACTGTGAGGCTGGCCAGTAAGGGGCTGTCTCACCCTCCTCCTCTCCCCTGAAGGGCATTTCACAAACAACTGTAATGTCCCAGTTTGGGGCAGCCCTACCTATCCCATGGGGCCCTGTCCAGGTGAGCAGGGCACTATAGACAGTACAATGACAAAGAAAGCTTTCTTGGAGACTCCTTCTGTGTCTTTAACAGACTACCCCTGGCATAGGTGGGGCCTTCCAAAGGGTCAGCTTACCTTCTGTGACTGACACACTGGTCCCACTGGGGTCATTTGGATGTGGAGCAGAAGGTGGATCATAGCCAATCACCAAGTCAATGGTGGCCTGGGTAGAAATAATTCATTGCAGGCAGAATCAGTGTAGGGTAGCAGATTCAATGCAAACAAAATCAGCAGGAGTAAAAAGTCCTGGAAGGGGTGAGCAGGCGGATGGGAAAGTGAGAAGAGAAGGAGAGAAGGATCACACATGCTCCATTGTTTCTATCTTCCCTCTGGAGAGCCAGGCTGGCAGGAAAGCCTGGGAAAAAAGGAATTACCTGTTATAGGTTGGCAAGTGTACCATTGCTAACAGGCAATCTCACAAATTGGAGCAAAGTTGTGCCAAGCAAGCATGAACTTGTAATTAGCCTTCATCCTAGACTTGAGATGGCCTCCAATCACAGAGGCTCATTTTACATGGTTGAGTTAGTTGTGTGCACACTGACTTCTTTATTCATTGCTGAAATTTATTTTCATTTTTTTCTTCTCTCTCTAAAAACAACTTGAGTGACTAACAAAAATTATATAACAATGTGATTCATAAAATAGAATAAAAGAGAATCAAGTCTGATTAAAGAGAAAACAAATATGCAAATCATGAGGTTCAAGATAACTGCATCTTGGGTAAAATGTGACTCCAAGATAGCTAGGAACCAAGGCAAAAAGGAGAACAGAAAATATTATGTAACTTTCATTTTCAGAAAGGAAGAAACATATTAGTTCCTTACAGAAAATAAAGTTTTTACCATTTTTAAAACCTGAGATAAATTTCTCACATGGAGGATTAATTTAGGGCAGGGTTTCCTATACTTAAGTATTTCATGAACCTATAAAATTTCAAAAAGTTTGCTAGGGAGCATCAACATAGGGACACTAACCCAAGCCGATAACTATTAGCTACTGTTATGATAATTTCACAAAAGAAATGAATCTTAACAGCAAAAATGAGGAAGGACAAACCTC